>NW_027361841.1:5677500-6277500 GCF_039654945.1 Dendrobates tinctorius | reverse complement strand
TCGGGGGGCTGTGCCGGCCTGCCAGGGGGTCTGTGCAGGCTCCGGTGGTCTGTGCCGGCCTGCCGGTGGTCTGTGCAGGCTCCGGGGGGCTGTGCCGGCCTGCCGGGGGGCTGTGCCGGCCTGCCGGGGGGCTGTGCCGGCCTGCCGGGGGGCTGTGCAGGCTCCGGGGGGCTGTGCCGGCCTGCCGGGGGGCTGTGCCGGCCTGCCGGGGGGCTGTGCCGGCCTGCCGGTGGTCTGTGCAGGCTCCGGGGGTCTGTGCAGGCATCGTCCGATGGGACTACAAGTCCCATCGGGCGATGCCTGCTACCATGACAGTGATTGACACATTAGCCAATGATGGGACAGTAGTAGTCCCATCATCCGGCTAATGTGTTAAATGTAAAAAAAAAAAAAAAAAAAATTACATGCTACATACATACAACATGCATACTACATACATGCTACATTCATACTACATACTACATACATGCTACATTCATACTACATAAATACTACATGCAACATACATACTACATATATACTACATGCATGCTACATACATACTGCATGCTACATACATACCACATATATACTACATACATACTACATGCATGCTACATGCTACATACATAACACATATATACTACATGCATGCTACATACATACTACATGCTACATACTACATGCATGCTACATACATACTACATGCTACATACTACATATATACTACATGCATGCTACATACATACTACATACATACTACATATATACTACATGCATGCTACATACATACTACATGCTACATACATACTACATATATACTACATGCATGCTACATACTACATGCTACATACATACTACATATATACTACATTCATACTACATACTACATATATACTACATACATACTACATATATACTACATTCATACTACATACTACATATATACTACATACATACTACATACATACTACATGCATGCTACATACATACTACATGCATGCTACATACATACTACATACATACTACATGCATACCACATATATACTACATACATACAATACATTCATACAATACATACATAGACATACAGTACATATAACATAGAGTAACATACTTACCAATACTTGTCACATTGTTCCCCGAAGCCATTGTCTTTTCCGGGATAAATATTAACATAACAAACCACAAAAATACTCACCCACGATCCGAAGCAGTCCACGAGTGTGTCCCACGACGATCTTGGGTAGAGAACTGCAGCATCAGATGATGCTGCCGTTCTCTACGGGCTGCAGGAATCCAATGACGGAAGGTAGGTATCCTTCCGCACTGTATTCCTCCGCCACTTAAAAAAAAAAAGTCCCTAGTCTCACTTTATGCCATTGCTGTGTGGGAAATTCCCACACAGCAATGGCATAAAGTGAGACTAGGGACTTTTTTTTTTTAAGTGGCGGAGGAATACAGTGCGGAAGGATACCTACCTTCCGTCATTGGATTCCTGCAGCCCGTAGAGAACGGCAGCATCATCTGATGCTGCAGTTCTCTACCCAAGATCGTCGTGGGACACACTCGTGGACTGCTTTGGATCGTGGGTGAGTATTTTTGTGGTTTGTTATGTTAATATTTATCCCGGAATAGACAATGGCTTCGGGGAACAATGTGACAAGTATTGGTAAGTATGTTACTCTATGTTATATGTACTGTATGTCTATGTATGTATTGTATGAATGTATTGTATGTATGTAGTATATATGTGGTATGTATGTAGCATGTAGTATGTATGTGGTATGTATGTAGCATGCATGTAGTATGTATGTAGCATGCATGTAGTATGTATGTAGCATGCATGTAGTATGTATGTAGTATGTATGTAGCATGTATGTAGCATGCAGTATGTATGTAGCATGTATGTAGCATGTATGTAGTATGTATGTAGTATATATGTAGTATGTATGTAGCATGTAGTATGTATGTAGCATGCATGTAGTATATATGTAGTATGTATGTAGCATGCATGTAGCATGTATGTAGTATGTATGTAGTATGTATGTAGCATGCAGCATGTATGTAGTATGTATGTAGTATATATGTAGTATGTATGTAGCATGCAGTATGTATGTAGCATGTATGTAGTATATATGTAGTATGTATGTAGCATGCATGTAGTATGTATGTAGTATGTATGTAGCATGCAGCATGTATGTAGCATGTATGTAGTATGTATGTAGTATATATGTAGTATGTATGTAGTATGTATGTAGTATGTATGTATGTAGTATGTATGTAGCATGCAGTATGTATGTAGTATGTATGTAGTATGTATGTAGTATGTATGTAGTATGTATGTAGTATGCAGTATGTATGTAGCATGTATGTAGTATGTATGTAGTATATATGTAGTATGTATGTAGCATGCATGTAGTATGTATGTAGTATTTTTTTTTTTTTTTTTTTTAACATTTAACACATTAGCCGGATGATGGGACTACTACTGTCCCATCATTGGCTAATGTGTCAATCACTGTCATGGTAGCAGGCATCGCCCGATGGGACTTGTAGTCCCATCGGACGATGCTTGCACAGACCCCCGGACATCAGCACAGCCCCCCGGCAGGCCGGCACAGCCCCCCGGCAGGCCGGTACAGACCCCCACAGGGTGCACAGCCCCCCGGCAGGCCGGCACAGCCCCCCGGCAGGCCGGCACAGACCCCGGGCAGTCCACACAGCCCCCCGGCAGGCCGGCACAGCCCCCCGGCAGGCCGGCAGAGACCCCCGGAAGGCCCGAAATGACGGCGCATCATGATGCGCACACACCGCGCATCATGATGACGTCAGGCCGTCAATCAACTGAACTTCCGATTCCGATGCCGAATTCCGATATTGAAAAAATATCGGAAGTCGGTATCGGAATTCCGATACAGCAAGTATCGGCCGATACCCGATACTTGCGGTATCGGAATGCTCAACACTATGCACCACCATTTTATAAAAAAAAATGTTTTTCCTATTTTCCTCCCCAAAATTTGAGGTGCATCTTATGGTCCTGTGTGTCTTATAATCAGCAAAATACAGTATATTACAAAATTGATTGTTTTCATTTATACTATTAATTTATTAAATAAAAATTATAGTGATGGTTACTTTTTAATCCCTTCACCCCTGAGCCTGTTTTCACCTTCCTGGCCAGACCAAATTTCGCAATTCTGACCAGTATCACTTTATGTGGTAATAACTCTGGAACGCTTCAAGGTATCAGTGATTCTGAAATAGATTATTTCATGACACATGGTACTGCATGTTGGTGATATATTTAGGCTGATATTTTTTGTGTTTATTTGCAAAAAAAATCACAACTTAGTGAAAGTGTAGAAAAGTTTCATTTTCGGACTTTTAATTTTTATTTTTTAAGCCAGATAGTTATATCACACAAAATGGTTAATAAATTACAATTACCAAATGTCTACTTTACATCAGCACCATTCTTGAACCAAAATTTGTTTTTCTTAGGAAGTTAGAAGGGGTGTAAAAGTTGATCATCAATTTCTCAATTTTCCAACAAAATTTGCAAAGCAAATTTTTTAAGGGGCCACATCACATTTGAAGTGACTTGGAGGGACATATATGATATGAAATACCCTAAAGTCAAAGCATTTAAAAAACTACATCCCTCAAAATGCTCAAAACCAGATTCAATAAGTTTATTAACCATTCATGTGCTTCACAGTAATTAAAACTATGTGGAAGGAAATTTCAAATTTTACTTTCTCCCTCAAAAATGTTGATTTAGCCACAAATTTAGCATTTTCATAAGGATAACAGGAGAAAAGGGACAATATTACTTGTTTAACACTTGCTGCTGAGTACGCCGATCACCCATATGTTGTAGAAAACTAATGTTTGGGGGCATGACGGGGCTCGGAAGGGAAGGAGCACAATTTCACTTTTGCACTTTTGGAACACAAAATTGGCTGCAATGAATAGCAGACGCCACGTGTTTGAAGAGCCCCTGATGTGCCTAAAAAGTAAAAAAAAAAAGCCACGTGACCTCATTTTGAAACTACATGCCTCAAGAAGCTTATCTAGAAGTATGTGGAGCACCTTGAACCCACAGGTGCTTCAAAGAATTTTACAACGATGAGCTGTGAAAATGAAAAAAATGTTTTTCCTGCAAAAATGTTGATTTTGACCTAAATTTTTCATTTTTACAAGGGTAACAGGAGATAATGAAGTATGCAATTTGTTTTGCAATTTCTCCTGTGTACAACGATATCCCATATATTGTGAAAAACTACTGATTTGGGCATATGGTAGGGATCGGAAGAGAAAGAGAGCCAACAGAATTCTGGAGCTCAATTTTGGCTGGAATAGGTTGAAGATGCCATGTCACATTTGAAGAGGCCTTGACATGCAAAAATAGTAGAAACACTCATTTTTTATTACACCTCTCCAAGAATTCATCTAGAGGTGTAGTGAGCATTTTTAATCTTCAGACAATTAATTGAATTGTACATTAGGCTTAGAAAAGGGAAAATTACATTTTTTTCCATAAAATGTTGTTTTGGCCTCAAGTTTTTAATTTTCAAAAGGGATAATAGGAGAAAATGAAAGATACAATGTGTTACTCAATTTCTCTATAACACGCCAAAGCCTATACATGGTCAAAAACTACTTCCGAGACACAGTACAAAGTTCAGAAGGGAAGAAGCACCATATTGGAGCTCAGATATTACTGAAATGGTTTCAGGGTGTCATGTCATATTGACAAAGCAACTTAACGGTCAACACAGCAGTACATTTTCCATAAGTGACCACATTTTGCAAATTATAACCTTCAATGAATTCATCTATTGGTGCTGCGAGCATGTTGACACTACATGTGCCTCATAAAATATTATACTATTAGAAGGTGAAGAAAGAATAACTACATTTTTATCACTAAAATGTTGCTTTAGCCCCAAATTTTTAATTTTTATAATTGCTAATATTGATCTCGAAGTTTGTTTTGCATTTTCCCCAGAAAATTGAATCGGTCAATACTTTTCATGCACAGTGTAAAGCTTACAAGGGAAGGAGCGCCATATTATGGTGCAGATTTTGTTGCTATGGTTTGCTGGTGTCATGACCCACAGGATGAGGCCCTGAGGTGTCGGAACAGCAGAACCCCCCCTCCCAATTTTTCAAGCTATATCTCTCAATGAATTAATCTAATGGTGCAGTGATCATATTGTCACTACTACTGTGTCACAGAATTTTATACCATTGGGGAGTGAACAAAAATAATTCAATTTTTAAAGCTAAAATTTTGTTTTAACCCAAGATTTTTTACACACAAGGGGAAATATGTAAAAATGACACCAAAATGTGTCACACAATTTCTTCTGAACATGTCAATGCCCCATTTTAACTTTTGGAGAACAAATTATCATAGAATAGTTTGTGGACTCATTATACAAAGATTATATTCAACTTCATGAACTAATACATACCGTATATACTCGAATATAAGCCGAGATTTTCAGCCCGTTTTTTTGGGCTGAAAGTCCCCCTCTCGGCTTATATTCGAGTCATATACACCGGGGGTCAGAGGGGGAGAGGGGGCGGGGGTGTCAGGTCATACTTACCCGTCCTGACGCTGTGTCTTGAGCCCCCAGCTTCTCCCCGTGCTCTCTCTCTTCCTGCCTTCAGCAGTCACGTGGTGCCGCTCATTAAAAACTCATGAATATGCGCATATCATGAGTTTTAATGAGCGGCACCACGTGACCGCTGAAGGCAGGAAGAGAGAGCGCGGAGAAGCTGGGGACTCAAGCGACAGCGTCAGGACGGGTAAGTATAGCGATACTCACCTGTCCTGTGTCCATCGCTGCTTGCTGCTGTCTGTCATCGGTCAGTGACTTCAGACAGCAGAGGGCGCGGTGACGTGATTAGTGCGTGCCGCGCCCCCTGCAGTCTGGACGTCACTGACTGATGACGTGGCAGATAGCGGTGAGCAGCCATGGACGCAGGACAGGTGAGAATCTGACACCCAGCGACGGAGAGGTGAGTATGTCATTTTTTTTATTTTTACATGCTGCAGCAGCGGCAGCGTATGGGGGAATAATCTTAAGGAGCTTCTAATGGGGGCAGTATATGGGGGAACAATATGGAGCTTCTAATGGGGGCAGTATATGGGGGAACAATATGGAGCTTCTAATGGGGGCATTATATGGGGGAACAATATGGAGCTTCTAATGGGGGCAGTATATGGAGCTTCTAATGGGGGCAGTATATGGGGGAACAATATGGAGCTTCTAATGGGGGCAGTATATGGAGCTTCTAATGGGGGCAGTATATGGGGGAACAATATGGAGCTTCTAATAGGGGCAGTATATGGAGCTTCTAATGGGGGCAGTATATGGGGGAACAATATGGAGCTTCTAATGGGGGCAGTATATGGGGTACAATATGGAGCTTCTAATGGAGGCAGCATATGGGGGAACAATATGGAGCTTCTAATGGGGGCAGTATATGGAGCTTCTAATGGAGGCAGTATATTGGGGAACAATATGGAGCTTCTAATGGGGGCAGTATATGGGGGAACAATATGGAGCTTCTAATGGGGGCAGCATATGGGGGAACAATCTATGGAGCTTCTTATGGGGGCAGTATATGGGGGAATAATCTATGGAGCTTCTTATGGGGGCAGCATATGGGGGAATAATCTATGGAGCATTTCCCACCCTAGGCTTATACTCGAGTCAATAAGTTTTCCCAGTTTTTTGTGACAAAATTAGGGGGGTCGGCTTATACTCGGGTCGGCTTATACTCGAGTATATACGGTAGTTTAATCTGGGGTTAAAGTCCAAATTCAGGGCTGCTATTAACCCTTAACAGACCCGTCGATTTTATATTATACAGCTGCTTCTATACAGCGAAACACTGACACCTGATGCAAGGAGTACATAAAAAGAAAATGTTTTATGTTTATGGTGCTAACATTGATGCCATACACAAACCCTCACCAAACAGGGCCTATATGTAACTGGCACAAACCATCTCGTAGGCCTGTGCTTTAACAAGAGACCATTTCTAAATTAATCATGGGTAGAGAAAGGGATATTTCTGATATGGGAAATATTCTCAAATGAAACAACCATTCGTTAGACGAACATTTAGCCCCTTGTGGATGACTGACACCATCCTAAAAATCCACTGAGTCTCTTTCTGCAGGATCAGTCTGTCCCAATCGCCCTGTCTACCATTTTGTGTAATTACCTCTAAAATGCAAAAAGAGAGGACATTCTTATTTCCTTGATAGACATCACACACATGGCGGGCCATGGGGGGGTGTCCCTCTCATTTCTTACATCACCCAGATGTTCACTAATCCTTTTTCTTTATTCTCTATTAGTCTACCCTATGTAGTTCTTGGACAAGAACATGTAGCCATATAAAGCACTCCTTTGGTCATGTGTTTAGCAAAATCTCTAGTAAAGAATATTTTACTATTAGAGGCACTTACGAAGCTCTTACATGGTGTTATCCACTTGCAGAATGAGCAGTTCTCTCATCTAAAAGTGCCACAAACTCTTCTATCAAGCCAAGTGCCCTCCTGTTTTGGACTTGTATAATGGCTATGTACAAGTTGGTCTGGGTTTTTTTGGAGATGACATCAGCAAGTGTCCTGTCTGCTTGAAGGATACTCCAATGCTTGTTGAAGATCCTAAATACTTTGTCTACCTGATTATCATAAGTTGCAATGATCCTAAAGATGTCATTATTACCCTCTTTCTCTTTGAGTTGCAGGAGACTCTGTCTATCCCTACCCAGCCCATTTCTGAATGCTGGGTCCAGAACCCCATCAGGGTAAACCCCCTGCCTAAACCTGTCCCTGAGTTCATATGCCTGGGTCCTAAATATCCCCAATTCGGAGCAATTCCTCCTTACCCTGAGGTATTGACCACAAGGGATGCCTCTCTTCATGGGAGAGGGTGGTAGCTGTCCTACTAAAGAAGGGCATTCGTGGCTGTGGGCTTGCAATAAACTCTTGTACCCAAATCACCCTGGGCATTCTTAGATACTTTTACATCAAGGAAGGCTAACTCGCGCATGTCATTTTCCCTATAGAGTTAACATTAAGTTCATGCACAAATCTACAGAACTCCTCTCTTGAACCGATCAAGATAACAAAGATGCATCTATATACCAGTACCAGACCGATATCTTATTCGACCACCATTCATCAGTACCGGATAAGACGATTGTTTCCTCACACCAGCCCAGGAGGAGATTTTCATATAGCGGTGTACAGGAGCAACCCATCACGGTCCTTCTGAGCTGGTGGAAGGACTTGCCGTCAAAAAGAAAATAGTTGTGGGATGGGATAAACCTCATTAGTTCCAGTACTAGATTGTTGTGCATGCTAAATTAGACAGCCCTTGTCTTCAGGTAGAACTCGAATGCCCTAGGATTCATGGGGTGCAGTATACAACTATACAAGGCTTCAACGTCTACTGGGCCCAAAAGTGTCTTTTTCTCCACCAAGACACCATCAGTTTTCAGAATTAAGACTGACGTATCCCATACATATGAGGGCAATGAGGTAACAAAAGGACGCAAGACATTCTCAAAGTAAATACCAGCATTCTAGCTCAGTGAACCAACCCTTGATACTATGGGTTGCGCTCTAAGGGGCTTAAACACCTTATGGACCTTTGGTAGGGCATAGAATGTGGGGATCATGGGACACTTTGGAGACATGAATTTGTACTCATTTGCAGAAATGATTCTTTCCTTTAAACCTTTATCAAGAAATTGTCAGTAGGGACCCAGTAAATTCTCCTGTAGGATCACTTTCCAACCTGCCATATGTATCTTTACATCAAGAATTAGTTTACACATCCCTATGTATTTCTGATGGTCGAGGAAGACCAAATTGCGCCCTTTATCCAATGGTTTGAGAATGATGTCATGGTGTGACAGTTTGTTTTTTTGTTGGACAAGATGACATTTTCAGCAATATCATTTTTATTTGTATTTGTCTTTTTGATTGCATTTTATTCCACTTTTTTGGTGTTATTCTGAAAAATCTTAGTTTTTTTGCCACAGTCTTCACAACTTTTTTATGGCGTTCATTTAATGGGTTAAATAATGTGCAGTTTTATAGGGTGGGTCATTCTGAATGCAGCAATAAATAGCCTGGAGCGATGCTGGCACCAATTCTGGCAGTGATAACTGGAGGTGTCAAGTCTTTTACTACCTCAACATCATGGGACTTAGTACCACAGTCTGATCCCATGGTCACTCTGGCCACAGGGTAACCCTTGGCATCTCTGTGTATGCAGCTGATGCCCTCAAACTTATTGGAGGTCAACTGGTGGGGCAGTGCAGCACTGATTAGGGTCACCGCACTTCCAGAGTCCAAAAGTGCAAGAACCGGTACACCATTGACTGACACTGTACATGCCTGCAGCCAATCGCTGGGCTGACAGCCCACACTGCAGGTCTTATAGGCGTAATACGAACAACACCTGCCTAAGCTGCAGTCCTTTGGTTCAGAGGACATATGACACTGGGTGGCTATATGCTCAGGATTGTGACATCACCAACAGACCATATCCTTAATAACAGCCTTTGTGATAAGCCCGCCCCCTTTGGGTATCCCAGTACGGAGAAGTGGTGATGTCTGGTTTCCCGAGGGATTTCTCAACATACTGGTATCTCTCCACCAGGCTAACCAGGTCGTCCGCATCCAAGGGTCGAACTGGGCAACCCAGGTCTGTATTGGCCTGGGAAGAGAATGAATGAACTTGTCCATCACAACATGCTCAACCATCTGACACATATTTTCCCTTACATATAGTGCCAGTGACCATGGCACAATGTATAAATACAGTGGGGCAAAAAAGTATTTAGTCAGTCAGCAATAGTGCAAGTTCCACCACTTAAAAAGATGAGAGGCGTCTGTAATTTACATCATAGGTAGACCTCAACTATGGGAGACAAACTGAGAAAAAAAAATCCAGAAAATCACATTGTCTGTTTTTTTTTCCTTTTATTTGCATATTATGGTGGAAAATAAGTATTTGGTCAGAAACAAGCAATCAAGATTTCTGGCTCTCACAGACCTGTAACTTCTTCTTTAAGAGTCTCCTCTTTCCTCCACTCATTACCTGTAGTAATGGCACCTGTTTAAACTTGTTATCAGTATAAAAAGACACCTGTGCACACCCTCAAACAGTCTGACTCCAAACTCCACTATGGTGAAGACCAAAGAGCTGTCAAAGGACACCAGAAACAAAATTGTAGCCCTGCACCAGGCTGGGAAGACTGAATCTGCAATAGCCAACCAGCTTGGAGTGAAGAAATCAACTGTGGGAGCAATAATTAGAAAATGGAAGACATACAAGACCACTGATAATCTCCCTTGATCTGGTGCTCCACGCAAAATCCCACCCCGTGGGGTCAGAATGATCACAAGAACGGTGAGCAAAAATCCCAGAACCACGCGGGGGGACCTAGTGAATGAACTGCAGAGAGCTGGGACCAATGTAACAAGGCCTACCATAAGTAACACACTACGCCACCATGGACTCAGATCCTGCAGTGCCCGACGTGTTCCACTGCTTAAGCCTGTACATGTCCGGGCCCGTCTGAAGATTGCTAGAGAGCATTTGGATGATCCAGAGGAGTTTTGGGAGAATGTCCTATGGTCTGATGAAACCAAACTGGAACTGTTTGGTAGAAACACAACTTGTCGTGTTTGGAGGAAAAAGAATACTGAGTTGCATCCATCAAACACCATACCTACTGTAAAGCATGGTGGTGGAAACATCATGCTTTGGGGCTGTTTCTCTGCAAAGGGGCCAGGACGACTGATCCGGGTACATGAAAGAATGAATGGGGCCATGTATCGTGAGATTTTGAGTGCAAACCTCCTTCCATCAGCAAGGGCATTGATGATGAAACGTGGCTGGGTCTTTCAACATGACAATGATCCAAAGCACACCGCCAGGGCAACGAAGGAGTGGCTTCGTAAGAAGCATTTCAAGGTCCTGGAGTGGCCTAGCCAGTCTCCAGATCTCAACCCTATAGAAAACCTTTGGAGGGAGTTGAAAGTCCGTGTTGCCAAGCGAAAAGCCAAAAACATCACTGCTCTAGAGGAAATCTGCATGGAGGAATGGGCCAACATACCAACAACAGTGTGTGGCAACCTTGTGAAGACTTACAGAAAACGTTTGACCTCTGTCATTGCCAACAAAGGATATATCACAAAGTATTGAGATGAAATTTTGTTTCTGACCAAATACTTATTTTCCACCATAATATGCAAATAAAAAGAAAAAAAAAACAGACAATGTGATTTTCTGGATTTTTTTTTCTCAGTTTGTCTCCCATAGTTGAGGTCTACCTATGATGTAAATTACAGACGCCTCTCATCTTTTTAAGTGGTGGAACTTGCACTATTGCTGACTGACTAAATACTTTTTTGCCTCACTGTATATATGAATATATATGCACATACTGTATGTAGCACAGTCTATAGTATATTTAGGGATAATCCCATCTTCTAGTCGCTCTCCACAGCAAAAGTCATTCTATGTTGGTGTTGCTGTGTCGTGATGTACTTCTCTCATGGGATACACAGAGATTAGAGCTATTGCTCTAAGTCTCATCAAGAACATGTTACTTTGAGGAAACTGAGTGGAAAAAGACAAATTTTGATCAAAGGACAGAAAAGGCAGCAAACTGAGAGAAGACAATTGACAATTGACTAGAATCAAGATATTCCTTAGTTACCAAATTAGTTCAAAAACAGGCTTATTTTACAATCATTGAAATTGCTGCAGTAATGCCAGCAATACCAGAACATTTGAAGAAAAATCAGGTATTAACACTAGCATTAGAATTAGTGTTGTGTGAGCATACTCAGTAATGCTCTGTACTCACCCGAGCACCGCTGTACTCGCGGTGTTTGGCGAGCACCGAGCATTTCCAGGATTAGTCGGTGGGAGCTTGGGTCCTTGCCTTGCATGTTTGGCATGCTTTCGAGTGCCAATCAACATGCAGAGATTGTCTGCCACACACTGTAATGCCGCAGCCATGTTGGTTGTGGCATTACAGTGATTGGCAGGCTGCACAGCATCATCAAGTCTATATCAGACCTGGCGCTGCCCTGCTCGTCCCAGTCAGCTACGGAATCACCAGTGCAGGGGGAGTTGCTGCAGTGATAGGGACTAAATAGGTAGGGTACACAGTTACTGTGGGTATACCATAATTGAATACACAAAGCAAGCTGAATCAACAGTCCTTCTAAGGACTAATTATGGGGTATATAGATTGCAGTGCTAGGAAGGCAGGGAGTTAATGTGGGTATATACATATCAGTGCAAGGCATGCAGGCACTGTATGTGGGTACATAGATATCACTGCTAGCTAGGCAGGCATTATATGTGACATACTTCATTGCATACATCAACAGGGTCCATTCCATTACTGTCTGCTGCTGCTGCCTATTACATATATTGACTGTGTGCAGAAAATTCTGCCATTTTTATGCCATTCCACTGTTTTTGCTGTGTGTTACCCTAGTTCTTGACGCTATTTTCCTGTAAAAAATATAAAAATACAGGCCACATATTTTACAGTCTGGTATCTCCATCAAACAACTCATCTATCTGTGAGCCACAAACTGTGGCATTTGAGGCCTCCATTCAGCTGTTTTTGCTGTGTGTTACCCTAGTTCTTGATACTATTTTCCTGTAAAAAAATAAAAACACAGGCCACATATTTTACAGTCTGGTATCTCTGTCACACACCTGATCTATCTGTGGGCTAAAAATTGTGGCATTTCAGACCTACATTTAACTGTTTTTGCTGTATGCTACAGCGGTATCCCACAAAGTGGCCATTTCTATGGGATACCATATATATATAGTGTGTTTTCATATAAATGATGTGAATTTTTATGTGGACTGTGCATTTTAAATACATTGTGAGACCTGCTGACAGGCAGCACAAAAAGAGTTAATTTTCTCCTCCCCGGCTAGATCAGGTGACCCAGCTCTGTTTTAAAATGGAGAAGGTTCTGGAAAAATGCCTCAGGGCAGTCAGCGAATAACTGCAGCTCTACAGTCACATAGAAGGGGAAGGAGCAAAGTCCTGAGGGTGAGTTTTAAATTTGAAGTAGCAGTTTGCTTAAAAAGGGGACTCGCATGAAAAGGGGAGTTAATAGTCTTCATATGAGGAAGACTACTATTGCATCTCTAGGAGGAAGAATTACCTCAGGGCAGAAACAGAACACAGTGCTGAAGAAGAGATAATCAGGCTTAATAAAACCAGAGGTTATTAACATGTTTGTCTGTAGATACACAGCAATCATCAACAATGAGTGTCATCCTGTACCTCATTTTACTGCTGTTTGCAAATAATAATTTGCCCCATTACCTTCAGTAAAAAGACTTCTGTTTCAAATTTTTACAGCTGCTTCATGACTGGGGCTCAAATGCACCGACAACTACCACCATCATCATCTTCTGCCTAGAGGCAGTTACTGTGCAGATAGAAAGTCTGAGGAGCAGAGGGTAAACGCTTGGGCGGTGTTGTATTCTGTCAGCGGATTACGAAGGTGAAAATTTCTAGATTAAATCATGACTGGAAGAGCCAGAGCAAGAGCATGTGGAAGAGCATGCGGCCATGACTCGCAACTACCTAAGCCTGGTGTTCCTGGGCCAGATTCTGACAAGCCATCACCTACTAATACTGAACTTGTTGGATGAGGACATCAAAAAGGAGCCCCTGCAGTTGCTAAATCAGAAGCTGTAGATTTTGACATTTCCGCTGAATTTAAAGATGTGTCACTTGGAGAGCATGGTGGTCGTAGACGTGACTTCCATGATATGGGTGTTTCAACTAGACAATACATCCAACATGTCATAGAATCAAAATCTGTTTTTTTCTGGCAACTCTATTCAGCTGTGCACAAACTATGTCAAATTGCTTGCTAGACCCCAGTGGGTCTTGTACCAATACCATGTTGATTACAGTCCACAGATGGAATCTAGATCCCTGAGGTCAGCATGATGAATTCATAGGAAAAGCACGTGATTTTGATGGAGCTGTTCTTTTCTTTCCAAAGAAACTAGATAAGATCAATGAGGTGGTTAGCCGCAGACACAAAGGAGAAATAGTAAAGATTGCAATTACTTTGACAAATGAAATTTTACCAACTTCACCATCCTGCTTTTGCTTTTACAACATTATATTTCAAAGGCTTCTGAAGATGATGAATATGAAGCAAATAGATGATGTTACAGAAGTCAGAACACACAACCTGTCTCTGTGGCAAGGATTTACCACCTCAATTTTGCAGTATGAGACTAGTATGCCTAGCTGCTGCGCGTCATGTCCTCAGAACTCCCTACCCTTATCCTGGGAGACCTCAATATCCCCATTAACAGCCCCACTTCCACATCTGCATCCCAGCTTCTGTCACTAACAACTTCTCTCAGCCTCTCATAGCTCTCAACCTCTCAAACACACAAAGATGGTAACACCCTTGACCTGATCTTTGTCCGGCTATGTTCAATCTCTTACCTTGATAACTCACCACTTCCCCTCTCTGACCACAACATTCTCTCTTTCACGCTCACAAATCATTGCCCACCCCAGCATTCTTCTCGACCTTTCTGCATCTTTCAACACTGTTGACCACCATCTCCTACTCTCTAGGTCAAGTCACTAGGCATTAAGGGTGCTGCTCTCTCCTGGTTCTCTTTCTATCTTTCTGACCACTCCTTCAGTATTTTGTTAGCTGGATCCGCTTCTTCTCCTCTTCCTCCCACATTTGGGGTACCTCATGGCTCAGTCCTTGGCCCCTTCTCTTCTCTCTCTACATGGCCCCAATTGGACAGACCATCAGCAGATTTGGGTTTCAGTACCATCTTTATGCTGATGACACACAGCTATACACGTCATCCCCTGACCTTACCCCGCTGTACTACAGAACACCAGTGACTGTCCGCAGTATCCAACATCATGTCCACTCTCTATCTGAAACTCAACCTTTCCAAAACTGAAATTCTTCTGCTCCTGCCGTCTACTAGCCTCCCTAAATCTGACATTCACCTCTCTGTGGGTGGCACAAGAACTACACCCCAGCAGAAGGCGCGCTGTCTGGGTGTTATGTTTGACAGCAATCTCTCCTTTAACTCCCATATACAATCTCTTGCCCGCTCTTCCTGCTTATACCTAAAGAACATCTCTAGAATCTGACCTTTTCTCACCATGGAGAGAACAAAAACCCTCACTGTTGCCCTGATCCACTCCTGCTTGGACTACTGTAACGCTCTAATAATTAGCCTCCTCCTCAATCAACTTTCCCCTTTCCAGTCCATCCTTAATGCAGCAGCCAGGGTTGTCCATCTGGCTAATCAGTACTCGGACATGTCCGCTCTTTGCCAGTCATTACACTGGCTGCCCATTCATTATAGGATCCAAGTACTTGCTCTCACTAGAGATGAGCGACTTTCCCTTTTTTTGGGTCGAGTCGGGTTTCATGAAACCCGACTTTTGCAAAAGTTGGGTCGAACGAAATCGTCCGACTATAGGGAAAAGTCGGAGGCTGACTGAAACACGAAACCCAAATCAAGTCAATGGGGAAGCAAAATCGGCAGGGAGTGGAGGACAGTAAACACACCTACAGTGCCCATTTCAATGCCAAAAACATCAATTCTTATAACTGAAGCTTGTCAACCTTAATTTACTTCCTAATAATAGTTACACATTGAAAACTGGGGGTTATTTGGCTAAAGTTGTGGGGGGGGTTGGGCTGGCTCCAGGTTTTCGTGTACCCTGGGCCAAAGAGTGTCAGTGCGCCCCTTTAACACATACCACAACTCATGATGCTCCGATATGCCACAGAAACATAGGTATAGTACAATGACACATACTTCACTGTTTACATGACATGACTGATCTATTTTAAATTGTACAATAGCTCAAAAACAGGACAGTATATTACTCCATACAGTGTTATGGCCACCACATTGTGCACCATACAGAATAATGAGCCCCATATATTTCTCCATACCAAATAATTAGTCACATATAATGTTCCATACAGTATCTGATGAGCTCCACATAATGCTCCATATATAATGGGCCCCATTTGTAATGCTCCAGTGTATAATGTGCCCCTTAGATGTTGCTCCAGTGTCTGATCTGCCCCATTTACATTGCTCCAGTACATGATGGGCTTCATGGATGATGCTCCAGTGTATGATGGGCTCTAATAATGCTCCATATATAGTGGGGCAAAAAAGTATTTAGTCAGTCAGCAATAGTGCAAGTTCCACCACTTAAAAATATGAGAGGCATCTGTAATTTACATCATAGGTAGACCTCAACTATGGGAGACAAACTGAGAAAAAAAAATCCAGAAAATCACATTGTATGTTTTTTTTTTCATTTTATTTGCATATTATGGTGGAAAATAAGTATTTGGTCAGAAACAAGCAATCAAGATTTCTGGCTCTCACAGACCTGTAACTTCTTCTTTAAGAGTCTCCTCTTTCCTCCACTCATTACCTGTAGTAATGGCACCTGTTTAAACTTGTTATCAGTATAAAAAGACACCTGTGCACACCCTCAAACAGTCTGACTCCAAACTCCACTATGGTGAAGACCAAAGAGCTGTCAAAGGACACCAGAAACAAAATTGTAGCCCTGCACCAGGCTGGGAAGACTGAATCTGCAATAGCCAACCAGCTTGGAGTGAAGAAATCAACTGTGGGAGCAATAATTAAAAAATGGAAGACATACAAGACCACTGATAATCTCCCTCGATCTAGTGCTCCACGCAAAATCCCACCCCGTGGGGTCAGAATGATCACAAGAACGGTGAGCAAAAATCCCAGAACCATGCGGGGGGACCTAGTGAATGAACTGCAGAGAGCTGGGACCAATGTAACAAGGCCTACCATAAGTAACACACTACGCCACCATGGACTCAGATCCTGCAGTGCCAGACGTGTCCCACTGCTTAAGCCTGTACATGTCCGGGCCCGTCTGAAGTTTGCTAGAGAGCATTTGGATGATCCAGAGGAGTTTTGGGAGAATGTCCTATGGTCTGATGAAACCAAACTGGAACTGTTTGGTAGAAACACAACTTGTCGTGTTTGGAGGAAAAAGAATACTGAGTTGCATCCATCAAACACCATACCTACTGTAAAGCATGGTGGTGGAAACATCATGCTTTGGGGCTGCTTCTCTGCAAAGGGGCCAGGGCGAATGATCCGGGTACATGAAAGAAAGAATGGGGCCATGTATCGTGAGATTTTGAGTGCAAACCTCCTTCCATCAGCAAGGGCATTGAAGATGAAACGTGGCTGGGTCTTTCAACATGACAATGATCCAAAGCACACCGCCAGGGCAACGAAGGAGTGGCTTCGTAAGAAGCATTTCAGGGTCCTGGAGTGGCCTAGCCAGTCTCCAGATCTCAACCCTATAGAAAACCTTTGGAGGGAGTTGAAAGTCCGTGTTGCCAAGCGAAAAGCCAAAAACATCACTGCTCTAGAGGAGATCTGCATGGAGGAATGGGCCAACATACCAACAACAGTGTGTGGCAACCTTGTGAAGACTTACAGAAAACGTTTGACCTCTGTCATTGCCAACAAAGGATATATCACAAAGTATTGAGATGAAATTTTGTTTCTGACCAAATACTTATTTTCCACCATAATATGCAAATAAAATGAAAAAAAAAGACAATGTGATTTTCTGGATTTTTTTTTCTCAGTTTGTCTCCCATAGTTGAGGTCTACCTATGATGTAAATTACAGACGCCTCTCATCTTTTTAAGTGGTGGAACTTGCACTATTGCTGACTGACTAAATACTTTTTTGCCCCACTGTATAATGTGCCCCATTTGTAATGCTTCAGTGTATAATGTGCCCATTAGATGCTGCTCCAGTGTCTGATCTGCCCCATTTACATTGCTAAAGTACATGATGGGCCTCATGGATTCATGGATGATGCTCCAGTGTCTGATGGGCTCTAGTAATGCTCCATATATAATGGGCCCCATTTATAATGCTCCAGTGTATAATGTGCCCCTTAGATGCTGCTCCAGTGTCTGATCTGCCCCATTTACATTGCTCCAGTACATGATGGGCCTCATGGATTCATGGATGATGCTCCAGTGTCCAATCATGCTCCAAATATAATGGGCCCCATTTGTAATGCTCCAGTGTATAATTTTCCCCTTAGATGCTGCTCCAGTGTCTAATCTGCCCCATTTACATTGCTCCAGTACATGATAGGCCTCATGGATGATGCTCCAGTGTATTATGGGCTCTAATAATGCTCCATATATAATGGGCCACATTTGTTATGATCCAGTGTATAATATGCCCCTTAGATGCTGCTCCAGTGTGTGATCAGGCCCATTTACATTGCTCCAGTACAGGATGGGCCCTATTTTTAATTAACCCAGGCATGGTATGTGAAAAGAGCTCCATGGAGTAATCTGAGGTGTGTGCTTCCACATCCTTCACTTTTGGTGTGGGTGAAGGACACAAGGAAAGAGGTTGCTCCTGACCAGAAGCCTGCAGTTACGACTCAGTGCTTGCATTTTTTACAACTTCAGAATAGGAGGCGATAGAGCTGGAGGCTGTTTCAGCAATGTAAGCCACAAACAGCTCCTTATACTCCAGCTTTAAAAGCAGTCTACCTACTCCCAGAAAAGGGAGCCTTACAGGCCTTCCAGAGCTATACCATGACGCTGGCTCAACACCTCCTGCCTTAGCTGCTATTGTGCTTTTGGCACTACCAGCAGATGCACCACCACCACCATCAGTACCAGGTGGTGCTCCACACCCACATCCACGTCCTCTTCCACCATACTTCCTCATGTTTTTGAAAATGGACCCAAAATACCAGCAGATATATGGTACTGTATCATAAGCGTACAGCTCTATACAGTCTATGGATAACAGTAAATCTCCATATATATTTCATGAGGCATACACAGACGCTCACAGGCTCAGTATGGATTACCCAATAAAATAACAAGTTGAAAAATGGTACAGTATCACCAGATAAAAGGTATATATAGTATAGTGTAAACATTCTGATTCTCCGTATACATTTCAGGAGGCAGACACAAATGCTCTCAGGCCCAGTATGGATTACACAAGAATATGAAAAGTTGTAAATGGGTTATGTTACACAAGCGTACAGCTGTATACAGTGTTGGGGTAATCTTAAAGTTACAAATATATTGCCGGAGTAACAGACAGACGTTTACAGGCTCATTATGGATTACACCAGAATCTAAATAGCTAAAAAGGTTACTGTATCAGAAGCGTTCTGCTGTATACAGTGTTGGCCAAATTGAAAATATTGGTATATATTTCCGTAGTCACCCTCAGACGCTCACTCAGTTTGGTTTTGACCATAATAAAAAATGTTGTAAAAAAGTTCCTGGATAACAAGATAGCAAGTATATATTTTTTAGGGGACAATTGAAATCTCCATATAAATAGTCCCGTAGTCACTCTCAGACGCTTACACAGTATGGATTGGACCGTAATGCTAAATGTCGAACAAAGGTACTGTCTAACAAGATACAAGCTGTTTCGAGTATAGCGTAAAAATTTGTTTCTCCGATTCACCGTATATATAGAAGGCGTTACCCACACACGCTCACCCACTATGGATGATGTAGGGAAGGTGGACTGACAGACAAACCAGCCTGTAGTGAGAAGCAGAGGTGTAGCGCAGTGTAGGTGTGAAACCACTAAGATAAAGAGAAAGGGTGCAGTGTTTTAGCTTGCCCATTGGAGGGCAGTGGAGAGTGTAGGAGTGGGACTGCATAACTGCCATTGGTCAGAAAAACTGTTAGGTGATGGTGGGTGGAGTTACCAGAACTGGAAGTATAAAAGGCTGAGGGAAGGTTCTGGAAGAGTCAGTCAGCGAAGGGACCACAGTAAAGAGGAAGTTCTGCTGAGGAAATAGAGACAGTGGAAAGGCTCCAGAGAGGACTGACAGTTGAGGCGGTCACGGGGGTGGGCCAGAGGACGGTAGCCGCAGATGAAGAAGGCCTGGGGCTATCATTCGGACGGTGTGCTCAGACTGGTGCAGCGCTGTGGTGGTTAGGCCTAGGCCAGTCACAGTGGAAAGCCACAGAGGACGCCACGATTATAGTTACAAAGGAAGTGAAGGTACCGGGGCCTGTGTACAGAGAAATGTGAAACAGCTGTGGTGAATTGCTGTTGTTGACAGAAGGATGGGCACTAAAAACGGACCTGTTCAATACAAACTCTGTCTTTGTCTCGTGTTTGTCTGCGGCAAGAAGAGGGTCCCCCCACAGTTGCTTATCCTACAGATGATACCTTAATACAAATTGTTCAAGCAAGGTGCTGTATCAGCACATACCAGATGTGTCCAGTCTAGGGTTAAATTTTCGTCTATACTTCCGGAGTAAGACACAGACACTCACAGGCTCACTATGTATTACACCAGAATTAAAAAAGTGGAAAAAGGGAAAGGTATTCATAGCGTACATCAGTATACAGTGTTGTGCTACTTTTAAATCTTCGTATACATTTCAGTTTCAGTAAGCCAGTCAAGAATCTCCGCTACTGGAAACTACATGGATACAAGTATGGACGCAAAGTCGAGTGTTAGCAGAAATTTTGGTATTACTCATCGTGGGGAAACCTCCCGGTATATGTTGCAGAGGCGATGCAGACCCTCAATTACTGTGTCTGCGGAGAACCCGAAAAAGGTTCTTTGTGAAGAAAGGATTGCTTTATCGCAGTAGCGTGGATCACATCACTGTTACTCGTCTCCGTCAAATTGTGATCACAGGGAGAGATGTACCCATGGTCCTCACTGCCTATCATGATGTGTCTGGTCATTTTGGAGTGCAAAAGACAGAAGCCACAGGCTGTAGGCGATTCTACTGGATTGGCATGAGAGGAGACATTGAAAAATGGTGGCAAGAATGTCACACGTCTGTGACAATTACAACTGTGAAGAGTGATCATAAACCACCACTGCATCCGCTTGTAAGTTGACGTCCATTTCAAATGGTAGCCATTGATCATCTGAAGGTAGAGGCCAGCAGGACAGGCCAAAGCTACATCTTAACCATCATTGATCAATACACCAAATTTCTAGTGGCCGTCCCTGTGAAGGATTTAACTGCCCAGACTACACAGCAGTGGAGCAGGGAGAGGTAAGTATTGCAACATGCAAGTGCTGTGGTCATGAGCAAGCAGGGGGGGCACAATCGTGGTCGACGATACTGGCACAGGGCCCCTCATAGTACGCTGGTGTGTCTGACGGCAAGTGGGCCCTCCCACCATATGAGACACTGTATTCTACTATGAGGGGCCCTGTGCCATTGCCAGCGGCCATCAGTGGGCCCATCCACCTGTTCAGAGCAACGGCACTTGCCGGGGTGCCCCAGGTCTTGACCCCAGCCGTTGGGGGAGGGGTGGGCAACCCAGTTAGGGAGGTTTAAAAATTGGCATATGTAGATGTGTTGGCTGGACATTCAGCTGCTGCAAAGGGCGTAATTGGGCAAGTCTGAGAAAGAGGAAGAGGCAGAGGAGGTGTGCATAATGGTGGTGGTGGTCTTACAGTGGGGGTAGCGATGGAGCGTTGTTGGCTACCTTCAATCGGAGCAGGTGCACATGTGCTACCTGAGGTTTTGTAGTCCGTCCACGCTTGCAAGTGCATGTTGATTAAATGTCTATGCATGCAACTGGTTTTCAAATTTCTGAGTTGTTTACCTTGGCTAAAGGTCCTTCCGCACTTCTTACAGGTAACCTTTGCCTCATCAGTAGGATTTTGGACAAAGAAGTGCCACACTGCACTCTTCCTACTATGGTAAACATTTTCTGACCTTGCACGCTGTGCTAAGTTGACCATCTGGTCAAACTGTCCTGCATCTCTTTTAGTTTTTGTTCCATGTTTTAGGACAGCTACGGGCCTGCTAGATAACCGCTGCTGCGATGTTAATGCCTGCTGTGGATCCTTCTCCTTATCTGAACTATTGCCAGCGCCACCCTCCTCCCCCAATGGATGCCAATCTGGGTCCAGAAATAGGTCATCCATCACCTCCTCTTCAAAGTCATCTGCACCTTCCTCTTTACCTTCCTCTGTGTCACCGTGTAAGGTGGTATGGTATGCGGGAAGGGGCACCTGGGTTTCATCAGGGTCAGATTCTGGCTCAATAGACTGCGAGGGCAATGTAGTGCTGTGGGTCAATGTACCAGCAGAATCATCTAGCAGTGGCTGTGCATCAGTGTAGTCCATGTAAGATTCATCTTGGGCTGAGGAATTCAGGATTTGACTGGATAACCCAGGCGTGATATGTGAAAAGAGCTCCATAAAGTAATCTGCAGTGTGGTCTGCCGCATCCTTAACTTTTGGTGGCGGTGAAGGACACAAGGAAAGGGTTTTTTTTATGACCAGAACCCTGCACTGACGACTCAGTGCTTGCAGGTTTCGACCGTTCAGAACAGGAGGCAATAGAGCTGGTGGCTGTTTCGGCAATGTACGCCAAAACCTGCTCCTGATGCTCCGGCTTTAAAAGCGGTTTTCCTACTCCAAGAAAAGGCAACCTTACAGGCCTTCTTGGGCCAGAGGATGATGCAAGATCAACACCTCCTGCTTTAGCTGCTATTGTGCTTTTGCCAGAACCAGCCGATGCACCACCACCATCAGTACCAGCCGCGCCCCCTGCCCAAGTCTGCGAACTGTTCCACATACTTCCTCATGTTTGGGAAAATGTAACCAAAATACAGGCAGAGAGACGGCACTGTATGAGGAGCGTCCAGCTGTGTAAGGTGTATTAAACAAATTAAATCAACATATATATTATGTTAATCACAGACGCTCTCGCAGTATGTATTGAACCGTAATCCAACAAGCAGATATACAGAACTGTTTGAAAAACGGACACGACTCTACGGTGTAGGTGTGGAAAAACGGACAAACTCCTCGTTTTTTTTTTCCAGAGTCACACACAGGTAGCTTCTATTTGTCCGTGCTATAAGGCGTTACACGGTAGTGTGTGAGGAGCGTACACCGCTGTATGGTGTGTATGTAAAATTGTCAAGCTCTGTGTATATGTATACACACTGACACACGCTGTCTCTGTCTAGTTTTTACCGTAATCCAACAGCAGATATACGAAACTGTTTGAAAAACGGACATGACTCTAAGGTGTAGGTATGGAAAAACGGACAAACTACTCATTTATTTTTCCAGAGTCACACTGTTTGAAAAACAGACACGACTCTAAGGTGTAGGTCTGGAAAAATGGACAAACTCATCGGTTTTTTTTTCCAGAGTAACACACAGGTAGCTTCTATTTGTCCGGGATAAAAGGCGGTACACGGTAGTGTGTTAGGAGCATACACCGCTGTACGGTGTGTATGTAAAATTGTCAAGCTCCATGTATTTGTATACAGACTGACACACACTGTCTCTGTCTAGTTTTGACTGTAATCAAACAGCAGATATACGAAACTGTTAGAAAAACGGACATGACTCCAAGGTGTAGGTTTGCAAAAATGGACAAACTCCTTGTTTTTTTTTCTTCCAGAGTCACACACAGGTAGCTTCTATTTGTCCGTGATACCAGCCGGAATACACGGTAGTGTGTGAGGAGCGTACACCGCTGTATGGTGTGTGTATGTAAAATTGTCAAGCTCCGTGTATTTGTATACGGACTGACACACGCTGTCTCTGTCTAGTTTTGACTGTAATCAAAGAGCAGATATACGAAACTGTTGAAACTGTTTGAAAAACAGACACAACTCTAAGGTGTATGTGTGGAAAAACGGACAAACTCCTGGGCTTTTTCTTCCAGAGTCACACCCAGGTAACTTCTATTTGTTCATGATACCAGCCGGAATGCACGGTAGTGTGTGAGGAGTGTACACCGCTAGACGGTGTCTGTATGGAAAATTGTCAAGCTCCGTGTATTTGTATACAGACTGACACACGCTGTCTCTGTCTAGTTTTTACCGTTGTCAAACAGCAGATATACGAAACTGTTTGAAAAATGGACACGACTCTAAGGTGTAGGTGTGGAAAAACGGACAAACTCCTTGGTTTTTTTTTCCAGAATCACACACAGGTAGCTTCTATTTGTCTGTGCTAGAAGGCGTTACACGGTAGTGTTTGAGGAGCGTACACTGGTGTACGGTGTGTGTATGTAAAATTGTCAAGCTCCTCGTATTTGTATACGGACTGACACACGCTGTCTCTGTCTATTTTTGACCGTCAACAAACAGCAGATATACGAAACTGTTTGAAAAACGGACACAACTCTAAGGTGTAGGTGTGGAAAAACGGACAAACGCCTCGGTTTTTTTCTCCATAGTCACACACAGGTAGCTTCTATTTGTCCGTGCTAGAAGGCGGTACACGGTTGTGTGTGAGGAGCGTACACCGCTGTACGGTGTGTATGTAAAATTGTCAAACTCCGAGCATTTGTATACAGACTGACACACGCTGTCTCTGTCTAGTTTTTACTGTAATCAAACAGCAGATATACGAAACTGTTTGAAAAATGGACGCAACTCTAAGGTGTAGGTCTGGAAAAATGGACAAACTCCTCGGCTTTTTCTTCCAGCGTCACACCCAGATAACTTCTATTTGTCCGTGATACCAGCCGGAATACACAGTAGTGTGTGAGGAGCGTACACCGCTAGACGGTGTCTGTAAGGAAAATTGTCAAGCTCCGTGTATTTGTATACGGACTGACACACGCTGTCTCTGTCTAGTTTTGACTGTAATGAAACAGCAGATATCCGAAACTGTTTGAAAAACGGGCACAACTCTAAGGTGTAGGTCTGGAAAAACGGATAAACTCCTCGGTTTTTTTTTTTCAGAGTCACACACAGGTAGCTTCTATTTGTCCGTGATACCAGCCAGAATACATGGAAGTGTGTGAGGAGTGTACACTGCTGTACGGTGTGTATGTAAAATTGTCAAGCTCGGTGTATTTGTATACGGACTGACACACGCTGTCTCTGTCTAGTTTTGACTGTAATCAAACAGCAGATATACGAAACTGTTTGAAAAACGGACACAACTTTAAGGTGGAGGTCTGGAAAAACGGACAAACTCCTCGGCTTTTTCTTCCAGAGTCACACCCAGATAGCTTCTATTTGTCCGTGATACCAGCCGAAATACACGGTAGTGTGTGAAGAGCGTACACCGCTAGACGGTGTCTGTATGGAAAATTGTCAAGCTCAGTGTATTTTTATACGGACTGACCCGCTGTCTCTGTCTAATTTTGACTGTAATCAAACAGCAAGCAGATATGCAAAACTGTTTGAAAAATGGACACAACTCTAAGGTGTAAGTCTGGAAAAACAGACAAACTCCTTGGCTTTTTCGTCCAGAGTCACACCCAGATAGCTGCTATTTTTCCATGATACCAGCCGGAATACACGGTAGTGTGTGAGGAGTGTACACCACTAGACGATGTGTGAAAAAATGAACGCTCAGTACCTCACCAGGACAAAATAATAAAATTTGGAGTGCTTTGAAAAAAGCAGTTTGAACAGCAGTGTGCACACAGCAATGCAGCTAGCAGATAGCCTTAAAAGGCAGCCTAATCACCACCAGCGCTGCTGCACACAACAAAAATCCTCCCCTTTCACTGCACACTAACTGTACAGTGAAAAGCGCTATCAGCAAAAGCAATTTTTTTTTCTTCTTCCCTGCCTAACGCTCTCCCTGTTCAGAATCAGCAGCAGCACCTCTCCCTATTGTAAGATCTGCATAAGTAAGATGGCGGTCAGCGTTTACAGCCTTTTATACCCCCTGTGACGCCACACAAAGCCAGCCAATCACTTCAATGCCCTTCTCTAAGATGGTGCTGGCCGCTGCCTACGTCATCGCGTTGCCCACAGTGTACGTCCTCCATCATTGGCAAAAGTCTGCATTTTTTAAATTGACCTACCTGTTTCGCTCAACTCTAGTTCTCACCCACAAAGCTCTCTACCGTGCATCACACCATTACATCTCTTCCTTCATTTCTATCGGCCTAGTCGATCGCTGTGCTCTGCAAATGACTTTCGACTAACCTCTGCACTAATCCTTACCTCCCACTCCCGACTCCAAGTCTTTTCCCGTGTTGCAGCAATCCTCTGAAATGCTGAACCCCAAGAAATTAGGACCAGCCACAACTTGCACAGTTTTAGGCGCTCCCTCAAACACATTTGTTCAGAGCAAAGTTATTTTATGTTTAAGTGTGTGTGAGTAACACATTCACTATCTATATCTATCCCCCACTCCCTCAAGATGGCTGGACCATCATTGTAAATACCCACCTGTACTTTGTATCTCCACCACCTCATTGTAGATTGTAAGCACTCACGAGCAGGGTCGTTTTATTTTGCTTTAATTATTGTATTATTGTTAACGTTGTTAATTACGACTGTTGTGTTTGAAACTGTTAAACTGTAAAGCACTGCAAAATATGTTAGCGCTATATAAATAAAAATTATCATTATTATTAGTGATGAGCGAGTACACTCATTGTTCGGGTTTTCCCGAGCATGCTCTGGCTTCCTCTGAGTATTTTCGCATGCTCAGAGATTTAGTTTTTGTCACCTCAGCTGCATGATTTGTGGCTGCTGGACAGCCTGAATATATGTGGGAATTCCCTAACAAACAGGCATTCCTCACATGTATTCAGGCTGTCCAGCAGCCACAAATCATACAGCTGTGTCGACAAACTAAATCTCCAAGCATGACAAAATATTTGGAGGACACCCGAGCATGCTCGGGAAACCCGAGCAATGAGTATACTTGCTCATCACTAAGTATTATTAGTATCATGTTGCACTTGAACATTGGATCACATGCCTTCTATGATGCTTGCAGTAAAGAGCTGATTGGACAGATAGTTCTTACTAAATACAACAATTGTACATATCGTCTTGATGTTATCAACTGGGTTTTAACTCCGGAGTTTACTTTCAAGCAGTCAGATGGCTGTGAAATCAGTTTTATCAATTACTAGCTGAAGAATCCGGCATTGCCTGGGCATAGTATTCCCTGTATATAGTATATATCTGTATGTCATCTCCTTTTGTATATAGTATATACACCTGTATGTCATCTCCTCCTGTATATAGTATATACCTGTTTGTCATCTCCTGTATATAGTATATTCCTGTATGTCATCTCCTCCTGTATATAGTATATACCAGCATGTCATCTCCCCTTGAATGTAGAATATACCTTTACTTCATCTCCCCTGTATATAGTATAGACGTGTATGTCTCGCAGGTTCCCTCCCATCTGTACACGGTGGAGGCACAATCTCTGCTTCCTAGAGGAAGTAGCTCTTGCCTCCCTTCCTTCCATTTCTTTACTCCTTTCTGTATGTCTTGGCTCCCTTTCTTCTTTCTGTAAATCTTGCTAATTGAGGCATAATACAGCTATTCTCTTAGAGAAAACAGATTTCAACCTGTGGCATTAGTTGTAGCTTTATACATAAGTTTAAAGTGAACCAGGCATTGTCAGGTTGGCACTGTTACACCAAAGAAAATTATACCTGGGTTGGAGAAATCTGTCTTGTGTTTCTTTTTTTAATCTGGGTATGAATTTTTAAGTTAATGAGATGCTTCATGCCAGACAAAGAGAAGTTCCTGATTCTGGGTTCCCCTGGGAGTCTGTGTCAGTGAGTGGTCTGTGTCGGCATGATAATAAATTGTGTTATTTCCAGCTTTACAGAAGAACAATAACACCATAGAAATGATAATAATAAGCCTCAGTAACCACAACAGTCTACAAGGAAAACTGTTGCTCATAGCAACCAATCACAGCGCAGCTTTCATCTTTTAAACTGCTCTGGTGAAATTAAAAATGCTTAGTGATTGTTTGCTATGGGCAACACAAGCAGTGCAACATGTTGTGGTCAAGAAGATGTGCCTATGAAATATATATTAGATATTTATTATATATATATATATCAAGAAAAAACTGGAACAGCACCAAGACAATACTGTACTGAAGTGCACTCTTCCCCAACCAGTGTTCAACTGGCATAGCAGGATATGTAGCAAAAAACAGAAAAACAGCACATGGAGTATAAAAAAGTGAACTTTAGTGCAAAATGTCATGGCAACGTTTCGGATGTGAAATCCTTTTTCAAGCAATGTGTATAGCAATAGTACAATTCAGTACAACAATTAGGTAAAAAGCATTTAAAATGTACATTCCTTGTCATAGTGATTATATAATGCAGAAAGTGCTCAGTGCATATATAGATAATTCATCATAGAATAATATTAATAATTATACACATAACACAGACAGTAAGAAATACATCAAATCATCCACAATTACCAAAATGATTTCAGGTGTCACGTCTCAAAAGGAGTATAAAACACACTCACAGTTACAAAACACAGCTGAGTGCCTGAACACTGGTGTCTACACAGCTTCATTAACCCCTTCACCCCCAAGGGTGGTTTGCACGTTCATGACCGGGCCAATTTTTACAATTCTGACCACTGTACCTTTATGAGGTCATAACTCTGGAACGCTTCCATGGATCCCGGTGATTCCGACATTGTTTTCTCGAGACATATTGTACTTCATGTTAGTGGTAAAATTTCATTCAAATAACTTTATTTGTGAAAAAAACGGAAATTTGGCAAAAATTTTGAAAATTTCGCAATTTTCCAACTTTGAATTTTTATGCCCTTAAATCACAGAGATACGGCACACAAAAAACTTGATAACTAACATTTTCCACATGTTTACTTTACATCAGCACAATTTTGGAACCAAAATTTTTTTTTGTTAGGAAGTTATAAGGGTTAAAAGTTGACCAGCGATTTCTCATTTTTACAGCACCATTTTATTTTTAGGACCACATCACATTTGAAGCCACTTTGAGGGGTCTATATGATAGAAAATACCCAAAAGTGACACCATTCTAAAAACTGCACCCCTTAAGGTGCTCAAAACCACATTCAAGAAGTTTATTAACCCTTTAGGTGCGTCACAGGAATTTTTTTGAATATTTAAAAAAAAATGAACATCTAACTTTTTTTCACAAAAAAAATACTTCAGGTTCAATTTTTTTTATTTTACCAAGGGTAACAGGAGAAATTGGACTGCAAAAGTTATTGTGCAATTTGTCCTGAGTACGCTGATACCTGATTTGTGGGGGGGAACGACTGTTTCGGCGCATGGCAGAGCTCAGAATGGAAGGAGCGCCGTTTGACTTTTTCAATGCAAAATTGGCTGGAATTCAGATCAGACGCCATGTCACGTTTGGAGAGTCCCTGATGTACCTAAACAGTGGAAACCCCCTACAAGTGACCCCATTTTGGAAACTAGACCCCCCAAGGAACTTATCTAGATATCTGGTGAGAACTTTGAACCCACAAGGGCTTTGCAGAAGTTTATAACGTACAGCGGTACAATTAAAAAATCATATTTTTTCCACAAAAATGATCTTTTCACCCCAATTTTTATTTTCCCAAGGGTAACAGGACCCTAAAAGTTATTGTGCAATTTGTCCTGAGTGCGCTGATACCCCATATGTGGGGGTAAACCACTATTTGGGCGCATGGCACAGCTTGGAAGGGAAGCAGCGCAATTTGACGTTTTTGGCTGGAATTGAGATCAGACACCATGTCGCTATTGGAAAACCCCTGATGTACCAAAACAGTGGAAACCCCCCACAAATGACACCATTTTGGAAACTAGACCCCCTAAGGAACTTATCTAGATGTGTGGTGAGAACTTTGAACCCCCAATGGCTTCACAGAAGTTTATAACATACAGCCGTACAATTAAAAAATCATATTTTTTCCACAAAAATGATCTTTTCACCCTCAATTCTTATTTTCCCAAGGGTAACAGGACCCTAAAATTTATTGTGCAATTTATCCTGAGTACACTGATACCCCACATGTGGGGGTAAACCACTATTTGGGAGCACGGCAGAGCTCGGAAGGGAAGCAGCGCCATTTGACGTTTTTGGCTGGAATTGAGATCGGACACCATGTCGCGATTGGAAAACCCCTGATGTACCAAAACAGTGGAAACCCCCCACAAATGACACCATTTTGGAAACTAGACCCCCTAAGGAACTTATCTATATGTGTGGTGAGAACTTTGAACCCCCAAGGGCTTCACAGAAGTTTATAACATAAAGCCGTACAATTAAAAAATCATATTTTTCCCACAAAAATGATCTTTTCACCCTCAATTCTTATTTTTCCAAGGGTAACAGCACCCTAAAAGTTATTGTGCAATTTGTCCTGAGTATGCTGATACCCCACATGTGGGGGTAAACCACTATTTGGGCGCATGGCAGAGCTCGGAAGGGAAGCAGCGCCATTTGACGTTTTTGGCTGGAATTGAGATCGGACACCATGTCGCGATTGGAAAACCCCTGATGTACCTAAACAGTGGAAACTCCCCACAAATGACACCATTTTGTAAACTAGACCCCCCAAGGAACTTATCTAGATGTGTGGTAAGCACTTTGAACCCCCCAGTGCTTCACAGAAGTTTATAACGCCCAGGCGTGAAAATAAAAAATTCGTATTTTTTCCACAAACATGATCTTTAATCACCATTTTTTTTATTTTCCCAAGGGTAACAGGAGAAATTGGACCCCAAAAGTTGTTGTCCAATTTGTCCTGAGTATGCTGATACCCCATATGTGGGAGAAAACTACTGTATGGGCACACGTCGGGGCTCGGAAGGGAAGTAGTGACGTTTTGGAATGCAGACATTGATGGAATGGTCTGCGGGTGTCATGTTGCCTTTGGAGAGCCTCTAATGTACCTAAACAGTGGAAACCCCCACAAATGACCCCATTTTGAAAACTAGACCCCCTAAGGAACTTATCTAGATGTGAGGTGAGCACTTTGAACCCCCAAGGGCTTCACAGAAGTTTATAATGCCAGGGCATGAAAATAAAAAAATCGTATTTTTTCCACAAACATGATCAATTAATCCCCAATTTTTTTATTTTCCCAAGGATAACAGGAGAAATTGAACCCCAAAAGTTGTTGTCCAATTTGTCCTGAGTACGCAGACGCCCCACATGTGGGAGAAAACTACTGTATGGACACACGTCGGGGCTCGGAAGGGAAGCAGTGACGTTTTGGAATGCAGACTTTGAGGGAATGTTCTTTTGTTGTCATGTTGCCTTTGGAGAGCCCCTAATGTACCTAAACAGTGGAAACCCCCCACAAGTGACCCCATTTTGGACACTAGACCCCCCAAGGAACTTATCTAGATGTGTGGTGAGCACTTTGAACCCCCAAGTGCTTCACAGAAGTTTTTAACGCTCGGACGTGAAAATAAAAAAATCATTTTTTTCCACAAAAATGATATTTTTGCCCCCAATTTTTTTATTTTCCTAAGGGTAACAGGAGAAATTGGACCCCAAGAATTGTTTTGCAATTTGTCCTGAGTAGGCTGATACCCTACATGTGGGGGTAAAACACTGTTTGGGTGCATGGCAGAGCTTGGAAGGGAAGGAGCACCATTTGACTTTTTCAACGCAGAATTGGCAGGAATTGAGATCAGATGCCATGTTGCGTTTGGAGAGCCCCTGATGTGCCCAAACAGTGGAAACCCCCAATTCTAACTCCAACCCGAACCCCAACACACCCCTAACCCTAATCTCAGCCCTAACCCTAGCCCTAACCCTAGCCCTAACCCTAACCCTAACCCTAGCCCTAACCCTAGCCCTAGTGGAAAAATGGAAATAAATACTTTTTTTTATTTTATTATTTTTCCCTAACTAAGGGGGTGAAAACTGGGGGTTTGATTTACTATTTATGTCGCGATTGGAAAACCCCTGATGTACCAAAACAGTGGAAGCCCCCCACAAATGACACCATTTTGGAAACTAGACCCCTAAGGAACTTATCTAGATGTGTGGTGAGAACTTTGAACCCCCAAGGGCTTCACAGAAGTTTATAACATAAAGCAGTACAATTAAAAAATCATATTTTTCCCACAAAAATGATCTTTTCACCCTCAATTCTTATTTTTCCAAGGGTAACAGCACCCTAAAAGTTATTGTGCAATTTGTCCTGAGTACGCTGATACCCCACATGTGGGGGTAAACCACTATTTGGGCGCATGGCAGAGCTCGGAAGAGAAGCAGCGCCATTTGACGTTTTTGGCTGGAATTGAGATCGGACACCATGTCGCGATTGGAAAACCCCTGATGTACCTAAACAGTGGAAACCCCCCACAAATGGCACCATTTTGTAAACTAGACCCCCCAAGGAACTTATCTAGATGTGTGGTGAGCACTTTGAACCCCCCAGTGCTTCACAGAAGTTTATAACGCCCAGGCGTGAAAATAAAAAATTTGTATTTTTTCCACAAACATGATCTTTTAGCCACCATTTTTTTTATTTTCCCAAGGGTAACAGGAGAAATTGGACCCCAAAAGTTGTTGTCCAATTTGTCCTGAGTATGCTGATACCCCATATGTGGGAGAAAACTACTGTATGGGCACATGTCGGGGCTCGGAAGGGAAGTAGTGACGTTTTGGAATGCAGACATTGATGGAATGGTCTGCGGGTGTCATGTTGCCTTTGGAGAGCCCCTAATGTACCTAAACAGTGGAAACCCCCCACAAATGACCCCATTTTGAAAACTAGACCCCCTAAGGAACTTATCTAGATGTGAGGTGAGCACTTTGAACCCCCAAGGGCTTCACAGAAGTTTATAATGCCAGGGCATGAAAATAAAAAAATCGTATTTTTTCCACAAACATGATCAATTAATCCCCAATTTTTTTATTTTCCCAAGGGTAACAGGAGAAATTGAACCCCAAAAGTTGTTGTCCAATTTGTCCTGAGTACGCAGACACCCCACATGTGGGAGAAAACTACTGTATGGACACACATCGGGGCTCGGAAGGGAAGCAGTGACGTTTTGGAATGCAGACATTGAGGGAATGTTCTGTGGGTGTCATGTTGCCTTTGGAGAGCCCCTAATGTACATAAACAGTGGAAACCCCCCACAAGTGACCCCATTTTGGACACTAGACCCCCCAAGGAACTTATCTAGATGTGTGGTGAGCACTTTGAACCCCCAAGTGCTTCACAGAAGTTTATAACGCTCGGACGTGAAAATAAAAAAATCATTTTTTTCCACAAAAATGATATTTTTGCCCCCAATTTTTTTATTTTCCTAATGGTAACAGGAGAAATTGGACCCCAAAAATTGTTTTGCAATTTGTCCTGAGTAGGCTGATACCCTACATGTGGGGGTAAAACACTGTTTGGGTGCATGGCAGAGCTTGGAAGGGAAGGAGCACCATTTGACTTTTTCAACGCAGAATTGGCAGGAATTGAGATCAGACGCCATGTTGCGTTTGGAGAGCCCCTGATGTGCCCAAACAGTGGAAACCCCCAATTCTAACTCCAACCCGAACCCCAACACACCCCTAACCCTAATCTCAGCCCTAACCCTAGCCCTAACCCTAGCCCTAACCCTACCCCTAACCCTAGCCCTAACCCTAGCCCTAATGGAAAAATTGAAATAAATACATTTTTTTATTTTATTATTTTTCCCTAACTAAGGGGGTGAAAACGGGGGGTTTGATTTACTATTTATGGCGGTTTTTATGTTTGGCAGCTGTCGCACGCTAAAAGACGCTTTTTATTGTAAAAATAGTTTTTGCATCACCACATATTGAGAGCTATAATTTTTCCGTATTTTGACCCACCGAGTCATGTGAGGTCTTATTTTTTGCGGGACGAGTTGACGTTTTTATTGGTACCATTTTCGGGCACGTGACATTTTTTGATCGCTTTTTATTCCGATTTTTGGGATGCAGAATGAACAAAAACCAGCGTTTCATGAATTTCTTTTGTGGGAGTGCGTTTACACCGTTCCGCGTGCGGTAAAATTGATAAAGCGGTTTTATTCTCCGGGTCAGTACGGTTACAGCGATACCTCATTTAGGTCGTTTTTTTATGTTTTCTCGGTTTTATGCAATGAAAACTATTTTATATAAAAACTAATTATTTTTGCATTGCTTTATTCTGCGAGCTATAACTTTTTTATTTTTTCGCTGATGATGCTGTGTGTGGCTCGTTTTTTGCGGAACAAGATGACGTTTTCAGCGGTACCATGCATATTTATATGCGTCTTTTTGATCGCGCGTTATTACACTTTTTGTTTGGCGGTATGATAATAAATAATTATTTTTTGCTTCGTTTTTTATTTTTATTTTTTAAGGGGTTCGCTAAAGGGGTTAACTAATGGGACAGTTTTATAGGGCGGGTCGTTACGGACGCGGCGATACCTAATATGTGTACTTTTATTGTTTTTTTTTTATTATTTCCAAAAAATGGATTTATTTGGGGGAATATTTTTTTTTCTTCTAATTTATTTGGCGATTTTTTTTTAATTATTTTAACACTTTTTTTTATTTTTTTTTAACTTTATTAAATAGTCCCAGGTGGGACATCACTGTCCTGTGACAGATCAGCAATCTGTCACAGGCATTGAAGAAGACTTCCTCTTGCCTGCGCTTTGCAGGCACTGAGGAAGCCAGCTTCCTGCAGGCCCCCGTCGCCATCTTGGATTCGGGGGCCTGCAGGAAAGGAGCCCCCCGCAGCAGCGCTGCACATTGCGCTGCCGTGGGGGGCTCAGGGAAGCACGGAGGGAGCCCCCTCCCTGCCGATGCTTCCCTTTAACCCCCGGTACACCGCGATCATGTTTGATCGCGGTGTGCAAGGGGTTAACGTGTCGGGGGCGGTCCGTGACCGCCCCTGACACATTGTGCCGGGTGTCAGCTGTGATAATCAGCTGACACCCGGCCGCGATCAGCGGCGCTCACCACGTGGGCGCCGCTAATCGCGGTAGACGTACTATCCCGTCCATGGGCATAGGGGCCCGGGTCCCATGGATGGGATAGTACGTCTGATGTCAGAAAGGGGTTAAGCATGTCTGTGAAGTCAGAATAACATGCCCATAGTGCCAAGCGTGTGCAGCTGCTCAGTGAATCATTGAAACCTCAGACGCCATATCGGAAGAGGGCGAAACAACAATATATGCCCATTTGAGCTATATGATATATCAAAGCTATATTGCACAAGTCTGTAAAAGCACTCATACTTTTATGCATATAAAGCTGCAAAAGGGACAATTAAGCCCCATAGTGTGATATAGGTAGAATAAATATAGTCTCTGTCAGCAATATAAGCATAAAAAATGCAAGATGAAAAGTACCAATATAACAGAATGTGGCAAAATGGATTGGTCCAGACATAAGTCCCAAATTGTCACCTGGTAAAGGAATATCACAGCAATTAAGTGCGACATCCCATGCCTCTTATGTGAATATGGTGAAATGGGAGGAAGTATGAATCCCCACCATCAACCTACCACACATTGACACAATGGACCCAAATCCCTCCTTTTCAATAATGAAACTTAATAAGAATTTATAAATTGCATACAGTCGTCCAATAGTTCTCATTACTGTATATTAATAACGTTATAGCTAGTGTTGAGCGATACCATCCGATACCCTAAAATATCGGATCTGATGGTATCGGCCCAATACGAAAAAAGTATCGGGTATCGCCGATTCCGATACCGGAAGTCCCATTCAAGTCTATGGGACTTCCGGTATCGGAATAAGAAAAACCCTTTTCTGTCCTTGTACAACCTCTCGGGGGTGTGTACGGACCTTCCAGAGGTCTGTGCCGGCCTGCTGGGGGTCTGTGCCGACTGCCTGGGGGTCTGTGCGGACTGCCGGGGGTCTGTAGCGGCCTGCCGGGGGGCTGTGCCGGCCTGCCGGTGGTCTGTACCGACTGTCCGGGGGTCTGTGCAGGCTGCGGGGGGGTCTGTGGAGGCATCGTCCGATGGGACTACAAGTCCCATCGGGCGATGCCTGCTACCATGACGGTGATTGACACATTAGCCAATGATGGGACAGTAGTAGTTCCATCATCCGGCTAATGTGTTGAATGTAAAAAAAAAAAAAATACATACTACATACATACTACATGCTACATACATACTACATACATACTACATACATGCTACATAAATGCAGCATACATACTACATACATGCTACATACATACTACATATTTACTACATGCATGCAACATACATACAACATATATACTACATGCATGCAACATGTATACTACATATATACTACATGCATGCAACATACATACTACATATATACCACATGCATGCAACATGCATACTACATATATACCACATATATACTACATGCATGCAACATACATATATACTACATATATACTACATGCAACATGCATACTACATACATGCATACTACATATATACCACATATATACTGCATGCATGCAACATACATACATACTACATATATACTACATGCAACATGCATACTACATATATACTACATGCATGCAACATACATACTACATATATACCACATGCATGCAACATGCATACTACATATATACCACATATATACTACATGCATACTACATATATACTACATGCATGCAACATACATACATACAACATACACTCACTGGCCACTTTATTAGGTACACCATGCTAGTAAGGGGTTGGACCCCCTTTTGCCTTCAGAACTGCCTCAATTCTTCGTGGCAGAGATTCAACAAGGTGCTGGAAGCATTCCTCAGAGATTTTGGACCATATTGACATGATGGCATCACACAGTTGGCGCAGATTTGTCGGCTGCACATCCCTGATGCGAATCTCCCGTTCCACCACATCCCAAAGATGCTCTATTGGATTGAGATCTGGTGACTGAGGAGGCCATTTGAGTACAGTAAACTCATTGTCATGTTCAAGAAACCAATCTGAGATGATTCGAGCTTTATGACATGGCGCATTATCCTGCTGAAAGTAGCCATCAGATGTTGGGTACATTGTGGTCATAAAGGGATGGACATGGTCAGCAACAATACTCAGGTAGGCTGTGGCGTTGCAACGATGCTCAATTGGTACCAAGGGGCCCAAAGAGTGCCCAGAAAAAATTCCCCACACCATGACACCACCACCACCAGCCTGAACCGTTGATACAAGGCAGGATGGATCCATGCTTTCATGTTGTTTACGCCAAATTCTGACCCTACCATCCGAATGTCGCAGCAGAAATCGAGACTCATCAGACCAGGCAACGTTTTTCCAATCTTCTACTGTCCAATTTCGATGAGCTTGTGCAAATTGTAGCCTCAGTTTCCTGTTCTTAGCTGAGAGGAGTGGTACCCAGTGTGGTCTTCTGCTGCTGTAGCCCATCTGCCTCAAAGTTTGACGCACTGTGCGTTCAGAGATGCTCTTCTGCCTACCTTGGTTGTAACGGGTGGCAATTTGAGTCACTGTTGCCTTTCTATCAGCTCGAACCAGTCTGCCCATTCTCCTCTGACCTCTGGCATCAACATGGCATTTCCGGCCACAGAACTGCCGCTCACTGGATTTTTTTTCTTTTTCGGACCATTCTCTGTAAACCCTAGAGATGGTTGTGCGTGAAAATCCCAGTAGATCAGCAGTTTCTGAAATTCTCAGACCAGCCCTTCTGGCACCAACAATCATGCCACGTTCAAAGGCACTCAAATCACCTTTCTTCCCCATACTGATGCTCGGTTTGAACTGCAGGAGACTGTCTTGACCATGTCTACATGCCTAAATGCACTGAGTTGCCGCCATGTGATTGGCTGATTAGAAATTAAGTCTTAACACACAGTTGGACAGGTGTACCTAATAAAGTGGCCAGTGAGTGTATATACTACATGCATGCAACATGCATACTACATATATACCACATATATACTACATGCATACAACATACATATATACTACATATATACTACATGCAAAATGCATACTACATATATACTACATGCATGCAACATACATATATACTACATGCAACATGCATACTACATATAAACAACACATATACTACATGCATGCAGCATACATATATACAACATATATACTACATGCAACATACATACTACATATATACTACATATATACTACATGCATGCAGCATACATATATACAACATATATACTACATGCAACATACATACTACATATATACTACATGCATGCAACATACATATACACTACATATATACTACATGCATGCAACATGCATACTACATATATACCACATATATACTACATGCATGCAACATACATATATACTACATATATACTACATGCAACATGCATACTACATATATACTACATGCATGCAACATGCATACTACATATATACTACATGCATGCATGCAACATACATACTACATATATACCACATATATACTACATGCATATTACATATATACCACATGCATGCATCATACATTTATACAACATATATACTACATGCAGGCAACATACATACATACAACATATATACTACATGCATGTAACTTACATACTACATATATACTACATGCATGCAACATAAATATATACAACATATATACTACATGCATGCAACATGCATACTACATATATACCACATATATACTACATGCATGCAACATACATATATCCTAAATATATACTACATGCAACATACAAACTACATACATACTACATATATACCACATGCATGCAACATGCATACTACATATATACTACATATATACTACATGCATGCAACATACATATATACATACTACATACAATACATTCATACAATACATACATATAGACATACAGTACATATACCATAGAGTACATACTCACCATCACTTGTCACTTTGTTCCCCGAAGCCATTGTCATCTGTGGAATAAATATTAAAATAACAAACCACCAATATACTTACCCCTGATCCGCAGAAGTCCACGAGTGTCCCACGACGATCTTGCGTGGAGAACAGCAGCATCAGCTGATGATACCATTCTCTACGGGCTCCAGGAATCCAATGACGTGAGGTAGGTATCCTTCTGCACTGTATTCCTCCGCCACTGTAAAAAAAAGTCCCTAGTCTCACTTTATGGCATTGCTGTGTGAAAAATTTCCCATTTTGCATGCATGTTGTATATATGTATGTTGCATGCATGTGGTATATATGTAGTATGCATGTAGTATATATGTAGTATGTATGTTGCATGCATGTAGTATATATGTAGTATGTATGTTGCATGTAGTATATATGTAGTATATATGTATGTTGCATGCAAGTAATATATATGTAGTATGTATGTTGCATGTAGTATATATGTTGTATATATGTATGTTGCATGCATGTGGTATATATATAGTATGCATGTAGTATATATGTGGTATATATGTAGTATGCATGTTGCATGCATGTGTTATATATGTAGTATGTATGTTGCATGCATGTATTATATATGTAGTATGCATGTTGCATGTAGTATATATGTAGTATATATGTATGTTGCATGCATGTAGTATATATGTGGTATATATGTAGTATGCATGTTGCATGCATGTAGTATGTATGTATGTTTCATGCATGTAGTATATATGTGGTATATATGTAGTATGCATGTCGCATGCATGTGGTATATATGTAGTATGTATGTTGCATGCATGTAGTATATATGTAGTATGCATGTTGCATGTAGTATATATGCATGTTGCATGCATGTAGTATATATGTGGTATATATGTAGTATGCATGTTGCATGCATGTGGTATATATATAGTATGTATGTATGTTGCATGCATGTAGTATATATGTAGTATGCATATTGCATGCATGTAGTATATATGTAGTATGTATGTAGCATGTATCATGCATGTAGTATGTATGTAGCATGTAGTATGTATGTAGTATGTTTTTTTTTTACATTCAACACATTAGCCGGATGATGGGACTACTACTGTCCCATCATTGGCTAATGTGTCAATCACCGTCATGGTAGCAGGCATCGCCCGATGGGACTTGTAGTCCCATTGGACGATGCCTCCACAGACCCCCCCGCAGCCTGCACAGACCCCCGGACAGTCGGTACAGAACACCGGCAGGCCGGCACAGCCCCCCGGCAGGCCGCTACAGACCCCCGGCAGCCTGCACAGACCCCCGGACAGTCGGCACAGACCACCGGCAAGCCGGCACAGCCCCCCGGCAGGCGGCTATAGACCCCCGGCAGTCCGCACAGACCATCGGGCAGTCGGCACAGACCCCCGGCAGGCCGGCACAGACCCCCGGCAGGCCAGTACAGACCCCAGGGCAGGCCGGTATAGACCCCTGGGCAGTCGTCACAGACCCCCCCCCGGAAGGCCCGAACTGACGGCGCATCATGATGCGCACAGACCGCGCATCATGATGACGTCATTTCGGCAGCCAATCAGAGCCACAACAGTGGCTCATTGCATTATGGGAACTTCTGATTCCGATAATGAAAATATATCGGTAGTCGGTATCAGAATTCCGATACAGCGAATATCGGCCGATACCCGATATTTGCAGTATCGGAATGCTCAACACTAGTTATAGCTATATCAATTATCACATGATAAAGGAAAAAAGAGGAAAAAAAACACAAAGTGAGATATATCAGACATGCTTAATGAAAAAATTACAAAAAAATAATAATAAATTAAAAACATAAAAAGAAGTAAGTGCGTTAGCTCCAGAAAATGAGAGACCTAAAAACAAAGAAAAAAGAAAGAATTAATCATATAAAACATGTCCATTATCGATAAACATATTAATATGATGAAGATATATCATTATGTGATCTGGTTAAGTTTAAAGTCAACATTAAGACCACAAGGTCTTAAAGTATTAAGCCTTACAATCCATTCAAGTTCCTTTTTCTTTAAAATACGGGTACTATCCCCTCCCCTCCTCGTATCGATAATGCGAAAACACAATTGTTTCTCAGTATGGGATTTCTCAGTAAAATGTTTGGAGACCGGTAAGTCCAACCTCTTCTTCCTTATGGTATGCCGGTGTTGATTGATCCTAGTCTTAAAATCACATGTTGTTTCATCAACATACCATAAGGAACAAGGGCACTCCAAAAGATAAATGACACAATCAGAGTCACATGTCAAGAATTTTTGATACTAAACTCTTCATGTGTTATAGGATGAGAAAATTTAGAAGCCTTTATCATTAGACAACAATTGGCACAGGATAAACATGGGAAGCAACCTTTCCTATCAATACCAGTCAATGTGGGTTGATGGGACTTTTTGAAAGAACCAATATCAGACTTCATTAGGCAAGAACCAATGGTTTGTTTTTTTGTATGAATAAATAGGGGGCTGTCTAAATTCCTCAATATGAGGTAAACATTTATGCAGCATTCCCCAATGTTTATGAATCACAACTGCAATCTCTTTGCTCTCTTCAAAATAAGTAGTAACCAAGGGGATGCGATTAAATTTCTTAACCTGATTCTTTTTCTGTAACAAATCAACTCAATTTAATTCATCAACCCTATTTTTCTGACATTTCAATAGATTTATAGGGTAATACGTTTAGCCCTCATTAGTTGACTGAAATGGATGGCTTCTATCATCTTTTTTGGGTGATTACACACAGCCCAGCCTCATCTCATCCCAACATGGATTGCATGACAATGAGGAGGAGGAGGAAGAACAGGAGCTACTTTCATGCACTCTAGATGGTTCTACAAGCACAACTGTCATACCGTCTGTTCATCATGGATGGCCTGAGGACAGGTAGGAGGAAGAGTAGGAGAGCATGGTCAGTTGTCCTCTTAGTGAGGACATAGAAGTCTTGCCTGTTAGTAGTCTGGCACAAATGGCTGAGTTTATGTTATGCTGCCTTTCCCGTGACACTCATGTTCTCAAAATTTTAGGTGTCAGTCATTACTGGTTGGTGACACTTCTAGACCCACGCTACAAGGAGAACTTTCTGTCATTAATTCCAGAGGCAGTCAGGCCTACTAAAATAGTGCAATACCAGAGGACCCTTGTTGCGGAATTATTAAAAAAGTTCCCATCTGAAAACGCTGGTGGCAGAGGTCACAGATCATTGGACAACCAAGGAGTACAGGTGATAGAGACACAACTCCAATCCAGCAGAGGCAGGGTAAAACTGGCAAAGCTCTGGAAGAGTTTTCTCAGACCCTCCCATCGCAGTGGTCCTGAGGCGCGGGGTACTCTCTCGAGGAGTGCAAAGTTTTGGAAGATGCTTAGGGAGTACCTTGCTTACCGTATCAACATCCTCCATGATTCCTCTGTGCCTTTTAATTATTGGGTATCCAAGCTGGACATGTGGCATGAACTGGCTCTCTACGCCTCGGAGGTCCTGGCCTGCCTTGCTGCTAGCATTTTGTCAGAGTGTGTTTTTAGTGCTGCTGGTGGAATTATAACTGATAAGCCCATCCGCCTGTCAACTGAAAATGCTGACAGGCTGACTCTTATAAAAATGAACAAGGTCTGCATTGGGCCACACTTCTCTACACCACCGCATAATAACAGCAAAACATAACCTCGAAAAGAGTTTCTTTTTTGGGGAGGTATATTCCCATGCATCTGTTCACACCCACACATTGGTATGCGCTTCGGGATTTTGGCTATTTGCTGTTATCCCCCTCCTTTTCCTCATCCTCATCATCCATCACCACTAGATTACTAGGGAGAACGTGTTCTGCTATGCAACAGCCACGTTATTGTTTTCCAGAGTGTTTATGATGCCCGTACAAAAAATGTTTACACAATATGCTCAGGTTTACCCCCAGAGGAAAATGTTTGTCAGATCATACACTTTGTGTATTGGCATTACAAGTATAGGGGACCCACTCTTTAAACTGGGAAAACATTTTTCGGAGGCCATCATCCACATGTATTCTAAGGCGGATTGGGGTGTGTGCAAATTTGGGGCAGACCTTGCATTCACTTCATGGGCAAACTTTATGGGAGTACCAAATGACTAATAATGGGAACTTTGTTTTCATGGGGCCATTCAAGACGTTGGTTCAAAGGCTTATTGTGGTGCATGTAGCTTTTGTGCAGGGCTGACCTTGCATTCAATGCATAGGCACGCTGTTTGTGATTACCAAATGAATAATGAGAACTTTGTTTTCATGTGGCCATCCAGTACCTCGGTTCAAATGATTATTGGGGAGTGTGTAACTTTGGGTAGAGCAGGCCTTGAATTCAATTCATAGGCAAACATTATGGGAGTCTCAAATGACTAATAATGGGAACTTTAGTTTCATGTGGACATCTACAACCTCGGTTCAAAGGCTTATTGGGGTGTTTGTAACTTTGGTGCAGGGCAGGCCTTTCATTCAATGCATAAGCAAACAGTATGGGAGTACCAAATGAATAATGGGAACTTTGGCTTCATGTGGACATCCAAGACGTCAGTTCAAAGGCTTATTGAGATGCGTGTAACTTTGGTGCAGGGCAGTCCTTGCATTCAATGCATAAGCAAACAATATGGGAGTACAAAATTAATAATGGGAACTTTGGTTGCATGTGGCCACCCAGGACATCGGTTCAAAGGGTTATTGGGGTGCGTGTTATTTTGGGGCAGGGCATGCCTTGCATTCAATGCATAGGCAAGCAGTATGGGAGTACAAAATGAATAATGTGAATTTTGGTTTCATGTGGACATTCAGGACATCATTTCAAAGGGTTATTGGGGTGCATGTAACTTTGGTGCAGGGCAGGCCTTGCATTTAATGCATATGCAAACAGTCTGGGAGTACCAAATGAATAAGGTGAACTTTGGTTTCATGTGGACATCCAGAACGTCATTTCAAAGGTTTATTGGGGTGCATGTAACTTTGGGTAGGGCAGGCATTGCATTCAATGCATAGGCAAACAGTGTGGAAGTACCAAATGAATAATGGGAACTTTGATTTTATGTGGCCATCCAGTACCTAGGTTCAAAGACTTATTGGGATGCATGTCACTTTGGTGCAGGGCAGGCCTTGCATTCAATGCATAAGCTAACAGTATTGGAGAACCAAATGAAAAATGGGAATTTTGGTTTCATGTGGACATCCAGGATGTCGTTTCAAAGGGTTATTGGGGTGCATGTAATGTAACTTTCGTTCAGGTCAGGCCTTGCATTCAATGCATAGGCAAACAGTGTGGGAGTACAAAATGAATAATGCGAGCTCTGGTTGCATGTGGTCATCCAGAACATCGTTTCAAAGGGTTATTGGGGTGCAAGTGTCTTGAAGAACCACAATAGCAAGCAAGCCCAATCAGTTATACTCACCTGCTGAAGTTGTGTGAGTCACAACAAACTGGGAATCACTCACAAAGCTCCGGTCGTCGCTGGTATCCCGCTGGTAGTAAATGAAACAAATCCAAATTGGAAAAAAGAGCCGGGCTGAATAAACCGCGCTGACCAGAAAAAAACGCACCTTCGACAGTCCATATAATAAAAAACTTCTTTAATAAGCCTACGCGTTTCGTGGCAAAACCAGCCACTTCATCAGGGCATAAAAAACAATCACAAATTCAGGATTAGCCCCAAGTGTTATCTCCTCAAGAGATATTTCACTAAACAGTAGTATACTACATGAGAAAAAAGGCGCTTTTCAATGTAACAGGAAAGGCTGTCAGTGTTGTAGATCTGTAATTGATTCTACTGACAGATTTCACTCCTTTAGTTATCCGAGTGGGGAATTTAGGATCAGATATAGGATGACATGTATGACCAGTTTTGTCATCTATCTGATTCAATGCAAATGTGGGAAGCAATATGTAGGTAGGACATCTCAGCCTTTACATAAGGGACGATTTTTTTATACATATTTTTTCCTCATTTTCTCTGGGGCCGTAGGAAGATTTTTTCTTTAATGGAGATTAAGCAACTGTCTGATCGTATTGAGCAGCTCGCTGCTGAAGTGCGGGGAATTTCTGCCTATTTCGCTCAATCATCTGCTGTTGAACCAAAAATCCCTACTCCTGATGTGTTTTCTGGGGATCTGTCAAAATTTTTGAATTTTAAGAATAATTGTAAACTATTTCTTGTCTTGAAGCCTAACTCATCGGGGAGCTCTGTGCAGCAGGTTAAAATTGTCATCTCCTTGCTTAAGCGGAGATTCACTTCTGCTCTGGTTCTACAGCAACCTGATGTCTCACTCCCATTTCAGGTGGAGGTAGATGCTTCTGAGATTGGTGTAGGAGCCGTTTTGTCCCAAAAACATCCGGTGACTTCTAAAATGAATCCCTGTGCCTTCTTTTCTCGAAAATTCTCCTCATCTGAACGTAACTATGATGTGGGGAATCGGGAATTGTTGGCCATGAAATGGACATTTGAAGGGTGGAGACATTGGTTGCAGGGAGCTAGACATCAAGTTGTGGTCCTCACCGACCACAAGAATTTGATTTATCTTGAATCAGCCAAAATGCTTGAATCATAGACAGGCTAGGTCAGCCTTGTTTTTCACGCGTTTTAATTTTGTGGTCTCTTTTCTTCCGGGCACTAAGAATGTTAAGGCGGACGCCCTTTCTAAGAGTTTCTTTGCGGATTCTCTTATTATGACTGAGCCTACTACCATTCTAAATGAGGGGGTAGTTCTTTCCGCCATCTCACCCGATTTGAGACGTACCCTGGAGGAATTTCAGGAGGACAAACCTGAACATAGCCCTATGTAAAAATTGTATGTCCCTGACCAGTGGAGGAAGAGAGTAATGTCTGGGGCTGTGCTGAATATCCATCCATATGTTACTGCTTGTGCCAGTTTGTTTTTGTCCCTTATTAGATTGGCCTCTTTTTAATAATAATAATAATAATAATAAATTTTATTTTTATAGCGCCGACATATTCCGCAGCACTTTACATTTCAGAGGGGATTTGTACAGACAATAGACATTACAGCATAACAATAATCACATACAGTAGATTATAACAAATACCAAGAGGAAAGAGGGCCCTGCTCGCAAGCTTACAGTCCATGAGGAAAGAGGTAGACATGAAAGGTGGGTGGTAACAGTTGCCCTGATTGTATGGACCAGCCATAATATTAAGTGTGTGACAGTACAGACACAGAGGGCTAATGGATGCATAAAGCATGTGGGAACATGATGCGGGAAATCTGGTTATGGTAAAACTTTTGGCTGTGCCACACAGGGATAGATTAGGTTAATGTGTTGAGGCGATAGGCCAGTCTGAATAAATGTGCTTTCAGGGCACGCTTAAAATTGTGGGGATTGGGGACTAATCGTATTGACCTGGGAAGTGCATTCCAAAGAATTGGCGCGGCACGTGTAAAGTCTTGGAGACGGGAGTGGGAGGTTCTGACTATTCGAGTCGAGCACCTGAGCATTCCAATTTGCTCAACCCGAGCAATGAGCACCCCAGCATTTTAGTGCTCGCTCATCACTAATTAGCATTTCAAGTCCAGCAGGAATTTGAATATGAATTTTTTACCAAGTAAATGGAGTGGGTTAATTTTACAATTCCAGACAGATATGAAAATGTTGTGCAATTTATGGGCCGCATATCATAAATCAAGAAACAATGAACAGTTATGTGTAAGAAAATTGAGTATTAATTATATTTTGTTTATTGAAATCCCTAATAATACTGGACTTAGCAGTCAATAGGGTGCTGATAATAAGAGAAAAATAGAATTCCCAAAATATTTCCATTTCAAATGTCTATAAATGAACTTACTCACATCACAATACCGGGCCAGACCACCTAGTTTCCTGACCTGAGCTAACGGTCTCATATTTTTCTTTGAAGGGTTTGTTCTACGATCAAAAGTTAATTTTAATCAATGGATTTTGGAATAATAATACGTTCCATAATCGGATATATTTGAATAAAATGTTCCTGTGCTATGATAATCTTATAAATGTGCCCTTGAACTGTGTAATGGCCGTGCCTGACCGTGCGGGAACATGGTCTGATCATAACACATCTACTGGGCAGGGAAGGAAGCTAAAGAGTATACTGACATTACAGCAAGGGGTCACAGATTACTCTTTCTGTGAGGTTGAACATTTCACTTTTTTCTCCCCCTGACCAGTAGCTGTGGTATAATCAGACTATGTCCCTGCCCTGTCAGACACAGCCAATAGCCAGTACATTACAGCACAGCAATATAATGAATTAAACATAAGATAAGATAAGATAATCCTTTAATTGTCCCACCATGAGAAAACCCCTTTAATGTAGTTGTCTCAGAACAGGATACCTGGCAGTCGTCCCAGATATTGGGTTGCAAGCATGGCCTGTGGTTCACAGACATTTAAAGCCAGCTCCAGTGTGCAAACAGGCATATACTATATGGACAAAAGAATATTGGGACACAAGTTTTAATCACTGAATTCAGATTCTTTATCCATTTCCATTGCCAAAGGCATATAAAATCGAGCACATAATCATACTGTGTGGCTTTACAAATATTTGTCTAAGACTGCATTGTCAGGCCATTATCAACTCCGAGTGGCATAATTGAAAATGGAAGCATTTAGTAATTTCAGGAACTTTAAAATTCCCACTGTGCTTCTGGTGATCTCATAAAGGTCACTGCAGTTAATCGTCCAGGTTTATAGTGAAGTATCGGAAACGTCAGACCTCTGTACTTGTAAACAAAGGATTATGTACCAAATGTTAAGTTCTGTTTTTTTTATTGTATGAACTACTTATTTCATCCAGTAAAATGCAAATTAATTATGTAAAAATCATACAATGTGATTTTCTGAATTTTTTTTAAGATTCTGTCTTTCACAATTGAAGTGTACCTACAATAAAAATTACAGACCATTCCATTCTTTTTAGGTGGGAAAACGTCCAAAATTGGCAGTGTATCTAATACTTATTTTTCCCACTGTATATGTGACCTTTTGTATTTTCAGGGGTACGATGATCTGTGTGGCAAACTCTGCAGTGTTTGAATGCCAGCATTAGGACATTGATGTGAAGGTTTTAAAAGATGGAAAAGAAAAAGGTTGTATTCAAACAAGATGTCTCTGGTACATTAATGGATGCAAATATTTATTCTGTATAGAGGTACACTATCATTCAAAAGTTTAGGGTCACTTAGAAATGTCCTTATTTTTGAAAAAAAGCACAGTTTTTTCCAATGAAGCTAACATTACATGATTCAGAAATACACTCTATGCATTGTTAATGTGGTAAATGGCTATTCTAGCTGCAAACGCCTGGTTTGTAATGCAATATGTTCATAGGTGTATAGAGGCCCATTTCCAACAACCATCACTCCAGTGTTCTTATGGTACTTTGTGTTTGCTAACTAAGTAAGGAGGCTAATGGATGGTTAGAATACCCTTGAAACCCTTGTGCAAGTATACTAGCACAGCTGAAAACAATTTGGCTGAATAGAGAAGCTATAAACCTGACCTTCCTTTGAGCTAGTTGAGAATCTGGAGCATTACATTTGTTGGTTCCATTAAACTCTCAAAATGGCCAGAAAAAAGAACTTTCATGTGAAACTCAACAGTCTATTCTTGTTCTTAGAAATCAAGGCTATTCCATTGAGAAATTGCCAAGAAACTGAAGATTTCCTACAACAGTGTGTACTACTCCCTTCAGAGGAGAGCACAAACTGGCTCTAATTAGAGTAGAAAGAGAAGTGGGAGGCCCCGCTGCACAACTGAGCAACAAGACAAGTACATTAGAGTCTGTAATTTGAGAAATTGACGCCTCACAGGTCCTCAACTGGCAGCTTCTTTAAAAAGTACACGCAAAACACCAGTGTCAATGTCTACACTGAAAAAGGGACTCTGGGATGCTGGCCTTCAGGGCAGAGTGGTAAAGAAAAAGCCATATCTGAGACTGACTAATAAAAGGAAAAGATTAATATGGACAAAAGAACACAGACATTGGACAGAGGAAAATTGGAAAAAAGTTTTATGGACAGACGAATCCAAGTTTGAGGTGTTTGAATCACACAGAAGAAGATTTGTGAGACGCAGAACAACTGAAAAGATAGTGGAAGAGTGCCTGACACCATCTGTCAAACATGATGGAGGCAATGTGATTGTCTGGGGTTGCTTTCATGCTGGTAAAGTGGGAGATTTGTACAAGGTAAAAGGGATTTTAAATAAGCAAAGCTATCACTTCATTTTGCAATACCATGCCATACCCTGTGGACAACGCTTGATTGGAACCAGTTTCATGCTACAACAGGACAATGACCCAAAGCACACCTCCAAATTATGCAAGAACTCACAGGTCTGTGACTAAGAAGCTGTTTGATTATTTTCATCCAATTTCCATGTATTTTGGTGTGCTGAAAATGAAAAAAATATTGAAAAAAATCCTGGACGTCAGGATTTGCCACAAGATGCAAAATTCTCTTCAAATTTAGTAATTTTTTCTCAATTTTTGTTTTTTTTTATCTTAGGGTTTTGAAAGTCAAAATTACTATTAATTAATTCACATCAATGCATTGAAGATATACAATGCCAAAAAAATATAACTTTCAAAGAAAAGAACTTGCAGAGTGAGCTAATGAAACCAGCATCAACATGTTGCAAGCTGAACGAGTGGGCTCTGACATGCCCTGGCTTTTTTCAATTGTTTTATCTTGGTTCTCGCCTGTTCACACTTTTTAATCTCAGTTCGTGTTAGCTCGTCATATTCAACCGTGTTTCCCAAAATTAGCATTATGACTCAGCGGAAGAGTATTAATTCACCTGACAGTTTCTGTTACATTTGTGGTGAATATACAGTGTTGAAGCAACAGCTGAATATTATGAATATTACAGACTTTGTGAAAAAAGTATACTTCGCATATTTCGGACTAAAGCTTGGAGATCAAGATAAAGCTTGAGCGCCTCATAAAGTGTGCAAATGGTGTGTTGAGGACCTCCGAAATTGGTTCAAGGGTAAGAAAAAAGCTTTCCCTTATGGGATTCCTATGGTATGGCGAGAGCAAAAGAACCATAGTGATGATTGTTACTTTTGTTCATGCGATGTGAAAGGGTATAATTCAAAATGGAAGCATTCCAGTTAATACCCCAATACTCAATTCGTCCCATCCCCCATGGCACAGATATACCAGTACCCAAGGCCCCTGCTACCTTGGAAGAGATAACTAGCTCCGATGAAGGTGGAGTCATACCTGAACCAGATGATGAATCAAGTTCTGACTTTGAAGATGATACAAGACCAAAATTGTTTTCCCAGGAGGAGATGATTGATTTCGTAAGAGACTTGAATCTTCCCAAAGATGCTGCTGAGTTACTCGGATCAAGGCTCAAAAGCAAGAATTTATTGTTGCCAGGAGTGTCTTTTTCATGGTTCAGACATCGTGAAGACGAGTTCGCTCCTTACTTTGCCCAGGAAGATAAGTTGGTTTATTGCATTGATATCAAAGGTTTGATGGGTAAATTCAAAATCCAATATGATTCAGCGCAATGGCGTCTTTTTACAGATTCTTCAAAAAGAAGTCTCAAAGCAGTTTTACTCCACAACGGCTGTTTTTATGCTTCCATCCCTGTAGGTCATTCCGTACACCTCAAGGAAACCTACGAGAACTTGGAATTGGGTCTTCGTAAACTTAAATATGAAGACCACGGTTGGCAAGTGTGCGGGGATTTGAAAGTCTTGTGCATGCTGCTAGGGAAACAAGCTGGGTATACCAAATGCCCTTGTTTTCTGTGTCTATGAGACAGTCGAGACCGACAAAATCACTGGACCAAGAAGAATTGGCAGCCGAGGGTGCTCACAGTTGGTGAAAAGAATGTCCTTCGAGAAACTTTGGTTCCTCCCCATAAAGTTCTTATACCACATCTCCACATCAAATTGGGATTGATGAAGCAATTCGTAAAATCACTTCCAAAAGATGGAGAATGCTTCAAATACTTGGTTACCAAGTTTCCAGGCCTCTCGGAGGCAAAATTGAAGGAAGATGTGTTCGTCCGACCAGACATTAGAAGGCTTATAGCTGATCAATAGTTTATCAATACCATGACACATCCTCAAAAAGAAGGGTGGATTGCATTTAAAGAGGTCGTAGAGAAATTTTTAGGCAATAACAAAGACCCTGACTACAAAAAAATCGTCGGACGAATGCTGAAAGCATTTCAATCTTTAGGTTGCCTGATGAGTTTGAAAGTGCATTTCCTCCATTACCACCTTGACAACTTTCCTGAAAATTTGGGCGCTGTGAGTGAAGAGCAAGGTGAACGATTCCACCAGGACATTAAAGAGATGGAAAGAAGATACCAGGGAAGATGGAGCATTACAATGATGGCAGACTACTGTTGGACGTTTCAGAGAGACATTACAGATGCTACTCACAAGCGTAAATGTACCAAGAGAGGCCTCACAGGAAAGAAGAATCGATTTTAGTGTGTGTTAGTGAGCTCAATGCAGTTAAAAAAATGATTTTCATGAAACATTTGCAATAAAAAATTAATTTTATGAGTCTATTTTCATTTATTTTGAGGTATTGTCTTATTTAACATAGTTACCGTATATACTCGAATATAAGCCGAGATTTTCAGCCCGTTTTTTCGGGCTGAAAGTCCCCCTCTCGGCTTATATTCGAGTCATATACATCGGGGGGTCGGAGCGGGAGAGGGGGCGGGGGTGTCAGGTCATACTTACCCGTCCTGATGCTGTCTCTTGAGCCTCCAGCTTCTCCGCGCTCTCTGTTCCTGCCTTCAGCGGTCACGTGGTACCGCTCATTAAAACTCATGAATATGTGCATATTCATGAGTTTTAATGAGTGGTATCACATGACCGCTGAACGCAGGAAGAGAGAGCGCGGAGAAGCTTGGGGCTCAAGCGACAGCGTCAGGACGGGTAAGTATAGCGATACTCACCTGTCCTGCGTCCATGGCTGCTTGCTGCTGTCTGTAATTGGTCAGTGACTTGAGACAGCAGAGGGTGCGGTGACGTGGTTAGTGTGTGCCACGCCCCCTGCAGTCTGAACGTCACTGACTGATGACGTGGCAGATAGCGGTGAGCAGCCATGGACGCAGGACAGGTGAGTATCTGACACCCAGCGACGGAGAGGTGAGTATATCATTTTTTTTATTTTTACATGCTGCAGCAGCGGCAGCACATGGGGGAATAATCTAAGGAGCTTCTAATGGGGGCAGCACATGGGGGAATAATCTTTAGGAGCTTCTAATGGGGGCAGTATATGGGGGAACAATCTATGGAGCTTCTTATGGGGGCAGTATATGGGGGAATAATCTATGGAGCTGCTTATGGGGGCAGTATATGGGGGAACAATATGGAGCTTCTTATGGGGGCAGTATATGGGGGAATAATCTATGGAGCTGCTTATGGGGGCAGTATATGAGGGAACAATATGGAGCTTCTTATGGGGGCAGCATATGGGGGAATAATCTATGGAGCTTCTAATGGGGGCAGTATATGGGAGAACAATCTATGGAGCTGCTTATGGGGGCAGTATATGGGGGAACAATATGGAGCTTCTAATGGGGGCAGCATATGGGGAATAATCTATGGAGCTTCTAATGGGGGCAGCATATGGGAGAACAATCTATGGAGCTTCTTATGGGGGCAGTATATGGGGGAACAATCTGTGGAGCTTCTTCTGGGGACACCATATGGGGGAATAATCTATGGAGCATTTCCCACCCTAGGCTTATACTTGAGTCAATAAGTTTTCCCAGTTTTTTTGTGGCAAAATTAGGGGGTCGGCTTATACTCGGGTCAGCTTATACTCGAGTATACACAGTACTTAAATTGTCAGAAAACATGATGCCCTATGACAAAACGGAGGTCATTTTCGGATTCAGCACACTCAAAAACATAAAGATTACGTGAAATAGCCAAAACTGCTCTTGAAAAAATTTTTTTTGCAGACCTGTGATAGGGAAAAAGCAGGCAGCTGGTATTCTATACCTCAGAAAATTAACTGCTAGAATGCCAAAGGTCTGCAATGCTGTAATTACTGCAAAGTGAGCATTCTTTGACGAAAGCAAAGTTTGAAAGAGAAAATTATTATTTCAAATAAAATATTTTTGCAAACCTTGCCAATGTCTGGACTAGTTTTTAAATTAATTTGGAAACTCATTTGATTAATAAAAATATGAGTTTTCATGGAAAACACAAAATTGTCTGGGTGACCCAAACTTTTGAATGGTACTTTTGCATTTCTGATGTTTAATTTTATTATTTAACAGCTACAGTGCTCTCAGTAAATCAAGGAGTTTGTATGTTCTCCCCGTGTTTGCGCGGGTTTCCTCCGGGTACTCCAGTGTCCTCCCACATTCCAAAGACATACTGATAGGGAATTTAAATTGTGAGCCCCGTCGGGGACAGTGATGATAATGTGTGCAAACTGTAAAGCGCTGCGGAATATGTTAGCGTTATATAAAAATAAATATTATCATTAAAGATTATAGTGTACTTTATAGTGATATGTTTACATGTAGCAAATGGCGGAAAGAATTAACCACCAATTGTTAAACCATTAACAATTGGCAGTTGTTTACTGCGGTATGTATGTTTAAACAAGCTATCCAACAATGCACACTCATCGTCCCATCCCATATTATATAACATCCCCTGTTGTTACATATAGTACTGTCCCACATTATATGGCATTCTCTTGTGATATATAGCTTATTATATAGAATACTAGATGGTGGCCCGATTCTAACGCAACTGGTATTCTAGAATATGGCCAGCGGGAGACCGAAGTTCAAAAGATGGTCCAGAACGATCCACCATGATCGGCAATCTCACAGTGGGGGTCTGGTCGCTGCTGCATGTCACACTGAGGCTAAGCACCCACGTTGCAGAAATGATACGGAAATTTCCGCAGCATTTCCGAAACTCCCGCCACGGGAAAAACGCATGCGAATGTGTTTTCCCTCAGAAAACATGCGTTTTTCACACTATTTTGGTGTGTGGAATTCAAGCACATTCCAAGCAATTTGAAGCATTGCTTGGAACGTGATTGACAGGTTGGTCACACTTGTCAAGCATAGTGTTTGACAATTGTGATCAACTTTTTACTATTGATGCTGCCTATGCAGCATCAATAGTAAAAGATAGAATGTAAAAAGTAATAAAAAATTAAAAAAAAGGTTATTCTCACCTTCCTACGGCCCCGATCTCCTCTCCACGCATCTTCCGGTCCCAGTAATGCATAGCGCGAAGGACTGGCAATGACGTCACTCTCGCGAGAGCGCGACATCATCAGCGGTCTTTCATGCAAAGCATTACTGGACCAGAAGATGCCGGGTGCATGGTGGAAAGAGTCCGGGGGCCGTGGGAAGGTGAGTATATCACTAATTTTTATTTTAATTCTATTTTTTACAGCTCAATCAGTGACACGGGATTTTCATTACAAACAGACAGACAGACAGAATTAGAGGATTATATAGTAGATTCTTATGTAGAGTGCTGTACATAAGGGAATAAAATCATCACATGATCTCTCAAGTGAATTATGTGACATGTTACGTGATACAGTGGGTTCAGCGGGGCTCATGCCTTCTAAATTGAACGAGACCCAGGCTACTCTTAATCTACCTTTGCCAACCACACCTACAATCTAGCAGCTTCCATATCTAAAGTCCTAAAAGCATAATGCATGAAAAAAGAAAAAAACAGCTTACCTGAAGCAGCTTGTGGCGTGTGGAAAAGCAGGGCCCGTGTAGTTTCACGTGCCAGGAATGAAGAAAGGAAAAACAGTTCACATGAATAATGGTAGCAGCGCTACACGTTTCGAACACAACACAGTGTTCTTTCTCAAAGCTGCATGAGAAAGACGATAAAGAGACTTTTTTATACAACACCACCCAACGAGAACAGTTGACACAAATCATGTGACATAATTAAAACCAAATGTGAAAGATCCAATACAAAGGATAAAAAAACAAAATTACAAAAATTTGAAAAAATAATAAATTGACAACAAAAATAAAGAATGAAAATTGAAAAAACACAAAAACATACAAAGACTGCACATTAATAATGATACATTATCTCCCAACAGGCATTAAGACCTGCAGGAGAGCAGATTCCAAGCCAGAAAATCCAATATGCCTCCAGTATTCTCAGCAGTCTTTTAATGTCTCCACCCCTTGGTGATGTCATCAATCTCTCTATGCTGATAACACTCAGAGACGCAGTATTCCTGTGATGTTGGGACATAAAATGTTTGGAGGCAAAGGATTGATTACAGTTAGAACTGGTCAAAGATGTAATGTCTGTAATGTGTTCCAAAATTCTAACTTTTAAATTACGTGTGGTGCATCCCACATAATTAAGATTGCAACTCGTACATCTAATCAAATAAATAACATTCCTAGAATTACAGTAAGGGTTGAATGCATGGACCGCTTTCAGATGGTTATTGAACGTGAGTTAAAATATCTGGACCAAAAGAACGGCCATAGCAACCAGAAAAGCATGAATCTCAATGTGGCACAATTCAAGAAATCAAAAATAATTCTAGGATTACTGTTAAAATGGCCTATAAAGGTGGATTTGTAGTAATCATGGACACTACCACATATAGCAATCAAATAAATTCTTTACTACAAGATAGTAATACATACAGTGGGGAAAAAAAGTATTTAGTCAGTCAGCAATAGTGCAAGTTCCACCACTTAAAAAGATGAGAGGCGTCTGTAATTTACATCATAGGTAGACCTCAACTATGGGAGACAAACTGAGAAAAAAAAATCCAGAAAATCACATTGTCTGTTTTTTTTTCATTTTATTTGCATATTATGGTGGAAAATAAGTATTTGGTCAGAAACAAAATTTCATCTCAATACTTTGTGATATATCCTTTGTTGGCAATGACAGAGGTCAAACGTTTTCTGTAAGTCTTCACAAGGTTGCCACACACTGTTGTTGGTATGTTGGCCCATTCCTCCATGCAGATCTCCTCTAGAGCAGTGATGTTTTTGGCTTTTCGCTTGGCAACACGGACTTTCAACTCCCTCCAAAGGTTTTCTATAGGGTTGAGATCTGGAGACTGGCTAGGCCACTCCAGGACCTTGAAATGCTTCTTACGAAGCCACTCCTTCGTTGCCCTGGCGGTGTGCTTTGGATCATTGTCATGTTGAAAGACCCAGCCACGTTTCATCTTCAATGCCCTTGCTGATGGAAGGAGGTTTGCACACAAAATCTCACGATACATGGCCCCATTCATTCTTTCATGTACCCGGATCAGTCGTCCTGGCCCCTTTGCAGAGAAACAGCCCCAAAGCATGATGTTTCCACCACCATGCTTTACAGTAGGTATGGTGTTTGATGGATGCAACTCAGTATTCTTTTTCCTCCAAACACGACAAGTTGTGTTTCTACCAAACAGTTCCAGTTTGGTTTCATCAGACCATAGGACATTCTCCCAAAACTCCTCTGGATCATCCAAATGCTCTCTAGCAAACTTCAGACGGGCCCGGACATGTACAGGCTTAAGCAGTGGGACACGTCTGGCACTGCAGGATCTGAGTCCATGGTGGCGTAGTGTGTTACTTATGGTAGGCCTTGTTACATTGGTCCCAGCTCTTTGCAGTTCATTTACTAGGTCCCCCCGCGTGGTTCTGGGATTTTTGCTCACCGTTCTTGTGATCATTCTGACCCCACGGGGTGGGATTTTGCGTGGAGCACCAGATCGAGGGAGATTATCAGTGGTCTTGTATGTCTTCCATTTTCTAATTATTGCTCCCACAGTTGATTTCTTCACTCCAAGCTGGTTGGCTATTGCAGATTCAGTCTTCCCAGCCTGGTGCAGGGCTACAATTTTGTTTCTGGTGTCCTTTGACAGCTCTTTGGTCTTCACCATAGTGGAGTTTGGAGTCAGACTGTTTGAGGGTGTGCACAGGTGTCTTTTTATACTGATAACAAGTTTAAACAGGTGCCATTACTACAGGTAATGAGTGGAGGAAAGAGGAGACTCTTAAAGAAGAAGTTACAGGTCTGTGAGAGCCAGAAATCTTGATTGCTTGTTTCTGACCAAATACTTATTTTCCACCATAATATGCAAATAAAATGAAAAAAAACCAGACAATGTGATTTTCTGGATTTTTTTTTCTCAGTTTGTCTCCCATAGTTGAGGTCTACCTATGATGTAAATTACAGATGCCTCTCATCTTTTTAAGTGGTGGAACTTGCACTATTGCTGACTGACTAAATACTTTTTTTCCCCACTGTATATGATGTTAGCCAATGATCCCACATAACGGTTTAAGATGGAAACTTTTAAAATAATTGATGAGGGTCTGGCATTGGAGTATTATCAGAATCACAATCTAATTGTTTGAAGATTAGCTATCCCATATTGTCCTTCATGCATGCCTTGCCAAAGGTTCACAAGGGGGTTTCACTGCCCCCCATGCGTCCCATTATATCGGGCATTGGTTCAGATACTGAGCATCTCAGCCAGTGGCTGGATTCATTATTGCAGCCATTATGTATATGTAGACCAGGATTTCTTAGGGATTCTAAGGATGTCCTGGAACAATTTTCTAGTATAGAATGGCAGGAAGGTTTTTGTTGGCTCATCTGCGATGTCACTGCATTGTATACTTCATTACCTCAGGATGTAGTCATCACAGCCATAGAACATCATCTTAGTGAATATAGTAAATATACTTCTGATTTATGTCATTTTATTATTCAAGTTTTACATTTTTTGATGAATCATAACTATTTTTGCTTTGACCAGAAAAATTACCTTCAATGTAGAGGAGTATCAATGGGGTGCAAGCACTCACCTTCTGTTGCCAACTTGGTAATTTCATATTGGGAGGAGATGTTCCTCTACACAGTGGATAATCCATTCTTGTCTTGCATTTTCTGGTATGGCAGGTACATCGACAATACACTCTTTATTTGAAGGGGGATGTGTCTGCCATACAGGAATTTGTTGCTTATTTGAATTTTAACCAATTTAATCTCCACTTTACTTATGTTTGGGATCTCTCTAGTATATTATTTCTGGATCTGTCATTGATGGGTATTGTGGCTAAATCTATCGTCACCTACTCAAAACCATTATCAGGTAACCATTAAATCAATTCCCGTGGGGGAACTCACAAGAGTAATGAGAAATTGTAATGACAAATCTATTTTGGGTAAGGAGATTGAGACTGTTAAGGGCTAGCGGAACGCACCAGATAAAGAAGATGGTATATGGAGCGTTCGCAGCCCGGGGTCCACCGTGCAGAGATGAAAACTGCTGCTAGACAATGATGGATACAATAGCACAGGTGGAAGCCGGACAACGGCGGGCAACCACTGACCCGGTGCTTGCAAGAGCAGACTCAGTCCATACTAGCCGGCATATAACCGTACCCTGTTAAGCGTCATAGGACATGAGTGGGAGTAGTACACCGCACTGAGCGGGTGCTACGACTACCCTGGCGGTCGCCACTAACCAGCATAAGGACTGTGCTGGAAAGCGCTAGTAACTGCGCATGGCGCCACACGGATAGCCGCTGCGTTAACTGCGGAGTTGTGGTGTCTGCACTGTTTGATGCCCACTGGTGCTAATGGAACCTGAGCTAACTGCACTGCGGCACTAAGCAGTACAAGTGCTAGCAGCTGGGACTAACTCTAAGACCCTAACTCTTACACAACCGAGGAAGGGGGATCATAATGAGTCAGTCACCAGACTCATACATTCATCTTCAGACACACTACTAAAGCAAAAGACTCAATGTCTATCATGGCGCATGGTGGGGCAGCCATGCAAACCTTTTATAGCTGCGTCCTTCGGGGACTCTCCTGATGGTCCAATCTGAGCTAGAGAAGGACCTGAACATGTGACCTCTGATCTCCAATGAGAGATCATCCCACAGGCATGCATAGTGGACCGAAAGGAGGACTTAGTCCCTGGAATCAGTCGCTGCTAACCAGCATGCGCTGCTATAGCTGGACCAGAGGTGCCAGCAGCAACCAAACTCACAGTGCTGGTGTGAGCAGAGTGCCGTGATTGAAGAGTCTGCTGAGCAGGCTCCACTGCGGCTGGAGAGGAATGGGAGACCGCTGAAGGTAAAGCTCGGGATTCCTGCTGAGCAGTGCCAGGAACCCGACACCTAACAGAGACATGTACTGTTATATTGAGGGCACGGGGTTACCCCAGTTGGACCTTGAATAGAGCAACTCACATTGTGCGCAAGAAAAAGCATTCTGATTTAATTGCTCCTAAATCATGCTTGAATGAGAGGCCAGTATTGTCAATTCAGTATAGCCCTCAGTTTGGTCTGATTAAATCTATCATACAGAAACATATACCAATTTTATATGAAGATGAAACACTTTCTTCTATATTATCTCCAGGATGCCATATTTTAGCTAAAAAAGCCATTACTATGGGTAATATAATTTCACCAAGTTTTTTCAATCTCATTAAATATAGTCGCACTTGACTACACCATCCAGGCTTTTATCATTGCGGCAGTGTTAGATATAGAACTTGTGCACATTCCATTGTAAGTCATACTTTCTCTAATAATGACAATTCCAATCATTACAAAATAAAGCAATATATTAACTGTAATGCTAGGAATGCTATCTATTTGATTAGATGTAACCTTAATTATGTGGGATGCACCACACGTAATTTAAAAGTTAGAATTTCGGAACACATTACAGACATTACATCTTTGACCAGTTCTAACCGTAATCTATCCTTTGCCTCCAAACATTTTATCTCCCAACATCACAGAAATGCTGCGTCTCTCAGTGGTATCAGCATAGAGAGACTGATGACATCACCAAGGGATGGAAACATTAAAAGACTGCTGAGAACACAGGAGGCGTATTGGATTTTCTGTCTTGGAACCTGCTCTCCTGCAGGTTTTAATGCACGTAGGGAGATAATATATCATTATTAATCTGCAGCCTTTGCATGGTTTTGTGTTTTTTAATTTTCATTCTTTATTTTTGTTGTCAATTTATTATTTTTTTAAAATTTTTGTAATTTTGTTTTTTTTATCCTTTGTATTGGAGGTTTCACATTTGGTTTTAATTATTATGTCACATGATTTGTGTCAACTGTTCTCATTGGGCGGTGTTGTGTATAAAGTCTCTTTATCGTCTTTGTCATGCAGCTTTGAGAAAGAACACTGTGTTGTGTTTGAAACACGTAGCGCTTCTACCATTATTCATATGAACTGTTTTTACTATGATTCTTTTTTAAATAATAATTTTTTGTGATCAATTGGGAAGCTGGAGCATTTTTTCCTTTCTTCATTCCTGACACTAAAAAGCATAATGTTTTTGTTCCTGTTGCTATTACTTGTCCTCTGCTATCATAAAAAAATAATCTTCAAGATGCAGTATCTAATATTAGCTGAAATAGTTGCAGAATTATCACAAAAAATGAAACGCAAATGATTCAAATGAGAAAGTTAGCAATGTTCAGATCAATGTGACTATTAAATTCCCTTTCCTTTTTTATTGATCTTGTTTTTTGTTATATTTGTGTTGTAGAAAATGAAAATATTAAGAAGAAATCTCAAGGCTTTTGAAAGTAATAAGAAGAGCTAATACTCTAGTCCATTAAAGGGTTTGATGAACCAAACCAAACAGTTTTTTTTTCCCAGAACTTAGAGAATAGTCAGGTCTTATAAAACAAATAAAAGAACAATTAAATGCAGTCTCAAGAGTTCAAAGTAATTTTAATAGTAGTGTTCTGTAGATCATCAAGCAGTAAAATAAAAGCATATTTTTGAAGTAAATCCTGTTATCTATGAGCAGAAGTATTCTGTTATTGTGCAGTTGAAATAAACCGAAATTAATATAAATTGTTTTTCTTTTTATTATTTTGAAATTTCACATAGTCATTGCCAATTTTTAGAAACAACACATCTACTTCACCTAAAACTAAACACACATTCTATAGTTGCTATAAAATAAAATCACCACACTTAAGTCATCTAATTTGTAGTCTAAGGTAAGTATGTAAACCGGGCAAGACAAAACATGGCTCACTAAAGAACAACTCTATAAAATGTACAATTTACTATACTGTATATGCCTTAAAAAATAAATCAAAACATAAATATATATAAATATATTATATACATATATATTTATCTACAGTGCTGTGCAAATTAATTGGGACAAAGCATTTTTTTAAGTAAAATCGTAAGTTTGTTTCCAGTCAGTGATTCAAACCAGTTTTAACTGCTTTGAACAGGTGTGAGTGCCTGTTCAAAGCAGTTAAAACTGGTTTGAATCACTGACTGGTAACCAACTTATGATTTTACTTAAAAAAATGCTTTGTCCCAATTAATTTGCACAGCACTGTATATACAGTATATAAAACTGAGTGTATGTATGTATATGTGTATCAAGCCACAGCCACTCCACATAGACCGCCCACTCCACATAGCCAAACTCACTCCACACACAAAGCCCAGTATAATAAATATCTAATATATAAATATATATATTGACCACAGCAAGTACACTGCCTGTGTTCCCCATAGCATTCAATCACTAAGCATCTTTCATTTCACCAGAGCTTTTTAAAAGATGAAAGCTGAGCTGTGATTGGTTGCTATGAGCAACAGTTTTCCTTGTAGACAGTTGTGGCAACTGAGGCCTATTATTCTTATCATTTCTATTGTATTATTGTCCTTCTGTAAAGTTGGAAATAACACAATTTATTACCAAGCCGACCCAGATCATCCTCTGACACAGACTGCAGGGGGAGCCCAGATTTCAGAATTTCTCTTTGTCTGACATGAAACATCCTCATTAACTTAAATATTCAAACACAGGTTAAAAAAGGAACACAAGACAGATTTCCAAACCCAAGTATCATTTTAATCAGTGTAACAGCGCCAACCTGACAATGTTGGCTCTGACAGGATGATGTGGGACATTAGGGGTAGTAGTCCAGTGGCTCTGATGGGATGATGTGGGATATTAGGGATAGTAGTCCGGTGGCTCTGATGGGATGATGTGGGATATTAGTGGTAGTAGTCCAGTGGCTCTGGCTGATGAGTTGATGTCGGATATTAGTGGTAGTATTTCGGTGGCTATGGCTGATGGGATGATGTGGGATATTAGGGGTAGTAGTCCTGTGGCTAAGACGAGATGATGTGGGATATTAGTGATAGTAGTCTGGTAGCTCTGGCTAACAGGATGATGTGGGATATTATTGGTAGTAGTCTGGCAGCCCTGGCTGATGGGATGATGTGGGATATTAGGGGTAGTAGTCCAGTGGCTCTGTTGGGATGATGTGGGATATTAGGGGTAGTAGTCTGGTGGCTCTGGCTGACGGGATGATGTGGAATATTAGAGGTACTACAAGTAAACACAAAATGCAGCTTTTAAATGAAGGTCTTTATTATTAAGGGAAAAAGAAATACAATCCTACAGGGTCCTGTGTGAAAAAGTGATTGCCCCTAAACCTAATAACTGGTTGGGCCACCCTTAACAACAACAAAAACTTCAATCAAGCATTTGCGATAACTGGCAATTAATCATTTACAACACTCTGGAGGAATTTTGGCCTACTAATCTTTTCAGAATTGTTTTGATTCAGCAACACTGAAGGGTTTAGGAGTATGAACCACCTTTTTTAAGGTCATGCCACAGCATCTCAATCGGATTAAGGTCAGGACTTTGACTAGGCCACTCCAAAGTCTTAATTTTGCTTTTCTTAAGCCATTTAGAGGTGGAATTGCTGGTGTGTTTTGCATTACCGTGCTGGTACATAACCTAAGTGCGCTTCAGGTTTCTTTAGTAGACAGTAGAGATGCGTGAATCATCCAAAGTTCGGTTTGCCGAATGTACTTGATCCTCATTAAATTCAATGGAAGGCAAAAAGAAACTTATACAAAGCACCTTAAGGGGTGACAGAAAGCTTCCCAAACAGCTAAATTTAATAGCAGACACCATGAAAAGTGGCATCAATTGACCCATAGTACAAATTTGCTAATGACACAGCAGCAGTCAGTCATGGTCCATTCATGAGCTATCGAGGCCCGAGCCAGCATTTACAGCTTTGAATTGAAGTTTCAATGAAGACCTGGTGACTATGGTGACTAACCCCCTTACCTCCGAGGGTGGTTTGCACTTTAATGACTGGGCCAATTTTTACAATTCTGACCACTGTCCCTTTATGAGGTAATAACTCTGGAACGCTTAAATGGATCTTGGCAATTCTGAGATTTTTTTGGGATATATTGTACTTCACGTTAGTGGTAAAATTTCTTTGATATAGCTTCCGTTTATTTATTAAAAAAACGGAAATATGTTGAAAATTTTGAAAATATTGCAATTTTCGAAATTTTAAATTTTATGCCTTTAAAACAGAGAAACATGTCAGACAAAATAGTTAATAAATAACATTTCACACGGGTCTACTTTACATCAGCACAATTTTGGAAACTTTTTTTGTTAGGAAGTTATAAGGGTTAAAAGTTGACCAGCGATTTCTCTTTTTTACAACAAAATTTACAAAACCATTTTTTTAAGGGACCACCTCACATTTGAAGTCACTATGAGGGATCTATATGGCAGAAAATACCCAAAAGTGATGCCATTCTAAAAACTGAACTTCTCAGGCTGATCAAAACCACATTCAAAATGTTTATTAACCCTTCAGGTGTTTCGCAGGAGCAGAAGCAAGGTGGAAGAAAAAATGAACATTTAACTTTTTAGTCACAAAAATGATCTTTTAGCAACATATTTTTTATTTTCACAAGGGTAACAAGAGAAATTGGCCCCAAAAGTTGTCTTTCAATTTGTCCAGAGTATGGTGATACCCCATATGTTGGGTAAAACCACTGTTTGGGTGCACGGCATGGCTCGGAAGGTAAGGAGCGTTGTTTGACTTTTTCAAACTAAAATTGGCTGGAATTGAGATTGGATGCCATGTCACGTTTGGAGAGCCCCTAATGTGCCTAAACAGTGGACACCCCCCACAAGTGTCCCCATTTTGGAAACTAGACCTCCTAAGGAAGTGTTTCACTAAAGTTTATAATGCCCGGATATGAAAACAATGATTTTTTAGTCAATTTTTTTTATTTTCTCAAGGGTAACAGGATAAATTGGACCCCAACAGTTGTTGTACAATTTGTCCTGAGTATACTGGTGCCCCATATGTGGGAGAAAACTACTGTTTGGGCACACGTCCTGACTCGGAAGGGAATTAGTGATGTTTTGGAATGCAGACTTTGATGGAATGGTTGCAGGCATCATATTCCGTTTGTAGAGCCCCTGATGTGCCTAAACAGTGGAAATGCCCCACAAGTTACCACATTTGGGAATTAGACCACCAAGGAACTTCTTTAGATGTGTGGTGAGAACTTTGAACCCCCAAGTGTTTCACTAAAGTTTATAAAGCCCGGGCGTGAAATTAAAAAATCCTATCTTTTCCCACAAAAATGATCTTTTAGTCCCCAATTTTTAATTTTCCCATGGGTAACAGGAAAAATTGGACCTCAAAAGTTGTTGTCCAATTTGTCCTTAAGAAGAGAGATCAGGCTGGGATCAAGGATCAACACTTACGGTTGTAGTCTCTCTTCTTTCTTCTGTCTTCTTTCTTCTGTCTTCAGCAGGGATTGTGGTGTCACAGGCTTCTGTGGCACCATCAGTCCCAGTACAGGAGATCTAGCTTTGTGACCACACTGCAGGAATCCTCAGCTAGTGTGAGGACCTGCAGTGCAGTCACAGACAGGTAAGAGACAGGTCACGAGTGGTCATACCACTGCCGTGACTTGTCATTGATGGGATTGATTGAGGGCTGGCCCTGGTGATGCCTGTGTTGCTAGACTAATAATAGATAACTCTGGCACACTAAATAAAGGTTGATTTCCAAAAATAGTTTATTCCAAAAAAACAAAAACAAATAGGATTGTCATTGGCAAATGACCCAATAATAGACACATATAGCTCAAAGCTCAACATTTCGGCTTAATTTAAGCCTTTCTTGAGAAATGCCTGTTTCTGTGAAGACAAGACAAACATATAAAAGAAAATAACTAAAGGAAATAGGGCTCAATATACAAAATCACAATCCAAGTTCAAGACAAAGATTGCATATATCAATACTGATTGCATACAGGAAAATAAGATGATAGCCTTAGTAATTAATTACCCTGATGTATATCAAGGGCATTAGAATAACAACACTGATCACTAGATAAAAAATATAGTTCCTTTTGGATGAATAATTTAGGCTTACTGTGCGCTGCTGAGATCAGGATAAAGTCACCACATGAGAAACTTTTAAACTCTTTATTCCCAACGCGTTTCGAAATGAAAAACCATTTCTTCCTCAGGGGATGACAAGTAGTGAATAGATACAGCCTTCTCTGGTTAAATACATAAAATGTTTGAATTTAGGCGCCAAAAACCACATGGGATGAAAGGACAGATGTCAGAGTTCAGGGGTTAATGGAGCGTAAAAACCTTTTACAATTGTTCGTATTATTTAACAATTATACTTTCTTGATTTTCATTTACAGATAATACAAAAAGAAAAGGAAGCTTTATTACATATATTGAGAAAAAAGAAAAAAAGGGGAGAAAAAGGAGAAAAAATGGAACGAACCCATTGAAAAAATTATTATATGTATAAATCTCATGGTCCAGAGCCTATACCACTCAGATAGAGCAGAATTCGTTTGAAAAAGGAGGCTGCAAACGTCAAATGAGGGAAAAAAATTTTTATATATGTATATATAATTATTAAAACTGTGCATGTAATAAAATATCATTAAAATTCCTTTTAATAAAAATGTGAATGTGTTTAAAAATATGTGCAATAAAATTGCGTTGGATCAATAATTGTTTAAAAGAAATTTCTAGTGAAAAATGTCAAAATGATTGATAGGTACATGACAAAAGGAGCTGACCTACAAAAAAGAACTCAAGAGTTATCATACGAGAACGAGTTCGTATCCTGGAAGGGAAATACACTTGAGACACCAAAAAATTCTTTAAAAGAAAAAAGAGAATTTTTAAAATTGGATTAATAAATTAGTAAAAGCGCTCTACTAGAAGAAAAAACAATTATGCATAAAATTCTCTCTCAATGTGTTCCAAAAAATTGTTAAAAGACATAAAAATTTAAAAAAAAGAGAGTTAAAGGAAAACTTCTGTAATTTCGTTAAGACCATTTGGCTTCAATGTATTTAGTCTATAGATCCAAAAAATCTCCTTACAATTCAGTTGTCCCATTCTGTCAGGGTGATCGCTGGGTATATGCTCAATGGGACTTATTTTTAACCCATTATAGTTTTTCCCATGCTTCAGAGCAAAATGCCTAGATAAGCCATGTTGCATAAAGCCTATTTTAATATTATGTCTGTGGGAATTAACCCTTCCGTGTAAAGGCTGGGTTGTTCTTCCCACATATTGCTTTTTGCAGTCGCATTCTATTACATATATCACAAATTCTGTTGTACAATTTAAAAAACTTCTAATGGGGAAGCATTCTTTAGTAAAAGTGGATTCAAAGAATTTGGCTTTATGGGAAATGATACTGCAACATAGGCAATTCCTTTTACCACATTTATATATCCCTATTACTGAATTTAAGGGAGAGGAAGATGGCTTTATTCTAATACGGCTTGGAGCAATTATATTTTTGATAGTCGGTGCTCTACGAAAGGTAATGCCAGGAATCTTCGGAAGAATTTTACATAAAATTGGATCATTTAAAAGAACATGCCAATTGCGTGTCAGAATTTCTCTAATTTTAATGTTCTCAGCACAAAATTGTGTGATAAAATTTCCTGGGAACCTCTTGTTATCAGTTATTGTACTATAAGGAACTATATTGATGGTCACGGTTGTGAACCTCGGGCGTGCAGCAGGCTGACATTGATTTATATGCTTTTATTCATTCTGGAGAAGGTGAGTAGATTCCATCTGAATTTATTTCATTTTTTACCCAGATAAGACCCTATCGCGCTTTTTCTTTCCTTAGTTTTATCCTGTCTCTTCCTCGGCTGTGCCTGGATAGTACAGCCGTTGTATAAAGGAAACCGCCAGCAGCAGAGGGTCCGGTACTTTGTGTCAGTATGGAGTACTTCCAAAACAGAATATCATCAAGAGAACGTCTTATCCTACAAACCATTGGAAATACTAAATTTGAGGTATCCCATGATGACATCTCGGATAAATTCAGCGAAGAAGAAACCAAAACTTTCCGGAGGATTTTTACGAATTTTAAAGAAGCTCTAAAAGAAGAAATGCACTACAGTTTGGATGTTCGTTTTTTATCTATTTATTTGGAGGAAAACATCTGTCCACGAGGACTAAGGTTGGTCTTTGATTCACCTTTTGTTAAAGACTTGGACTTCACGAAAGAATGGGACAATAATCTTAATAATTGTATGCACAAAATGATCTTGCTTTTGTATAAAAAGAGATCAAAATTAGCTGAGACAGCAGTCTCTAAAATCCTGGAACTGTCTAAAGAATTGATCCCTTTTCAAAAACATCCCGAATATAAAAAAAATCAATTCCAACATAATTACACATGTTATGCAGGTTGAACATGAAACTGTTCTCAAAAAATCAAAAAAATTACAAAGAGATAGGGAAGATTATAGAAGATTTAAAATAGATCAAACCAATAAATCTACATTAAAAATGCCTGTTACAACACCTGTGGATAAAAACAAATCAGTACAGCTACCTCAGGAAAAAGAGAACACTGGAATTAATGATACCCCTCAGACAGTAAATCAAACTAATAAATCTATGCCAGAAACAACTGATATAATGCCAGTAGGAAAAAGTAAATTAATACAGCTACCCCAAGAGAAGGGAAATATTTTCTCTAAACCCCCCATAATTAAAACCACCAAAATGACTGCACCACTAATTGAAGCCATGAAGCACCTTGAGAATATTAAAGAACAAATGACACGTTTTAATAATGACAAAAACTAATAATTTTGATAAAGGAAAAAATATCATGGACACAATCAATCCCATTCTCAACACAAATCAAATAATCACACCCACCCCATTGAAATCTCTTCCCCAGCACTGATGGAATTCCCAGAAGGAACACAAGAATCACTTTTAGATCTTCCTGTATCAAACACATCCAATATGAGTATGGTTTTAATTGATAACTCCAATACAGATAATACAACTGTCCCTTTTTTACCACGAGCACTAAAACCTGCACATATAAATCAATTTTTTCCACCAAAAAATGGAAAAAGAAAAGGGTCTATAGAGGAAACAGAGGGGGGAGAAAAAAAGAAAGGGAAAATCATATAAAATATAGAGATAATTCTGGCACTGAAGATGGCAATAATATTTTCAATTTGTCCTCACACAGCCTTACGCCTGACGAAATCCATGTCCTGTCCAAAGGACTTGCTTTTTGTCCCACATACAGGACAAATGATTTTAATTTGTTTTTAGATCTACAAATTTTTATAAGGAAATTGACTCTTAAGCGGCATTTTGCAATACAGGAAACTGGCCAGATTAAAGCCTGTGATAAAGACACGGAAAATCCAATGGATATAGGTACTTTGGGATTTCATTTAGAAGTACCTAAGAAGTCCAAATTTTATCCAATTGAGAGCAAAGGACATCATCTAAACGTTTTTAATGATATGGTACAGGAAGAATTTAAGGACTTATTCCATAAAAGGAATAATAATCATAAAAATAAAAATAATTTAACTAGAAATGAAAAAATAGCACTTAATATGCTAAAATCCCGTACTGACATCGTCATCCGTTCAGCAGACAAGGGAGGAAGTATAGTTATCCAGGATTACAAGGATTATTGCGGTGAAGCACTGAGGATTTTATCCGACAAAAAATATTACATGAAAGCTACTTTTGAAATACTAACAAAAATCCAGATAAATTATGACAAACTTATTTTAGAAGGAAAGGATCACCATATCTTTGATAAAAATGAATACAAATTTTTAACTGTATCAAATCCTCGTACACCTTTTTTTTATCACCTTCCTAAAATCCATAAAAGTATGGATAATCCTCCTGGTCGACCCATTATATCCAGTATTGGTTCCATTACAAGCAACCTGTCACAGTACATTGACAGAATTATGGTGACTCATATACCCTCATTAAATAGCTACATCAGAGATTCCACACATCTTATTCAAATACTACAAACAATTAGATGGAAACCGCAATTTGTGTTTTTAACCATGGATGTGTCCTCCCTATACTCCAATATTCCTCATGATTTAGGACTGGCTTGTTTTAATAAGGTCTTAGTGAAAGATAAGAGATTATCACCTATGCAAAAAAAGTTTTTACTAAAAGGGATGGAATTTATTTTAAAAAATAATTATTTTACTTTTGATGGAAGCCTGTATCATCAGCGGCTTGGGACTGCGATGGGGTCCCAGGTCGCACCTACATATGCAAATATCTTCATGGGGGCGTTCGAGGATTTTTATATTTTTAAATCTAAATTTTATAACAATATCATTACTTACAAGAGATTCATAGATGATCTGTTTTTTGTGTGGGATAATTCCAATAATGATATTGATGAATTTATTATGGATATGAACAACAATTCCTGGGGTCTGTCCTTCTCCTCATCATATAATTCCTCTACTATTAATTTTTTAGATATTACTATTTTGATTCAGAGCAACAATATTTTAACGAAAACTTTTTTCAAACACGTTGATACAAATAGTTATATTCCTTTCAGTAGCAGTCATTATAGCAAATGGTTAAAAAATATACCGGTAAACCAATACAAAAGAATCAGAAAAAATTGTACTGACATGAGGGATTTCGAAAATCAAGCTGAAATATTGAGGAATAGATTTAAGGCTAAGAAATATCCCGAGGGATTGGTAAAAGATGCCTATAACACCAGTAAGAGTTTGTCTCAGAACTCACTAATTTATGGAACCAAGAGTACAATAACTGATAACAAGAGGTTCACAGGAAATTTTATCACACAATTTTGTGCTGAGAACATTAAAATTAGAGAAATTCTGACACGCAATTGGCGTGTTCTTTTAAATGATCCAATTTTATGTAAAATTCTTCCGAAGATTCCTGGCATTACCTTTCGTAGAGCACCGACTATCAAAAATATAATTGCTCCAAGCCGTATTAGAATAAAGCCATCTTCCTCTCCCTTAAATTCAGTAATAGGGATATATAAATGTGGTAAAAGGAATTGCCTATGTTGCAGTATCATTTCCCATAAAGCCAAATTCTTTGAATCCACTTTTACTAAAGAATGCTTCCCCATTAGAAGTTTTTTAAATTGTACAACAGAATTTGTGATATATGTAATAGAATGCGACTGCAAAAAGCAATATGTGGGAAGAACAACCCAGCCTTTACACCGAAGGGTTAATTCCCACAGACATAATATTAAAATAGGCTTTATGCAACATGGCTTATCTAGGCATTTTGCTCTGAAGCATGGGAAAAACTATAATGGGTTAAAAATAAGTCCCATTGAGCATATACCCAGCGATCACCCTGACAGAATGGGACAACTGAATCGTAAGGAGATTTTTTGGATCTATAGACTAAATACATTGAAGCCAAATGGTCTTAACGAAATTACAGAAGTTTTCCTTTAACTCTCTTTTTTTTAAATTTTTATGTCTTTTAACAATTTTTTGGAACACATTGAGAGAGAATTTTATGCATAATTGTTTTTTCTTCTAGTAGAGGGCTTTTACTAATTTATTAATCCAATTTTACATATTCTCTTTTTTCTTTTAAAGAATTTTTTGGTGTCTCAAGTGTATATCCCTTCCAGGATACGAACTCGTTCTCGTATGATAACTCTTGAGTTCTTTTTTGTAGGTCAGCTCCTTTTGTCATGTACCTATCAATCATTTTGACATTTTTCACTAGAAATTTCATCTCTAAATCAATACAGAAAGAAATTCTTTTAAACAATTATTGATCCAACGCAATTTTATTGCCCATATTTTTAAACACATTCACATTTTTATTAAAAGGAATTTTAATTATATTTTATTACATACACAGTTTTAATAATTATATATACATATATAAAAAATTTTTTCCCTCATTTGACGTTTGCAGCCTCCTTTTTCAAACGAATTCTGCTCTATCCGAGTGGTATAGGCTCTGGACCATGAGATTTATACATATAATAATTTTTTCAATGGGTTCGTTCCATTTTTTCTCCTTTTTCTCCCCTTTTTTTCTTTTTTCTCAATATATGTAATAAAGCTTCCTTTTCTTTTTGTATTATCTGTAAATGAAAATCAAGAAAGTATAATTGTTAAATAATACGAACAATTGTAAAAGGTTTTTACGCTCCATTAACCCCTGAACTCTGACATCTGTCCTTTCATCCCATGTGGTTTTTGGCACCTAAATTCAAACATTTTATGTATTTAACCAGAGAAGGCTGTATCTATTCACTACTTGTCATCCCCTGAGGAAGAAATGGTTTTTCATTTCGAAACGCGTTGGGAATAAAGAGTTTAAAAGTTTCTCATGTGGTGACTTTATCCTGATCTCAGCAGCGCACAGTAAGCCTAAATTATTCATCCAAAAGGAACTATATTGATGGTCACGGTTGTGAACCTCGGGCGTGCAGCAGGCTGACATTGATTTATATGCTTTTATTCATTCTGGAGAAGGTGAGTAGATTCCATCTGAATTTATTTCATTTTTTACCCAGATAAGACCCTATTGCGCTTTTTCTTTCCTTAGTTTTATCCTAGATAAAAAATATGTGATATGAAAAAAGATATACCCAGAGAATATGAAAGTATTAATACTGGTACGCTCTGTTAGTGAAAACCATGCATGTGACTTTATCAATGTAGTTATATAGTTATAACATCACATATTAATTTTATATTTATATTTACATTTGCATGCAATCCGTGAGAGAAACAAAAGAACAAATACTTAATGTAAGTGGCCTCAAATGTCAATGGTCATGTTCACACTAGAAATAAGCCATATATCATCAATTAATATAGTGAGCGTGAGATAAGGACACAGGCGCAGGAGAGTCATGATAGACATAAACATGTATAAGGCAGCCATAATCGGTATTGATTAGCGCTCCAAGCATTCATGAATATAAGTATAGATCTAAATATACCTTGAATGGTAGGGGTCTCTGGGTTTCAGGGTCTGTGCACCGACTGTGCCGGGACCGGTTCTCGCGGGGTTTTTAAAGGTGCAGGATGCTTGTGACACGAGACGGACTTCGGGGTTACGGGCTGTAGGTTCAAGAGTGTAATGCGCATGTGCCCACCGATATGTGTCAGAAAAGACAGAAAGATACCAAGTACAGTGCAGCGGGACTGCGCATGCATACAAGACATCATCAATGTATTCTATTACTACAGATTTGTGTCCACATTCTGTTGAAAGAAAACAAATTGGTTATCAAGATATAATAATATAGAAAAAGGCATTGTGGTTAATATGATATGTTAATCATACAGGATATCACATTAGATCGGTTATGGGATATAAATAAATAAAACAAATGGAACAAAAAGGGAGACAAAAATTAAATGAAATATAACATGATTAAATTAATAAATTAATAATTAATTTGGAGGGAGTATATTAAAAAACCAAATGTAGGAAGATATAGACAAGTAATATAAAAAGGGTAAAATTAAGAAAAAAAAGTCAATATGAAATTTCATATTCTCTTTTAAGACCTAATGGATTAAGGGTCTGGAGTGTGTGTATTCAAAAGGATTCACATTCCTTCAACTTTTTAACTCTATCTCCTCCTCTTCTGGCTAGTGTGACATAATCAATTATTTGGTACTTTAATTGGATGATAGTGTGCTTGCTCTGAGCAAAATGTGCAGGAATTGGTAAAAGCGTTCGTCCACATCTAATTGTGGATTTATGTTGAGAAATGCGGTCTCGAATACGTTGGGTGGTCTCTCCAACATAGCCGAGACCGCAGGGGCACTTTATAAGGTAAACCACAAATGAAGAATTGCATGTAAAATGTCCTCTAATTATTATTATTATTATTATTTATAATTATAGTGCCATTTATTCTATGGCGCTTTACATGTGAGGAGGGGTATACATAATACATACAAGTACAGTAATCTTAAACAGTACAAGTCACAACTGGTACAGGATGAGAGAGGAGAGGACCCTGCCCGTGAGGGCTCACAATCTACAAGGGATGGGTGAGGATACAGTAGGCGAGAGTAGAGCTGGTCGTGCAGCGGTTTGGTGGATCGGTGGTTACTGCAGGTTGTAGGCCTGTCGGAAGAGGTAAGTCTTCAGGTTCTTTTTGAAGGTTTCCATGGTAAACAAGAGTCTGATATGTTGTGGTAGAGCGTTCCAGAGTAGAGTGGATGCGCGGGAGAAATCTTGTATGCGATTGTGTGAAGAGGAGATAAGAGAGGAGTACAGGAGGAGATCTTGTGAGGATCGGAGGTTTTGTGCAGGTAAGTACCGGGGGACGAGGTCACAGATGTATGGAGGACTCAGGTTGAGGATGGCTTTGTATGTCATGGTTAGGGTTTTGAACTGGAGTCTTTAGGTAATGGGGAGCCAGTGCAGGGATTGACAGAGGGGAGAGGCCAGGGAATAGCAGGTGGATTAGTCGGGCAGCAGAGTTTAGAATAGACTGGAGGGGTGTGAGAGTGTTAGAGGGGACGCCACAGAGCAGGAGGTTGCAGTAGTCAAGGCGGGAGATGATGAGGTCATGGACTAGGGTTTTTGCAGATTCTTGGCTGAGGAATCTACGGATCCATGAAATATTTTTGAGTTGAAGTTGGCAGGAAGTGGAAAGGGCTTGGATATGTAGTTTGAAAGAGAGATCATTGTCAAGGATAGCCCCCATGCAGCGAGCTTGTGGGACTGGAGAGAGTGGGCAGCCATTTACTTTAATGGATCAGTCTGTTGGGGGGGTCACATGAGATGGGGGAAAGATGATTAATTCTGTTTTGCCCATATTAAGTTTTAGAAATCTAGCGGAGAAGAAGGATGAAATAGAAGACAGACATTGAGGGATTCTGTTTAGTAGGGAGGTGATATCTGGTTCAGATTGGACCAGATTGGATACCTATGTCCGGAACGTGGGTGTATAAATGCGTCTCCTTTAGTAATATAAATCCTACAAAAGAACACGGAGATATATCCCGCAAGTATAGTAAAAAAGTAACTTTATTATTACAAACTCTTTAGACAAATGTACAAAATACAGACAACAAACAAAATGCTCATACAGGGCTCATATATGGTAACCGCTAATAACACCCTATATAACAGAATGGGTGATATGAAGTAAAGCAATGGATCTCAAAGAGAGCCATTCATTTCATAGTATATAGGCCCTCATTATGAGAAAACAGAGCTATCACACTCCAAATAGAAAATTCAATGTAAATAGATGGATATATATCCAAAAATAGTAACACCACAATAAAAGGAGTCAAAATCTTACCCATATATATCTGCAGGTGGACGCGGCACTAAGGAGAGCAGCCCCGACGTGCGTTTCGCGTGGGCTTCCTCGGGGGGAATTTCCCACGCAGCAATGGCATAAAGTGAGACTAGGGACTTTTTTTTTTTAAAGTGGTGGAGGAATACAGTGCGGAAGGATACCTACCTTCCGTCATTGTATTCCTGGAGCTGGTAGAGAACGGTAGCATCAGCTGATGCTGCTGTTCTCCACGCAAGATGGACGTGGGACCCTCGTGGACTTCTGCGGATCGGGGTAAGTATATTGGTGTTTTTTTATTTTGATATTTATTCCTCAAGGGGACAATGGCTTCGGGGATCAAAGTGACAAGTGACGGTGAGTATGTACTCTATGTTATATGTACTGTATGTCTATATATATGTATTGTATGTAGTATATATGTATGTTGCATGCATGTAGTATATATGCAGTATATATGTAGTATGCATGTTGCATGCATGTGGTATATATGTAGTATGTAAGTAGCATGTATGTAGTATGTAGCATGTATGTAGTATGTATGTTGCATGTATGTAGCATGTAGTGTGTATGTATGTAGCATGTATGTAGTATGTATGTTGCATGTATGTAGCATGTAGTGTGTATGTTGCATGTATGTAGCATGTAGTATATATTATGTAGTATGTATGTTACATGTAGTATATATAGTATATATGTAGTATGCATGTTGCATGCATGTAGTATATATGTATTATGTATGTAGTATGTATGTAGCATGTATGTAGTATGTATGTTGCATGTATGTAGCATGTAGTATATATGTAGTATGTATGTTACATGTAGTATATATAGTATATATGTAGTATGCATGTTGCATGCATGTAGTATATATGTTGTATGTATGTTGCATGCATGTAGTATATATGTATTATGTATGTAGCATGTATGTAGTATGTATGTTGCATGTATGTAGCATGTAGTATATATGTAGTAAGTATGTTACATGTAGTATATATGTAGTATGCATGTTGCATGCATGTAGTATATATGTTGTATGTATGTTGCATGCATGTAGTATATATGTATTATGTATGCAGTATGTAGCATGTATGTAGTATGTAGCATGTATGTAGCATGTAGTATATATGTAGTATGTATGTTACATGTAGTATATATAGTATATATGTAGTATGCATGTTGCATGCATGTAGTATATATGTTGTATGTATGTTGCATGCATGTAGTATATATGTATTATGTATGTAGTATGTATGTAGTATGTAGCATGTATGTAGCATGCATGTAGTATGTAGCATGTATGTAGTATGCATGTTGCATGTAGTATATATGTAGTATGTATGTTACATGTAGTATATATGTAGTATGCATGTTGTATGTATGTAGCATGTAAATTTTTTTTTTTTTTTTTTTTTACATTCAACACATTCACTTGTAGTCACATCAGACGATGCCTGCACAGACCCCCGGAGCCTGCACAGCCCACCGGCAGGCTGGCACAGCCCCCCGGCAGGCCGGCACAGACCACCGGAGCCTGCACAGACCACCGGCAGGCCGGCACAGCCCCCCCGGCAGGCCGGCACAGACCCCCGGAGCCTGCACAGTCCACATGCAGGCCGGCACAGCCCCCCGGCAGGCCGGCACAGACCCCCGGAGCCTGCACAGACCACCGGCAGGCCGGCACAGCCCCCCGGCAGGCCTGCACAGACCACCGGAGCCTGCACAGACCCCCCGGCAGGCCAGCACAGCCCCCGAAAGGCCCGTACAGACCCCAGAGAGGCTGTACAAGGCAAAAATAGGGTTTTTCTTATTCCGATACCGGAAGTCCCATAGACTTGAATGGGACTTCCGGTATCGGAATCGGCGATACCCGATATTTTTTTAGATCAGCCGATACCATCCGATACGATACTTTTAAGTATCGGACGGTATCGCTCAACACTAGTCATGACTAGTGATGAGAAAACATGCCCGCCACTACTCTGTACTCGCCATAGTATCGCTATACTTGCGATACTTGGCGAGCACCGGGCATTTCCGGGATTATTCGGTGGGAGCTCGGGTCTCCGCTCTGCAATTTTTGTGCTCTTTAGAGAGTCAATCAACATACAGGGATTGTCTGCCATGCACTGTAATGCCACAGCCATCTTTGTTGTTATATTACAGTGATTGGCTGGCGGCACAGCATCATCAGGTCTATAAGAGACCAGACGTCGCCCTGCTCATCACAGTCAGGTCTGGAATAAGACAGTATAGGGAGAGCTGCTGCTGAGATACAGTAGGGTCAGATTTGTGTTTTTATTAGTAAGTATGGGTACACATCATATAATCCACAAATCCAGCTAAACCAGCAGTCTTTCTAAGGACTAAATAAGGGGTATATACAGTAGATTGCAGTGCTAGGTAGGCAGGGAGTGTATGTGCATATATACACATCAGTGCAAGGTATCAGGCACTGTATGTGGGTATATAGATATCATTGCATACATCAAAAGGGTCCATTACTGTCTACTGCTGCTGCTGCTGCCTATTACATATATACCTAGCTCCAGGTATCAGTGGCTAGGAATAATTTTTTTTTGCACCTTAATAATGATTATTTTATTCCTATTCAATCCAGAGCTCTTTTTTTTCTCCATTTGCTTGTTGACAATGCAGACTACAGCCAGATCCTTAAAATACTACAGCGTGAAAATCCAGCAATTGTAAATGCCTTTGCCCGTCCCAGGTCTCACGTCTGAGTGGCAGAAAATTATGGCATTTTTGTGGTAATGTAGTATTTTTTGGGCTGTCTTATCCAAATTTTTTAGCTGCTAAAAAAATATTTAGCTGGCAACAAAATATTTATCTGCCAAATAAATACACTGTTCAAAAAAATAAAGGGAACACTTAAACAACAGAATATAACTCCAAGTAAATCAAACTTCTGTGAAATCAAACTGTCCACTTAGGCAGCAACACTGATTGACAATCAACTTCGCATGCTGTTGTGCAAATGGAATAGACAATGCGAGCTGTGGCAAGAAAGTTTGCTGTGTCTGTCAGTGTTGTGTCCACTGGAGGTGCTACCAGGAGACAGGTCAGTACACCAGAAGATGTGGAGGGGGCCGTAGGAGGGCAACAACCCAGCAGCAGGACCGCTACCTTTGCCTTTATGCAAAGAGGAACAGGAGGAGCACTGCCAGAGCCATGCAAAATTACCTCCAGCAGGCCACAAAGGTGCATGTGTCTACACAAACGGTTAGAAACCGACTACATGAAGATAGAGATGAGCGACTTTGCCTTTTTTAGGGTCGAGTTGGGTTTCATGAAACCCGACTTTCTCAAAAGTCGAGTCGAACAAAATCGGCCGACTATAGGGAAAAGTCGTGAAAAGTCATGAAACATGAAACCCAATGCAAGTCAATGGGGAGAAAAGTCGGCAGTGAGTGGAGGACTGTAAACACACCTGGCATGAATTTTAACCCTAGAGGCGGCGAAATCTCTCTCGCTTCTCTCTCTCTCTTCTCTCTCTCTCTTCTCCCTCTCCCTCTCCCCCTCTCTCTCTCTCTCTCTCCCTCTCCCTCTCTCTCTCCCTCTCCCACTCCTACTCTAGCTACGCTACGCTTCTCTTATTGGCTGAAAAAAGTCACGTGCAAGCATTCGGCGAAACCCGACTTTGGCGCTTGGGTTGCCGACTGCATGGCCGACATCACTCTGTGGTCGGGTTTCATTTCATGAAACCAGACTTAGGCAAAAGTTGGCGACTTTTGAATCTGACCAACCTGTTTCACTGAACTCTACATGAAGATGGGATGAGTGCCCGACGTCCACAGATAGGGATTGTGCTGACAGCTCAACACCGTGCAGGATGCTGGGCATTTGCCACAGAACACCAGGATTGGCAAATTCCCCACTGGTGCCCTGTGCTCTTCACAGATGAAAGCAGGTTCACACTGAACACATGTGACAGACGTGACAGAGTCTGGAGATGCTGTGGAGAGTGATCTTCTGCCTGCAACATCATTTAGCATGACCGGTTTGGCAGTGGGTCAGTAATGGTGTGGGGTGGCATTTCTTTGGGGGGCCGCACGGTGTTGGGCTGTGAGCACAACCCCCATCTGTGGACATTGGGCTCTCAGACCATCCTCATGGAGTCGGTTTCTAACCATTTGTGCAGACACATGCACATTTGTGGCCTGCTGGAGATCATTTTGCAGGGCTCTGGCAGTGCTCCTCCTGTTTCTCCTTGCACAAAGGCTGAGGTAGCAGTCCTGCTGCTGGGTTGTTGCCCTCCTATGACCCCCTCCACATCTCCTGGTGTAGTGGCCTGTCTCCTGGTAGCGCCTCCAGCCTCTGGACACTACACTGACAGACACAGCAAACTTTCTTGCCACAGCTCGCATTGATGTGCCATCCTGGATGAGCTGCACTACCTGAGCCACCTGTGTGGGTTGTAGAGTCCATCTCATGCTACCACGAGTGTGAAAGCACAACCAGCATTCAAAAGTGACCAAAACATCAGCCAGAAAGCATTGGTACTGAGATGTGGACTGTGGTCCCCACCTGCAGAACCACTCCTTTATTTAGGGTGTCTTGATAATTACCAACAATGTCCATCTGTTGTCTATTCCATTTGCACAACAGCATGTCAAATTGATTTTAAATCAGTGTTGCTTCCTAAGCGGTCAGTTTGATTTCACAGAAGTTTGATTTACTTGGAGTTATATTCTGTTGTTTAAGTGTTCCCTTTATTATAATGAGCAGTGTATTTAGCTACAGTTCATATATTTAACACTGTGTTTTGTCCGCCACATGCAGCGCTTATCATTGTGCTAAATATTTTACAATTTTAGTCCTCCAAAGAAATATTTTTGCAGTATCATAGCCTACTTATTCACAATTTTGGTGGCTAAAAAAAAAAAAAAAACCAGGCCACATATTTAACAGTATGCTATCTCCGTCAGACACCAGATCTATCTGTGGCCTACAAATTATGGCATTCCAGGGCTACATTCCACAGTATATGCTGTCTGTGACCCTATTTCTATACACTATTTTGGGGTTCAAAATTTAAAAATACAAGGCATGTATTGAAGACTCTGGTATCTCAGTCAAACACCAGATCTATCTGTGGCCTATAAATTGTGGTATTTCAGGCCTCCATGAAACTTTTTTTGCTGTGTGTTACTGGGTCGCCCTCCCAGGGCTGTGGGGTACTCGGTACCGGGCCGGTATCAGTGGGATGTGTCACAGCAGCGGTGACCCGGACCGTGGCCCTGGGCGCCCAAGTAATAGGGGAAGTTGTGAATGGTGGAATGTAGTTAGATGAATAGTTTGTGACACCACCTGTGGTGTTCGGCAAGGGAGGTGTTAAGCCGACACTGCAGACAGATCCTCCGGGACAGATGGTATGGTGCAGCAATGATGTTATAGCCCTCCACAGGCAGGGCTGTTGTCCCAGGGCAGTGTGGATGTGGAGACACTTAGATGGTGTAGTGTCCGGCGCAGGGGATGTAGCAGTGCCAGGCGGAAGGACACAGGAAGGAATGGAGGACACCAGAGCATGTAGTTCCAAAGCTTTACTCACAGTCTGTAGTGCCCGCTTCTGTGCCATATACTCCGGGTCAGGGACTCAGTCAACCCCCAGGCAAGATGGAAGGCTCCCTTTCACGCTCAGCCAACTTATGTGCCTTTTCTGAACATCTCCTCTATAGCGCCTTTAAGTGTGAAGATCTCCTAGTACTGAGTTACACTGGAGTTCCTCCTGACAGATGTTCCCAAGAACTCTACTTGTATGGCAGACAGCTGTAGCCTGCTTCGGGGACTCTCTACTCCTAAGTCCCGGCTCTCTATCCGTGTTGCTGTTGTGCCCTCAAGTCTTAGATGGGAGTAGTGTATTTACAGCCCACTACTCCACCAGTGTCTGCTGCAGAACCATTAGTGTCCATACAACCTCAGGGACCGGGCTCCGGCCTTGCGCTTAGAACTTCTAGGCAGGGTTCTTCCTCTAACCCACGTCCTCTGTGTTCCCTTTTACTCCTACGTTCCGTACTTGTCTTTCTCTCCTATGGAAGCTCAGGCTTCAGTTCAATGTCCTTCTCCTTCTTTCCTTTCCCGTGCCAGCTGGCTCAGATCATTTAGGCAGCTGCAACACTCCTTCCTCCATCCCTCTTCCAGGGATCCCCACTCCTCTCCGAGTGGCTTCCTCTCTCCTACTCACTCACCGACTGACTTGTAATCTTAAACCATGCCGCTCTTTTATGTATTCTCAACTCCACCCACCTCCCAGCACGTCTAGTTTTCCACGCAGGGAACCACCAAAGGTGCTCTGCTTTTCTCTAAGCAAGGAGCCGCAATGTGGTTTTGCTGAACTACTCTATTGTGTGGGGTGCGAGTGTTGGAGCGTGGTCAGGAGCCCCCAACTTACCTGGATGGTGGGGCACCACACCTTAGGAGAAGGTGCAGTACCTCTGTGGCGACTGAGCCTCAGGCGCGCCACATAACCCTATTTCTATACTCTATTTTTTTGTCAAAAATATAATTACAGACCAAATATTTAACAGTGTGGTATCTCCATGACACACCTCATGTATCTGTGGTCTACAAAAAGTGGCATTTTAGGTCTACGTTCAACTGTTTGAGGCAGTTACTGTGCAGATAGAAAGTCTGAGGAGCATAGGGTGAACGCTTGGGTGGTGTTGCACTCTGTCAGCGGATTACGAGGGCAAAAGCTTCTAGATTAAATCATGACTGGAAGAGCCAGGGAAAAAGCACATGGAAGAGCATGCAGACAGGACTCAAAACTACCATAGCCTGTTGTTTCTGGGCCGCATTTTGACAATCTGTCACCTACTAATACTGAACTTGTTGGATGAGGATGGCAAAAATGAGCCCCTGCAGTTTCTTGACCAGAATGACAGTACCCCCCTTTCAACGGGGGGGCCTCTAGACCCCCAGGCTTCCCCGGGTACTTGGCATGGAAAGCCCAAACCAGGCAATCTGCATGTACAGAGCGAGCAGGGACCCATGAGCGCTCCTCTGGTCCATATCCCTTTCAGTGGACCAAGTACTGCAAAGAGCGGTGCACCCGCTGAGAGTCCACAATATGTCCGACCTCATACTCCAATTGACCCTCCACCAGCACTGGAGGAACAACAGGCTCGGATTCCTCTTTGACAGACCCTACAGATTTCAACAAAGATTTATGGAACACATTGGATATTTTTAAGGAGGCGGGTTATATGCCACTGGGTTGACTATCTCCATAATCTCGTACGAACCAATGAACTTTGGTCCCAACTTAGCTGATGGTACTTTTAAGTTGATGTTACGTGTGGAAAGCCAAACCTTCTCTCCCACCTGAAACATGTCCCCCTAGGCTCTCTTTTTGTCAGCAAAATTTTTGTACCTCCCCTGGGCCCGAGAGATATTACGCTGGACTTCAACCCAGAGGTTTTTTTAACTGTTGAACGGACCCCTCTACCCCAGGACAACCAGAATCCACCCATGAAAATTCCCCAAAATGCGGATTAAACCCATAGTTAACCAGGAATGGGGATATGTTGGTGGACTGACTCACCCGGCTGTTAAAAGCGAATTCAGCCAACGGTAATGCATCACACCAATCCTCCTGTCTGGCGGAGGGCAGACATCTGAGAATTTGCTCCAGGGATTGATTGGTGCATTCTGTCTGACCATTACTCTCTGGGTGATATGCCGATGAGAAGTAGAGAGAGATGCACAGTTTCATACAGAGCGCCCTCCAAAATTTGGCCACAAACTGCACACCTCTGTCAGACATCACATTCAGGGGTATCCCATGCAATCGGACCACATGTTGCACAAACAACCTTGACAATGTTTCTGCTGAGGGTAATGCTGCCAAGGGAATGAAATGGGCCTGTTTAGAAAACCTATCCACCACCACCCAGATCACGGTGTTGCCCCTGGAAGGTGGAAGGCCGGTAATAAAATTCATGGAAAGATGAGTCCATGGCATATCAGGAACCGGTAAAGGTATGAGTTCCCCAGCCGGTTGGTTATGCGAGCTTTTGGAATGGGCACACACACCACAAGCAGAAACAAATTTCTCGACATTGGACCTTAGTGAAGGCCACCAAAAACCCCTGGCTACTGCCTCTCTAGTGGCCATGATACCTGGATGAGCACTCAGCCTAGACTCATGAAACTCCTGCAGAAGTCTGGGCCGCAATAAATCTGGAACAAACAATTTATCCCCTGGTCTGGTTGTCGGAGCTAGGGCCTGAGCCCTTAGAATTTCTTGTTCCAACTCAGATGAGACCCCCGCCACTACCAACCCTAGGGGAAGTGGGGAGACACCGGGTCAAAACTTCTGGACAGGGCAACCTCTTTAACATTTTTGTACCCCAGTCGAAAAGTAATGGAGAACTGAAATCGTGAAAAAAAAGTGACCAATGGGCTTTTCTAGCAGTAAGCCTCTTAGCAGATTCAAGGTATGCCAAATTTTTGTGATCCGTGACAACCGTGATAGGGTGAGCCGCCCCTTCCAAAAAGTGCCTCAATTCCTCAAGCGCCAGCTTGACAACAAGAAGTTCTCTATTGCCTACATCATAGTTTCTCTCGGCTGAAGAGAACTTCTTGGAGAAGAAGGCACAGGGTCTGAGATTGGTAAGAGTGGCCGGACCCTGGGACAGCACTGCCCCCACCCCCACCTCAGAAGCATCCACCTCCACAATGAATGGTTTGGACGGGTCTGGTTGGACCAACACCGGGGCGGACATGAAACATTTCTTAATAGCTGAGAAGGACTCCTTAGTAAGTACAGACCAATTTTTTACATCAGCGCCCTTCTGGGTAAGATCCGTGAGTGGTTTAACCACTTGTGAGAAACCTTTAATGAATCTTTGATAATAATTCGCAAATCCTAAGAAGCACTGGAGCCCCTTAATATCTCGAGGCTGAACCCAATCAGCGATCGCCAGCACCTTCTACGAAACCCCTCACAGGACACAATCAACCCCAAAAAAGACAGTTCCTGTACAAAAAACAAACATTTTTCTAATTTAGCGAACAATTGATTCTCCCTGAGTCTCTGGAGAACTGTCTGTAGATGTTGCAAGTGTGATTGGCTGTCCAGGGAATACACTAAAATGTCATCCAAATAAATGATAACAAAACGGCGTATCAGGTTAGAAAACACAACATTGATGAAATTCTGGAAAATAGCAGACACATTAGTTAACCTAAACGGCATTACCAGGTTTTCAAAGCGTCCCTCTGATGTGAGGAACGCAGTTTTCCACTCGTCCCCTTCCCGAACCCTTATCAGATTGTAGGCGCCCCAGAGATCTAACTTGGAGAACCATTGGGCCCCAGCTAACTGGTTACATAAGTCTGGGATGAGGGGAAGCGGGTAAGTGTTCCTTACCGTTATCTTGTTCAGTTCCCGAAAGTCGAGGCACAGATGCAAACCACCATCTTGCTTCTTCACAAAGAAGAATCCTGCTGCCACAGGTGACACAGTAGGCCTGATATGCCCTTTGCGGAGACTCTCAGCTATGTACTCCTTCATGGCTTGGCGCTCAGGCCCAGACAAATTGAACAATCGAGCCTTAGGTAACTTGGCTCCGGGTACTAAATCAATGGCACAATCGTAGGGTCTATATGGTGGCAACGCCTCAGCCTCACTCTTTGAAATCCTTCAGGTACTCCGGAATACCTTCCAGACCGACAGACGACACAGATACGGATTTAACAGCATTAACAAGGTGTCCCAGGTTACCACATTTATCCTTGCATACCCATTGAGTGATCTCCCCTGTAACCCAATCAATGGTAGGATTATGGCGTTGAGGCCAAGTCATCCCCAGTACCAGTCCTGCAGGCAAGTTATCTAGCACAAGACAACTTAGTTTTTCCACATGAGTGGAACCCACTTTTTGAGAAAAAAGTTCAGACCTGCAACAGATACCGTCCTGGGTACGAGGGGACAAGTCAATTGCCACAAGTTTAACAGGATCCTGAAGCCTGACTGTCCCTATCTTATTAAGAGTCATAATTTTGGTATCAATCAGGTTCACAGCAGAACCATTGTCAACAAAAGCAGTAGTCTGAACAGCACCATTACCAAGTTCCAGTTCCACCTGCAGCACCATTTTTGCACATGAGGAAAATTGTACCTGAAGGTCTGGGTAGCCTCCTCGACTACTACCCAGACCTAGTCGTTTCCCGCCATCTTGGAGGATGACGGACAGGAGGGGCAGTCCTTCTTCCAGTGTCCAGATTCCCCACAATAGAAGCACAACTGCTTATCCCGGCGGCGGCTTCTTTCCTTTTCATCACAGGTGACAGCGCTCACCTCCATAGCCACAGGAAGAGTCTGGGTCTCATATCCACTGAAGAATAATGGTGTTCCCAGTTGCATAACACCTCTAGACCGTAGTCTGCGATCCATACGAACCACTTGGGTCATGGCATCCTCCAGGGAGTCAGGTGGAGGATGGAGTGCCAAGGCATCCTTCAGACGTTCACACAGGCCTCTACGGAACAGCCCCCGAAGGGTGGCATCACTCCAAGAAATCTCGGCTGCCCAACATCTGAATTCAGTACAGAACCACTCGGCCGAGTGCTCCCCCTGACAGACACTCATCACCTTGTCCTCAGCCAATCGCACTCTATCAGGCTCATCATAAATAAGCCCTAAGGCTTCAAAAAACGCATCCACAGACATTCTCTCCGGGGCAGAAGAGGAAAGCGAAAATGCCTAGGCTTGTGGGGACCCCCTAAGCAGGGACATAACCACTACCACCCTCTGTTTCTCATCCCCAGAGGAGCTGGGTCTCAAAGAGAAAAAGAGCTTACAGTCCTCCTTAAATGCTCTGAATTCATTTTTGTTACCAGCAAACGTATCTGGCAATTTAACCGGGGATTCGGGTGGGACTAAAATGACATCTCTATTCCCCACCTGCTGAAAACCTTCGGAAAGCACCCCCTGAACTGAGTCCTCAAACCGCCGTTGGGACTGGGGCAGAGCTTGGTGTTCCAAACTAAGCTTCTGCAGTGACTGAGTCAAGCATTTCACCTGCTCAGAAAAAGCACACATTGGGTCCATGCTGCAGAAGTGAGGAGAGAAAAAAAATTCAAGATCAGTTATAATGTCAGGAACACCGCACTGAACTTGCTCACGGAGCCAGTGCGCGTGTCCTGAGTAAAGCGAACTGTGCTCAAAGATACCTGTGGAGTGGGCAGCAGCCGAGTAGCTGCGTATTTCAGAACAGCAGGACCTGAAGCACGTCACTGCTGGCGGCATGGCCTAAACTCCAGCGAGCTCGGAGCTGCAAGAGAACTCCTAGCAGGGTAACTGCGAGACAAAGTTACCAAGGGGCATAGACAGGGAGGATAGTCAGGACGTAGCCAATGAGTCATACACAGAGATAGCTGCAAGGTACAAGAGGGGCGAGCAGAGAGTAGTCAGATCACAGGCAACGAGTCGTACACAGAGAGGGTAGCGCAGTACAGAATCAACAGGCAAACTCACAACAGATAACAGAACCGGGTCAGAACCATATAAACAAGCTATAACAACGAACAGGCACACAGAGGTCACCACACTCGGCCAAAGGCAAAAGTATAACTGACAGGGATTGGAGCTTCCCAGGGGTTTAAGAAGCTCTCCCAGAACCAAAGAGAGGCCACAATCATTAACCCCAGGTGTGCAGGTCAAAACCTGCACTAAGCTCCAGACATTAACCCCTCACGTGCAGCTCAAACACCTGCACTGGGATCATGACACAGAAGCTATAGATTTTGACATTTGTGCTGAATTTTAAGATATGTCAATTGGAGAGCGTGGTGGTCAAAGATGTGACTTCTATGATATGGGTGTTTCCACTAGACAATCCGTCCAACATGTTATTGAATCAAAATCTGTTTTTGCTCACTACTCTATTCAGCTTTGCACAAACTATGTCAAATAGATAGCTAGACCCTAGTGGGTCTTGTCATAGTGCCATGCTGAATACAATCCCCAGATGTTATCTAGATCCCTAATCTCACCTCAACTTTCGCAGCATGATGAATAAATAGGAAAAGCCCGTGGTTTTGATGGAGCTGTTCTTTTCTTGCCAAAGAAACTAAATAAGATCAATGATATGGTTAGCCACACATACATTGTAGAAATAGTAAAGATTGCAATTATTTTCACCAATGATTTACCACACACTTCACCAACTTGCTTTCACTTTTACAGCATTATATTCTGAAGCATTGAAGAAGATGATGAATATATTATGAAGCAAATAGGCATGAATAATTATTACCCAAATGATGTTACAGAAGTCAGAACATACACTGATATACCACCTTAATTTTGAAGCATGAGACTAGTATCATTTTGTGGATTGATGTGAGCCACAAAGTCCTTAAAAGTGAAACTGTTCTGGATGTAATGTAGAATTTGCTCCCAAAAATTAGCGCATGCCTTCTACGATGCTTGCATTAAAGAACTGAATGGGCAAATATGTACGGACTCAGGAAGACCAGCCTCCGGGGACCAGTGCTGCACCGGGTCCAGAACTGTCAAGGCTGCGTCCCCTGTTTTCCAGGGGGAAGAAATAGGGGAATTGACAGGCCGCATTACACAGGAAGAGGGGGTGTGTTTAGACAGTGAACCTGGCTAGTAGGTGATGGAAAAAACACAAAAAGCAGGAGTGAGTCCCCCCGCTGTCAGCGTGTGAGCAGCAAGAGGGCCAGCGCAATATGCACCAGAAGCGCAGGCGCTGCGAAGGACTGCAGCTGACAGACCTGGTAACCTAGAGTCAGGGGGGCCAGCCTAAGAGAAAGCGGGCATGACAACAGAGTTTTTTAGCAGGGACAAGCAGTGCGTAGGAGGCTTAGCAGCGTGCTCCGTCTTTAGAGCACTGGCACCACGAAAGACTGTTCCCATTGGCTCCCGCTGCTACTAGCGGTACAGCCAGAGAGCAAGGCACCGTGTGGCCAGTGACCATCAGAGAGCGAGGCGCCATGTGCTCCGTGACATGAATACAGCACACGTGCGCAGTACAGAGAGCCAGTTCATGCCACGTGTCCAGCGTGGATAACCAATAATTATAAGGCACAGAGGAATGACAGAGGATGTTGGTACGGTCAGCAAGGTACTCCCTCAGCAACTTCCAAAACTTTGCACTCTTTATGAGAGCACCCTGAACCTCAGGGCAAGGGCAATGGGAGGGTCTGAGAAAACACTCCCACAACTTTGCCAGTGTTCCACTGCCGCTGCTGGATTGGAGTTGTGTCTCTCTCTCCTGTACTCCTTGGTTGTCAAGCGAACTGTGACCTCACCCGCCAGCGTTTTGAGATGGGAATTTTTTAAATAATTCTGCAAGAAGGGCACTCTGGTACTGCCACATTTTTATACACCTGTCTGCCTCTGGAAGAAGAGATTGAAAGTTCTCTTTGTAGCATGGGTCTAGAAGTGTCTCCAGTAATGAATGTCACTGAAAATTTTAATAAGGCGAGGGTTACGGGAAAGTCAGCACAACATAAAGTCAGCCATGCGGGCCAGGCAGCTAACAGGCAAGACTTCCATGTCCTCACCAAGAGGATGACTGATCATGCTCTCCTCCTCCTTGTCCTCAGGCCATCCTTTGTTTTCAAACCTAAATGCATCTGCACTAATACAGGGTGCAGGGGACGCAAGTAAAATGGCAGCTGCACAGGTGCATAAATACCAAATGAAACAGCCAGCCTGCAATCAGGGATTGGCCGTGTGGTACACCAGTGCAGAAGAAATAATCCGCATGTGGCAGTGTTCACACAGGGAATGCAGGGCTTCTGGTTCACAACCTCTTAGTAACACCATATAGGGGGGCTGCCCAGTGCCAACTAGAATGCATCCCGTGTGAACAGAGGCAGCAAGTTTGCAGAACCATTTGGGCCCAACTGCACCCTGAAAGAAATATGAAAAGTGTACAAAAAACATATCAATATATGTAAGGTATTGGTTGATATTAAGGCCTTAATACGGAAGCTGGCAAACTGCGTCAAAGTTCCTTACACTTGCCAGTCCTACTCTAACATGAAAACCTCAAAAAGAGGAAAAAATCCTCCAAAAAATTCAGATACAAACCAGACAGGCCTAAATGCATCTGCACTGTTGTGAACCAGAAGCCCTGCATTCCCTGCAGATGCATTTAGGCCTGTCTGGTTTGTATCTGAATTTTTTGGAGGATTTTTTCCTCTTTTTGAGGTTTTCATGTTAGAGTAGGACTGGCAAGTGTAAGGAACTTTGACGCAGTTTGCCAGCTTCTGTATTAAGGCCTTAATATCAACCAATACCTTAGATATATTGATATGTTTTTTGTGCACTTTTTATATTTCTTTCAGGATGCAGTTGGGCCCAAATGGTTCTGCAAACTTGTGGTCTCTGTTCACACTTGATGCATTCTAGTTGGCACTGGGCAGCCCCCCTATATGGTGTTACTAAGAGGTTGTGAACCAGAAGCCATGCATTCCCTGTGTGAACACTGCCACATGCGGATTATTTCTTCTGCACTGGTGTACCATACGCCAATCCCTGATTGTAGGCTGGCTGTTTCATTTGGTATTTATGCACCTGTGCAGCTGCCATTTTACTTGGGTCCGCTGCACCCTGTATTAGTGCAGATGCATTTAGGCCTGTCTGGTTTGTATCTAAATTTTTTGGAGGATTTTTTCCACTTTTAGAGGTTTTCATACTTTGTTTTTGACTAACCTCTGCACTAGCATTGTAAATACACCCCTGTTAGTTGTATCTCCCCCACCTCATTGTAGATTACAAACTCTCACGAGCAGGTTCGTTATTGTTATCTTTTTATTAAATTATTGTATTATTGTTAACTTTGTTATTGTTACTTAGGACTGTTGTGTTTGAAAATGTTAAACTGAAAATATGTTTGCACTCTATAAATAACGATTAGAAGTATTATTAGAACACAAAGAAGCGAGATGGTGACGCAAATTATGGTGTCATCGCCTCTCACTATCTTGATGGATTCATCAAAGTTTTTGAGAATGGTACATATGTCTGATATCCATGTCCACTCCTGAGATCTTATGTGTAAAGTCTGAACTGAATACCGACTGCCTTGTTGATGCTGGTAGGCAACAACTGCCCTCTTCTGCTCACAAATCCTTTACAACATGCGCAGTGTAAAGTTCCAACGCGTGGGGACATCACACACCAGTCTGTGAGCCGGAAGCTGTAAACGCTGCTGAAGCATGTCAAGGGCAGATGAAGCTGTAGCTGACTTTCTAAAATGGGCACGCATGCCGGCGTACTTTAACAAGCAGATCCGGCAGCTCCGGGTCGCTTTTGGGAAACCGTTGAACACCGAGGTTAAGCACATGGGCCAGGCATGGTATGTGTGTGAGCTCGCCTCACCTCAGAGCCACCACCAGGTTACGGCCATTGTCACACACGACCATGCCTGGCTGTAGGTTCAGCGGTGTCAGCCACAGATCTGGCTGCTGTTTCAGAGCTGTTCACAACTCTTCAGCATTGTGCGGTTTCTCACCTAAGCATATTAGCTTCAGTACACCCTGTTGACGCTTGGCTGAGTCAGTGCTGCAGTGCTTCTAGCTTGTGACTGATGTGCTCATTTTGGAGTTGGAGGCTGAAGAGGAGGAGGAGGTGCAGGAGCTGTAGAATGTGGGGGCAACCCTGATTGACGTAGAGTCCACAATTCTTGGCGTTGGGAGGACATGTTCCATTCCAAGGTCTGTCTGGGTACAGGCTTCCACTATGTTAACCCAGTGTGCCGTCAGTGAGATGTTCCATCCCTGGCCACAAGCAGTTGTCCACATGTCTTTGGTTAGGTGGACTTTCCCAGTAACAGCATGGTTGTGGGCCTGGGTAATGTAGTGGGACATGTTCTTGCGTCATGCCATGATGGCACACCGGGAGAAATAGTGGCGGCTGGGACAGAGTCCTTTTTAAAGACGGATGCCGAAGTCAGTTAGCAGAAAGCTTCCATCTCCACGAGGCTAAATGGCAACATTTTGAGTGGAAGCAGAAGAGAAATGTGTGAATTTATTAATGGGTTCTTTGGGGCTTTGACTGGATATTTCCGCTTGTGTTCCAAGGACTGGGGTATGGACAACTGACCGCTGTGCCAGGACAAGGTCGTGGACATGTTTATTGATGGTGCTATTTGAGTTTGTATGCAACGACAGATGCAGGGCACAAGGCATCTTTGCATGCACCATGGACAGGGGATTTGCTTGCATGCACAACAGCGAAAGACACAGTGGTATCACCCACAGACACTGTTCCTGGAGCTTGGTGTTCAGACCACAACAAGGTGGGTGCTTTGTTGCCATGTGCCTGATCATGCTGGTAGTGGACAGGCTGGTATTTTCGCTACCCCTGCTGATGCAGTCATGACCGGTGGTGCAAATGGCCTGCTTGAGGTTATCGGCACATCTTTAATAAACCACCAGACTCGGAAACACCTAAAAGTTGTACTGGCAACTTCCATCGTATTGGTTGTACAGGGAATTTCAGTGTCTCCCTCTCCCACACCACCTCCTCACCTCGCCCCCTGTGTTTCAGAGTTCCCCAAGGCTCAGTGCTAGGACCCCTACTGATCTTCATCTCCACTTTCGGCCTGGGACAGCTCATAGAATCCCAAGGTTTGCAATATCATCTGAACTCCGATGACACGCAGATCTACCTATCTCGACCTGACATCATCTCTTTACTGACCAAAATCAGACAATGTCTCTCCGCAATTTCAGCATTATTTTCTGCTCGCTTTCTAAATGGGAACATGGAAAAAACAGAATTCATCATTCATCATCTTTCAACCATCTCACTGTACCCCTCCACCCAAAATAAACATCAATGTTAATGGCTGATCACTTTCCCCAGTCGCGCATGATCGGTGCCTCAGGGTGATTCTCGACTCTGCCCTCTCTTTCAAGCCACATATCCAAGCCCTTGCCTCCTCCTGCCGACTCCAACTCAAAAACATTACCCACATCCTTACATTCCTTGACCAAGAAACTGCACAAACGATTTTGCACGCCCCATCATCTCCCGCCTCGACAATTGTAACCTTCTACTCTCTGGCCTCCCCTATAGCACTCTGGCACCACTCCAATCTATCCTAAACTATGCTGCCTGACTAATACACCTTTCTCCCCATTATTTCTCAGCCTCTCCTCTGTAAACACTAAAACTATGACATGCAAAGCCATCCACAACCTGTCTCCTCCATAAATCTGTGACATGTTTTCCCTGGACTTATCTACAAGCAACCTTCGATCCTCTCAACATCTTCTTCTTTACTCCCCTCTTATCTCTTCTTCCCCCAACTGCATACAAGACTTCTCCCATGCTTCACCCATACTCTGTAACTCTCTACCCCAACACATCAGACTAGCGCCTACCACGGACACATTCAAAACGAACCTGAAGAACAGCCTCTTCCGACAAGCCTACAACCTGCAGTGATCCTCAGTCAACTAAACTGCACAACCAGCTCTCTACCCTCTCCTAGTGAATCCACACCCATCCCCTGTAGACTGTGAACCCTTGCGGGAATGGTCCTATCTCCTTCTGTACTTGCATGTGCCTTGTATTGCTCATGTTTAGTGTTCTTGTCTATGTTTACCCCTTTTTCACAAGTAAAGCGCCATGGAATAAATGGAGCAATAAAAATGACTAATAATAATATCATCCACCACCTCGTCTTCCACTTCTTCACCTTGTTCCTCCTCCTGATTTTCTGGCAATTGAGTCTCATCATCATCCATCTCTCATGACATTTTTCCGCCTTCGCCTTTGTGTGACCGTGGCTGCTCAAATATTTTGCCAGCACTACATGTGATATCATCTTGCCCCGCTTCAAGTGTACCATGCAAGAGGCCTGAATCCTTAAATGGTAAAGTGAACAGCTCTTGGGAGTGTTGAAGTGTGGGATCAGTTGTCTACAGGCAATTGGCATGGTGGGAGGAAGGAGAATAAGGGTAAGGAATATGTGGTCCAGACCCACTGCTACTCATACTTGATCATGTGGAAGATAGGGTGCTGGTGGTGGTGACAAAATGTTAGGGTCGGCGGAATGCACCAGATATAAATAATAGGAGGTGCGTTCGCCGCCCGGGGTCCACCGTGCGATAGGTGACAAGACCGCTGCTGAGTAATGGCGGATGCACCGAAAGGTGAGGTACTGCGCTCGGGTTAACGTCACCCGAACGCTAAGTACGGCTCTGTTCACACACAGAGTCGCTAAAACAACAGAGTTGTATGAGGACGCTGGCCCTGTTTACTTCACAGGATACCCAGCGAATGACGCTGCAACCGCAGACGCCAAGAATGCTGCAACCACAGCGCGGCAATAACTATCGCTGCTGAGCGACTGCGCCGGAACGACCGAGCACCGTCGGACGCTAGTGTGTCGTGCAGGATGCACAGTGGCGTGTAGCTGGCCACAACCTGGAGCTGACTACCCAACAATCTGTCAACATTCGTAATAACCGAGGGAAGGGGTTTCAAATGAGTCAGTCACCAGTCCATGCATCCATCACCATACACACAGCATAATATGCTACACTAGCGCATGGCCGAGGCGCCATGCGGGCTTTTTATAGCCATGCGCTTCCGGGACCTTCCAGTACTATAGGAAGGACCAATCAGATCCGACATAGGACCTGCACATGTGACCCCTGCTCTCCACTGAGAGGACAAGTTGTGGGCATGCCTAGTAGCACGGCATGAGGACTTAGCCTCGGGAGCAGTTTCCTGCAAAGCAGGTTGTGTCACCATTGCTGCACCAGAGGTGGCAGCAACATCCAGGCTCACAGAACGAGTCAGAGGGAGATGCCTGGCCAGCCGAGATTGCTGAGCAGGAGTCTGAGCAGTCGGAGAGGAATGGGAGACCACAGGATGTCTGGCTCTGGATTCCCGCTGTGCAGTGCCAGGAATCCGACGTCTAACATTACCCCCCCCCTAGGGCCCCCTCCCCTCCGAGCCTCACTGCGCTCAAAAGCCACGATCAGGAGCGGTGCGTGAATGTTTTCCACCGGCTCCCAGGTCCGAGCCTCGGGACCATGACCCTTCCAGTCCACCAAATAAAATTTTTTGCCACGGACAAACTTGCGCCCCACGATGGCATTAACCTCAAACTCGTCAGACGATAAGTCTGATGACCCGGCAGATGGCTCGGAAAACCGGGCCATGTGAACTGGTTTGAGGAGGGACACAAGGAACACGTCCGAGATGGCCAAATGTGGGGGAAGAGCCAGACGGTAGACCACCGAGCTAAGTCACTCAAGGACCTTGAATGGGCCAATGTATCGTGGCGCGAACTTGGGCGACTCAACCCGCAGTTTAATGTTTCGGGTAGAGAGCCATACCATGTCGCCAGGGGAGAAGCTTGGAGCAGGACGCCGGTGTGCGTCAGCGGAGATCCTCATTCTCTCCTTGGAAGCTCGGATAGCATCCTGGGTGCGATCCCAAATGTCACGTGCCTCCACCGCCCAGTCTGCCACCCTGGAGTCGGTGGAAGACACGGGCATGGGCACAGGAACGTGCGGATGCTGACCGTAATTTAGGAGGAATGGGGTTTGACCGGTAGAGTCGGCCACAGCAATGTTCAACGCGAACTCTGCCCACGGCAGCAAGGATGCCCAGTCGTCCTGCCTGGCTGAGACAAAATGTCGAAGATATGTTATCAAGGTCTGGTTGGCTCTCTCTACCAACCCATTCGTCTCGGGATGATAGGCCGAGGAGAGATTCAGCTCAATGCTGAGTAGAGAACAGAGCTCTCTCCAAAACCGGGACGCAAACTGAGGACCTCGGTCACTGACAATCTTGTCCGGCATGCCGTGCAGGCGGAAAACGTGCTTGATGAACAAGACTGCCAGGCCCCGCGCTGATGGCAACCGGGAGAGAGGTACCAGGTGCACCATCTTAGAGAAATGGTCGGTGACAACCCAAATGACCGTGCTGCCGCTGGACTTGGGTAGCCCCACCACAAAGTCCATACCAACCATCTCCCAGGGCCTGTCTGCTATCGGCAGCGGGAAAAGAAGCCCAGCGGGCCGCTGCCGAGAGGACCTATTCCGGGCGCAAGAGACGCATGCCTCAATATAGTCCTTGACGTCACGGGCCATATGTGGCCACCAGTACGTCCTCGCCAAAAGGTCGGAGGTCCGTTTTGTCCCAAAATGTCCACCCACGCTGGACGAGTGAGCCCAAGAGAGGACCTCCGGTCGCAGACGGGCAGGGACAAATGTCTTGCCCGGAGGCACAGACTCAAGGGCAACCGGAGCCACAGTCCTCAGGCTTTCGGATGGGACGATCAGCCGAGGCTCCTCCTCCTCTTCCTCCGATGACACCACGGAGCGGGAGAGAGCATCGGCCCGGACGTTCTTCTCCCCGGAGAGAAAGTGGAGGGTGAAATGGAACCGGGAAAAGAACAAGGACCATCTAGCCTGGCGAGAGTTTAGCCGCTGGGCTGTTTGTAAATACACCAAGTTTTTGTGGTCGGTGAACACCTGGAAAGGGTGACGAGCCCCCTCCAGGAGGTGTCTCCACTCCGAGAAGGCCAACTTCATCGCTAGCAACTCCCTGTCCCCGATGGCATAATTCCTCTCCGCCGGTGTGAAGGTCTTGGAGAAAAAGAAGCATGGATGCTTCCGACCTTGCGTGTCCTTCTGGAACAGGACTGCTCCAGCACCGACGGAAGAGGCATCCACTTCCAGAATGAAGGGCTTGTCTACATCGGGGCGATGTAGAATGGGAGCGCTAGCGAAATGGGACTTAATGGTGGAGAAGGCCTTGGAGACCGGTTCCGACCACAACTTGGGATTTGCACCCTTCTTGGTGAGGGCTACCAAGGGTGCTACCAAAGTCGAGAAGTGGGGGATGAATTGGCGATAATAATTTATGAACCCCATAAAGCGCTGCACCGCTTTGAGAGAATGAGGTTCCTGCCAATCCATCACCGCCTGTAGCTTGGCAGGATCCATGGCCAATCCCTGGGCCGAGATGATATAGCCCAGGAAAGGCAAGGACTCCTGCTCAAACACACACTTCTCCAACTTGGCATAGAGGGAGTTCGCCCGCAGGCGATCGAAAACTTTGCAAACTTCTCTCCGGTGGGAGTCAATATCTGGAGAGTAGATGAGGATATCATCCAGATAGACTACAACCGAGGTGGTAAGCATATCCCGGAAGATATCGTTCACAAAGTCCTGGAAGACGGCCGGGGCATTACAGAGCCCGAAGGGCATCACCAGGTATTCATAGTGCCCGTCCCTGGTGTTAAATGCCGTCTTCCATTCATCCCCATCACGGATGCGAATCAGGTTGTAAGCCCCCCGCAGATCAAGTTTGGAAAATACCCTCGCTCCTCGTAGCCTATCAAACAGTTCTGATATCAGGGGCAGTGGATATTTATTCTTAACGGTGATGGCATTAAGACCCCTGTAATCAATGCAAGGACGTAGTTCTCCACTCTTCTTCTGGACGAAGAAGAATCCCGCCCCCACTGGTGACACTGACTTCCTAATGAATCCTCTTGCCAGATTCTCCCTGATGTACTGAGACATGACCTCAGTCTCCGGGAGAGATAGGGGATAGACTCGACCCCGGGGAGGCTCAGCACCAGGCAAGAGGTCAATAGGACAGTCATAGGGGTGATGCGGTGGAAGGGTCTCCGCCGCCTTTTTGGAGAACACGTCTGCATACTGCCGATAGTGTTTGGGGAGCGAGGAGAGATCAGCGGGAACCTCGGTGGAGGCAACCTGAACGCACTCCCTCAGACATCTACCCTCACATGACTTACTCCACCCAATAATCCTCCCTGAGGACCACTCTATATGGGGGGAGTGATACCGCAGCCAGGGAACCCCTAGAAGTACCTGGTCAATACCCTCGGGCATGACGAGGAGGGATATCGTCTCCTGATGAGACGGAGCCACAGAGAGTACCAAGGGGACGGTCTGGTGAGTTATCTGCGAGGGTAGAGTGGTGCCGTTTACCACTCTGACGGTGACAGGTGTAGACATCATAACCAGAGGTATAGCGTGCCGGTGGGCGAAGGCTGACGACATAAAATTGCCCTCCGCCCCGGAATCCACGCAAACCTCCACCGCCAGAGTGGAAGAATTAAACCCAAGAGTCCCCTTAAAGGACAGCTTGGAGGAAAACGTCGCTGGCTTTAGTGCGCCGCCTCCTACGGCCACTAGGCGCGAGCGTTCTCCCTGCTGCTGTGGGCACCGGTTGGCGAGGTGACTGGCCTGCCTACAAATATGACAGCTCACAGGAGCTCGAGCGGACCGGAGTCTAGATCCCTCACGGGAAGCCCCCTGACGCTCGGACGCCCGATCGGGGGATTCTAGAGGTCTAGAAAAACAAGGTGCCAACCTAAACCTCTGCCTACACTGGTCCCGTTCCAACCTTCGCTCGATGAAGCGAAGATCGATTCGGGTGGAGACAGAGATAAGCTCCTCCAGTGTAGCGGGAATCTCCCTGTGGCCAGAGCGTCCCTCACATGGCCAGCCAAACCTCTCCAAAACGCCGGAATGAGGACCTTATCTGGCCACTCTAATTCTGAGGCCAGCGTCCGGAACTGGATGGCGAAGTGACTGACCATGCACGAGCCCTGTGACAGTGCCAGCAGCCGGAGCACGGTGTCATGGGTGACTCGTGGTCCCAGGAAGACCTGTTTCAGAGTGTCTAAGAACCGCGAAGCACCCTGCACCACATGATCACCACTCTCCCACAGCGGTGTGGCCCACTCCAAAGCCCTGCCCGACAGAAGGGAAATAATAAATCCCACTTTAGCCCGCTCGGAGGGGAATCGGGCGGCCAGCAGCTCCAGCTGTATAGAGCACTGGCTTACGAAACCCCTACAAGCTGCACTATCACCCGAGAACTTTTCGGGCAGCGGGAGGTGGGACAAAGTCGGGGCAGGGATGGCAGTGGTCACACGGGAAACAGCCTCTGTGGCTGCCTGAACAGCGACTGCAGCAACAACCGCAGCTGAGGCTGAACGCTCGAGAGCCACCAACCTGCCCTGCAGCTGCCGGATGTGCTGCAGCAGTCGCTGTTCATCCGCCATTACTAGCCAGACCCTGGCGCTAGTGTAATGTTAGGGTCGGCGGAACGCACCAGATATAAATAATAGGAGGTGCGTTCACCGCCCGGGGTCCACCGTGCGGTAGGTGACAAGACCGCTGCTGAGTAATGGCGGATGCACCGAAAGGTGAGGTACTGCGCTCGGGTTAACGTCACCCGAACGCTAAGTACGGCTCTGTTCACACACAGAGTCGCTAAAACAACAGAGTTGTTTGAGGACGCTGGCCCTGTTTACTTCACAGGATACCCAGCGAATGACGCTGCAACCGCAGACGCCAAGAATGCTGCAACCACAGCGCGGCAATAACTATCGCTGCTGAGCGACGGCACGACCGAGCACCGTCGGACGCTAGTGTGTCATGCAGAAGGCACAGTGGCGTGTAGCTGGCCACAACCTGGAGCTGACTACCCAACAATCTGTCACCATTCGTAATAACCGAGGGAAGGGGTTTCAAATGAGTCAGTCACCAGTCCATGCATCCATCACCATACACACACAGCATAATATGCTACACTAGCGCATGGCCGAGCCGCCATGCGGGCTTTTTATAGCCATGCGCTTCCGGGACCTTCCAGTACTATAGGAAGGACCAATCAGATCTGACATAGGACCTGCACATGTGACCCCTGCTCTCCACTGAGAGGACAAGTTGTGGGCATGCCTAGTAGCACGGCATGAGGACTTAGCCTCGGGAGCAGTTCCCTGCAAAGCAGGTTGCGTCACCATTGCTGCACCAGAGGTGGCAGCAACATCCAGGCTCACAGAACGAGTCAGAGGGAGATTCCTGGCCAGCTGAGATCTGAGCGGTCGGAGAGGAATGGGAGACCACAGGATGTCTGGCTCTGGATTCCCCCTGTGCAGTGCCAGGAATCTGACACCTAACACAAAGTGACTGATGTTGGCAAAGTGACTGGAAGCGTTATCCAACCAACAACTTTTTGACACTGCTGTGGGTTCAATATGTGACACAAAAGTCGAGCAATAAAATGTTTTTTAGTTGTGGCCCAATTTCAGCTTGCCATCATACTCAGCCTCTGCATTCACCATCACCATCACGTCCACTACCCCTTCCCATGCCACATGCCTTGCCCCTTTTAAATGTACTACATTATTTTCCAGGTTCACTCCAAATTGCATTTTTTGTAGCGAATTTATATGTTATCCATGTGTGTGAAATCCAGAGTTTAAAATATCTGACCTATATTTCAAAATATTTTATTGGCAGTAAACTGTTGTCAATAACTTTAGTAAGAGACAGGAAAAACAGTTCAATGGAGGACTCAAATATAGATAGATGAGGCGACAGGGCGCTCTCAAATATTTTGCCTGTATTTTGGTATGTTTGTGACAGAAAACTTTTGTGAATAAATAGGCTAAGAGTGACACAACCCAAAAAATTCAATGTAGGCCTGATACCTTATGCCTACTAAAACAGAGCTGGGTCACCTGATAAAGCCTGGGAGGAGAAGATTAACCCTTTTTGTGCTGCCTGTCAGCAGGTCTCACAATTTTTTTAAAATGACCAGTACACATAAAAATGTAGAGCATTTATATGAAAACGCACAATACTATATACAGTATATGGTATCCCATAGAAATGGCTTCTTAGTGGGATAATACACATCTGCCACATCTCTTCAGACACCACCACTAGAACACCAGGGTGAACGTGTTCCGTTACGCAACAGCCACATTATTGTTTGCAAAGGGATGTTTCTGGTCTCAGCAGAGTTCACCTATCGTTTCTTTTGTGTCCCCCCTCCCAATGAGAAGTACAACTAACTATAAGTTATGAAAAAATTATAGGGTTGTACAGGAAGAGCAAATAGAAAGTCGTGGTATGGCACTGCGGCCTGTCAACACTAGAGGACCTTTTGTTTAATTACCAGCATTACATAAAAATTTTCTAATGCAGATGAAGTTGATAGAAAACCACAATCTATGTACTCCCAGCATTCCGATGTATGTAGGAGGGAGAGTTCCCGCTGTGTGGCTGGACCGGAACCAAAGGGGACTGTTACCAAGGTTCCTAGGGAGACTGTTTCCGGGGGACATATTGAGAGGATAGACCAGAGACAGTTCTAGAAGAAGTGGGGGCGGAGCCAATATATAGGGAGCTGAGAATGCCAGCAGGGGGCACACTACAGAGCAGGAGAGAAGGAGCAGGAGGCCTAGGCGGCAGCAGAGAGCCAGAGCTAGCAGGAGTGAGCAACGACCAGAGAGAATGGAGGGAGACTCACCACTGCCAGGGAGGAGACAGCCCCAAGCGGCCCAGCAGAAGGATGCTGACCAAACGACCGCGCACCCGCTCCCGCCACTTCAGTCCGCGGTTGCTGCCTGCCCGCTGCCGCCCGTGGCTGCCACTGCCCAGCTCCAGCCCACGGTTACGGCCTGCCCACTGCCGCCCGTGGCTGCCACTGTCCGACTCCAGCCCACGGACGCCACTGGCCAACTCCAGCCTGCGGTTGCGGCCTGCCTGCTGCCGCCGGCTGACTCCATCCCGAGGTTGCTGCCTGTCCACTGCCGCCCACGGCCGCCTCTGTCCGAATCTGCCCGCTGCCACCCGCGGCCACCGCTGTCCAACTCCAGCCCGCGGCTGGGGCCTACACGCCCTGGGCCCCGACCATGGTCGCCCCGCCATCGCCAGGAGGTGCCTCACATAGGAACTCTACAGGGGCCTGTTGTGCCCTCACCTGGGCATAGGAACTCCCGAAGCTTGCATCAACTCCTTATCGGCTGGGCCCAGCAGCTTAGATGTTGAAAAGACATTGATCACCACTCTGCCGGACGTCAGAGGAGGATAAGTGACACATTGCAGTTGCATAATCGTAATTTCTGGACTCGTAGTCGGCCATATCACGGCCTCATAGTTACCGGTTCTAACTGGGTAGTTATTATTGTGTTACCTGTGTATTGTTGTTCTGATCCCTGCAAGGATAACGGTTGTTAGCTTGCTGGTTACTCATGATAGCCCTGAAGGGGTGCATATTTATCTATATAAAAGTTACACTTAAAGCTTAGTCTGGCTCCTGTCTCGTCACTGCATCCCGCATGCCTGCGATTACTACACTTGGCAGGATGCAGTCTCCGAGCGCGAGCGATACTGTGGATCAAGGGGGCGACGGAGGCCCACGGACCAGTTTATCCTTGGGGGCTATGCTGAATAACCTGCCCAGGTTCTCCAGCAGCAACACTATGCTGTGGAGCTGGACGGATCGGATGTGTGGGCTATTTAGGATGCATCCGATGACCCCTGACCTAGAGGCAGAAGTGGCCTTAATGGCATTGGACTGGGAGGCTCTGGATTCTGTGATTTTGAGGCCCCTGGGACAGCAAAACACCTTTATCAGGGTCTTGCAGATCTTGGAGGAGACCCATGGGGACCCGACGGACGTGGGAGAATTGAGAACCTGGTTATTCAGTCGTATGCAAGGAGAAGGGGAGACGGTCACCCAATACATGAACGTCCTTCAAGAGTTATACACGGCCATTGAACGAAAGGATGGTGTAGGTGTAGGGCCCATTGACATAACCCTACATGACCTTTTAGTGACCGGGCTCCGAGATCCTCTGACTAAGCAAGCATTGTGGGAATGGGTCCAGGTAAACCGATGTATGGCTTTCTCCAAGGTAGGGAGTCAGGTGCGTGCCCGGGAACAAGAACAAGGGCTGACAGTCCCCGTGGGAAAGGTCCGGAGCACTGAAGACTCTGTGAATGCCATCGGAGGGCCTCAATTGGTGGAAGAAATGAAACAAGAGATGAAGAGCATTAGAGGCAAATTGGTCGAGGTGAAGAGAAGGGCTGAAACCACAAGTGAACAGTCTGGCCTGGGCCCAGCGCCCAGGGGCCCTCGCAATCACAGGGGAGGTCAGACCCTGCAGCCTCAGGAATGCTTTGGATGTGGCAAGTTGGGCCACTTTTCCCGATAGTGGGATACCCACCCCGGCAGCCATTAAACTAAAGTGCTCTGAGCTGGGAGGATGCCGCTCGGAGCCAGAACCCACGATGTGGGGTGGTGGAAGTCCCGAAGACCTGATTGCAAAGTGTCCGGCAATATGGGCAGAGTTCGAAGGACATGCAGTGTGCTGCCTGGTAGATATGGGGGTCGCAAGTTACGACCATGTCAGAGACTTATTTCCGACAGCACTTTCCCGAAGCTGTGAGGCCCCAGTCGGGAGCTGTGATAAAGTTACTAGCCGCTAACCAGCTACCGGTCCCTGTCATCAGAATAGCCTGGATGTAAATTTCATTATGCAGCACACAACTTGGCCGCCGAGGGATGATTCTGACCCAGGGAGATGCAAGCGAAAAACACCCTGTCACCCTGGGTATGAACATATTGAGAGAGTTCAGCAGTCTACTCCTTAGTGAGCCTACACAAGAGACTCTGAGGCAATGGGGCCCCAGCACTCCCCAAGGGCAGGTCTTCCAACAGCTGCTGCGGGGGGCTCATGTCCTACAAGACTGCCAGTAGGGAGATGTGCTGGGGAGAGTGAACTCACCGGCGACCCCTCAGCTCGTGTTGCTGCCAGGGCAGATGGTGGTAGCCCTGCCCATCCGAGCCCATGTGCCTCTGGAGGGAGTAGAGGTGCAGATGAAGCAGTGCTACTCGGAGCGCCTTCCCCCTGGAGTCCTAGTGGCCCGTGCCTTGGCCACCGTGAGGAAGAGGACCGTTCTTGTGCGCTGTGTCAACCTGGAAGATCAAGATGTCATCCTAAAACCATGCGCCGAAATGGCAAAACTGATGAAACCTTTGGAGGAGGTGCTTCCAACCCCAGCATTACAGCTAAAAGTGCAGGCGGGGGACCCATTGGCGGTGAATATTCATTCCATCCAAACCACCAGGGCCTTGCCCGAAAACAAAGGCCGAGCCATCCTCGAAAAAATGCGGGCAGAACTCTCCCCGGCCCAAATCCATCAAGTAGAAGCACTCCTGGGCCAGTATCAAGAGGTATTGTCACACCTACCGTCTGTTCCACGGCTCCCGCTCTCCCTGCTGCTTTTGCGGCCGCTGCTCTGGCCGCCTCCGCCGCAGTTCCCACTGTCATGGTGCCGGCAGCTCCTGCCACCTCCCTGGTCTCCGCGCCACCCAGGGCTCCTTGGCGCTCCCGGCTCTCTCGGCCCGTCCGCACTGCAGGCGCATGTCAATCAACGTCCTCCCTTCCTGTCCAGCAGCTGGCTTCCGTCCCCTGTCAGGTACGCAGGCACACATCATGCCATGCATTAAGGCACGCCTCTCCCAGACTGAGCCGCCCTATCCCTTGGCCTCCATGAAGCTCGCCCGAGGGAGGTTCTTCGTCACGGTCCTGATGGATCAACCCCCGAAGCACTCCAGCCACACAGTATAGTCAGGCCATGGACCCCGCTGGTACCTCGACCCTGACTCAAAAGGAACTCCTGTTCTTATGGGAGAATCAGACGAGGATAATGTCCTTCCTCAAATCTATGGAATCCCGTCTGTCCTCCTTACAGGCCTCTGACCCTGCAAGCGCCCCTCAGATGGCGGGTCTCCAGCAGGGGCTTGCACAGCAGCGCAACACTCAGGCCCATATTTTAAATTACAATTAGGTCCATATATATTTGGACAGAGACAATATTTTTCTAATTTTGGTTCTAGACATTACCACAATGAATTTTAAACAAAACAATTCAGATGCAGTTGAAGTTTAGACTTTCAGCTTTCATTTGAGGGTATCCACATTAAAATTGGATGAAGGGTTTAGGAGTTTCAGCTCCTTAACATGTGCCACCCTGTTTTTAAAGGGCCCAAAAGTAATTGGACAGATTAAATAATTGTAAATAAAATGTTCATTTCCAGTACTTGGTTGAAAACCCTTTTTTGGCAATGACTGCCTGAAGTCTTGAACTCATGGACATCACCAGACGCTGTGTTTCCTCCTTTTTGATGCTCTGCCAGGCCTTCACTGTGGTGATTTTCAGTTGCTGTTTGTTTGTGGGCCTTTCTGTCTGAAGTTTAGTATTTAACAAGTGAAATGCATGCTCAATTGGGTTGAGATCAGGTGACTGACTTGGCCATTCAAGAATATTCCACTTCTTTGCTTTAACAAACTCCTGGGTTGCTTTGGCTTTATGTTTTGGGTCATTGTCCATCTGTAGTATGAAACAACGACCAATCAGTTTGGCTGCATTTGGCTGGATCTGAGCACACAGTATGGCTCTGAATACCTCAGAATTCATTTGGCTGCTTCTGTCCTGTGTCACATCATCAATAAACACTAGTGACCCAGTGCCACTGGCAGCCATGCATGCCCAAGCCATCACACTGCCTCCGCCGTGTTTTACAGGTGATGTGGTATGCTTTGGATCATGAGCTGTACCATGCCTTCACCATACTTTTCTCTTTCCATCATTCTGGTAGAGGTTGATCTTGGTTTCATCTGTCCAAAAAATGTTCTACCAGAACTGTGCTGGCTTTTTTAGATGTTTTTTTTTACCAAAGTCCAGTCTAGCCTTTTGATTCTTGATGCTTATGAGTGGCTTGCACCGTGCAGTGAACCCTCTGTATTTACTTTCATGCAGTCTTCTCTTTATGGTAGATTTGGATATTGATACGACTACCTCCTGGAGAGTGTTGTTCACTTGGTTGGCTGTTGTGAAGGGTTTTCTCTTCACCATGGAGATTATTCTGTGATCATCCACCACTGTTGTCTTCCGTGGGCGCCCAGGTCTTTTTGCATTGATGAGTTCACCAGTGCTTTCTTTTTTTCTCAGGATGTACTAAACTGTAGATTTTGCCACTCCTAGTGTTGCAGCAATTTCGCGGATTGTTTTTTTCAGTTTTTGCAGCTTAAGGATGGCTTGTTTCACCTGCATGGAGAGCTCCTTTGACCGCTGTTTCCTTCACAGCAAAACCCTCCAAATGCAAGCACCACACCTCAAATCAACTCCAGGCCTTTTATCTGCTTAATTGAGAATGACATAATGAAGGGATTGCCCACACCTGTACAAGAAATAGCCTTAGAGTCAATTGTCCAATTACTTTTGGTCCCTTTAGAAACAGGGTGGCACATGTTAAGGAGCTGAAACTCCTAAACCCTTCATCCAATTTTAATGTGGATACCCTCAAATGAAAGCTGAAAGTCTGAACTTAAACTGCATCTGAATTGTTTTGTTTAAAATTCATTGTGGTAATGTCTAGAACCAAAATTACAAAAATGTTGTCTCTGTCCAAATATATATGGACCTAACTGTACATGGCCTCAGTGGATAACCACCTCCTGGCCCTCCAGACCGTGGCTTCTACTCCAGCCCAGGCTGCGATCCCGCGCCCACCACCCCGTTTGGCAAAACCCCCATGGTATAATGGCGATCCAAAATTGTGAAGGGGGTTCCTAAATCAATGTCAGCTACACTTCGAGCTGTCAACTCAGCAGTACCCCACTGACCGGGTCAAGGTGGCCTTTCTTGTGTCCCACTTAGAGGGTGAGGCCCTAGCTTGGGTAAACTCTCTCTGGGAATGGGATGACCCCATAGTCTCCCCATTTTTTGGACGCCTTTCATAAGGTGTTCGATGAACCGGGTCACTTGGTCTCTACTACCGAGGTGCATTTAATCTCCAACAGGGCATGCTCTCGGTAGGTCAGTACGCCATTCGGTTTCGCACCCTGTCCTCAGAGTTGGGTTGGATCAATGAGGCCTTGGTGGGAGCCTTTTGGCGGGGACTCTCGGGTGGAATCAAGGACGAGCTGGAGGGTCGAGATACTCCAACCTCCCTGGAGGATCTGATCTCCTTGGCTACCCGCATCGACCAACGCTTTCAGCAGCGATCCCGAGAGGTAGCTAGAGAGAGATGACCTTCTCGCTCTCTTCCGGCCGCCCGTAGTCTGCCCCGCACTCGCCCAGTGTCGGCCTCCGCGGCCCCTGCACCGGAACTCATGCAAGTGGATCATCTCAAGCCGATGGTGGATCGCTGGAGAGAGAGGGTCGAACAGAGGCTCTGCTTCTATTGTGGGAGGGCATCCCACTTCCTTCGCTCCTGTCCTTTACGCCCGGGAAATGCCTCCGCCTAGGACAGGTAAAAGAGGCCTCCATAGGTAATTGTGATTCCTCTCTACCCTTGATTCTTTACGTCCTTTTGCACCTAGGCTCCAAACATTCTTCTGAGTGGGCCTACATTGATTTGGGTGCAGCTGGCAACTTTATTCAGTTTGAGGAGGTTAAGAGACTTTGTATCCCTGTCCGATCCCTGGAGACTCCTTGGCAGATTGCTTCGGTCGACGGTCGACCCTTGCAGATGTCCATTACTCTGGTCACCGAAGAGGTGGAACTTCAGATTGGAGCCTTACACCGGGAGAAGATAGTCTTTTACTTGCTGCCCTCATACCATCCTCTTGGGCCTTCCCTGGTTGAGAACCCACGAGCCTACCTTGGACTGGCGCTCCGGTGATATCCTGTGTTGGGGACAGTCTTGTCAAGACAAATGTCTGCTTTCCGTCCTGCCAAAGAACTCCTCGCCTTCCACTTCAGTCTCTACAGATTTACCTTCGGCCTATTGGGCCTTCTCTGATGTCTTTAACAAGAAAGAGGCGGAGGTCCTGCCCCCGCATCGGCCCTATAATTGCCCAATCGATCTAGTCCCCGGTTCTACTCCACCCTGGGGTCGGATCTATCCACTATCCCCCTCCGAGACTCAGGCCATGACCAAATATATCAAAGAAAACCTGACCAGAGGCTTTATTCGCAAGTTGTATTTGCCTGCAGGAGCGGCTTTCTTTTTCGTCAAGAAGAAGGATGGATCCCTCCATCCCTGCATTGACTACTTGGGCCTCAATGATATCACCATCAAAAACAAATATCCGCTGCCTCTCATTCCGGAGCTGTTCGACCGTCTGTGGGGAGCACGGGTCTTCATGAAATTGGATCTCCGAGGGGCCTATAATCTAATCTGCATTCGTCCTGGAGACGCGTGAAAGACCACTTTCAACACCCTAGACGGCCACTATGAATATTTGGTCATGCCCTTCGGCCTGTGCAATGCTCCCCCAGTGTTCCAGGAGTTCGTCAACGACGTGTTTCAAGATCTTCTCTACTCCTGTGTAGTGGTGTATTTGGATGACTTCCTTGTGTTTTCCTCAGACCTGGCTACCCACAGGAAAGACGTCCGCCAAGTCTTACTACATTTGAGAAAGCATCATCTCTATGCCAAGCTTGAGAATTGCACCTTCAAGCAATCCTCCATGCCGTTCTTGGGTAATATCATTTCTGACTCTGGCCAACGTATGGGCCCTGGAAAAGTGTCCGCCGTGCTCAAATGGCTGCGTCCCCAGGGAATCAAGGCGATCCAGCGATTCCTTGGTTTCGCTAATTACTACCGGCAGTTTATCCCACAGGTATTCGCCAATCATGAGGACGACTTCGGATGCACCACGGCCATCACGCATGGCATTCCCACTGAAGCAACGGCCCCTATCAGAGAGCGATACCGACAGATTCCGCCGCAGCTATACCAAGATGTAAAAACACTGCTGGGCCAAATGCTGTGGAAAGGGGTTATCAGGGAAATCCAGAGTCCTTGGGTGGCCCCCATTGTGTTGGTCCGAAAGAAAGACAGCACCTTGCGGTTCTGCGTGGATTATCGAAAGTTGAACACCTGTACCATCAAATACTCATACCCGCTGCCCCGTATAGCGGAGTCCCTATCAGCCATGGGGAAAGCAACATACTTTTCTACCCTGGATTTGGCCAGCAGGTACTGGTAGGTAATAATATAATAATAATAAATTTTATTTCTATACCACTGACTTATTCCACAGCAATTTACATTTCGGAGGGGATTTGTACAGACAATAGACATTACAGCATAACAATAATCACATAGATTATAACAAATGTCAAGAGGAATGAGGGCACTGCTTGCAAGCTTACAATCTATGAGGAAAAAAAAAGGGAGACACGAAAGGTGGGTGGTAACAGTTGCCCTGATTGTATGGACTAGCCATAATGTTATGTGCGTATCAGTACAGACACAGAGGGATGATGGATGCATAAAGCATGTTGGAACATGATGCGGGGAACCTGGTTTTGGTAAAACTTTTGGCTGTGCCACACAGGGATAGATTTGGTTAATATGTTGAGGCGATAGGCCAGTCTGAATAAATAGTTTGATATATCCGATACTATGGGTGATCATCAATTTCCATAGTCCCCAAAGGGGATGGGCCACGCTAAGCATAATACAGAATTCACACATGAGAAGAGCATACTGCCCAATGTAAATAAACATCAAAAAGAATAAGATTAAAAAATCCTTTTATTAGACATCACATAAAACCACAAAATCATAGTAATAGTAGATGAAGTAATCAGTGTTTGGGAGACAAAAACAGATACCTCAGAACTAATTCATAGCCAAGGCACAAACGAAATGCACCATAAGAAATATTCCTAAGAAGAAGGAGGGCAGAAAAATGCCCATGTCATGACCTCTGCCCATGTATACAAATAACACGTCTCTTAGAATCCCATAAATGTTCAAAATATATACATGTCTAAATGCAAAATACAGAGACTGCAAGTAAGACAGCACTGAGGCCAACATGCATGGAGACGCCTGCCAGTGGGGCTATACCTTCCCTTCTGAATAAAGTGACGGTGCAGATCAAAGTGCCATATCGTGCTTACCCATATGGGTGAATATCTGAGTTCCAGGAACGTGCCCCGACGCACGTTTCGCCTATCTGGCTTCCTCGGGGGGCAGTGTGGATAGGTGTGCTAGCCACATCTAAATACCCTGCCTACAGGTGCGCGATATCAGCCGCGAGGACGCGGCGCATGAGGGGCGGAGCTAACACAGGCACCGCGTCACCGCCGGCCCTCCAATGGCGGCGCTGGTCAGGAGAAATCTCCAGTGACGTCAGTATCCAGCGCAGTCACATGAGGAGGCCTTGGGCAACGCGAGACTGTGGAGTCGCCCGCGCATGCGCACCCCTGCGGCGGACATCTTGGTTTCTGGCAAACAGATGGGCACCTCTGTCCGGTGTACTGCCAAATGTGGCCTTGCTAGTAAATCCCATGAACGGATAATAAGATATAGAATGTAAGAGGCGATGCAAGGAGACAAAAATAAATAAAAAAGAGAAAACAAAAGAAAAAGGAAAACCAAAATAAGGGAACAAAACAAAACGGGAGAATGGAAAAGAAAAAGGGGAGAAGGGGAATGACATTCTGACATTCTTCTGTCATTCCCCTTCTCCCCTTTTTCTTTTCCATTCTCCCGTTTTGTTTCGTTCCCTTATTTTGGTTTTCCTTTTTCTTTTGTTTTCTCTTTTTTTTTTTTCTTTTATTTATTTTTGTCCCCTTGCATCGCCTCTTACATTCTTTATCTTATTATCCGTTCATGGGATTTGCTAGCAAGGCCACATTTGGCAGTACACCGGACACTGGAGCCCATCTGTTTGCCAGAAACCAAGATGTCCGCCGCGGGGGTGCGCATGCATGGGCGACTCCACAGTCTCGCGTTGCCCAAGGCCTCCTCATGTGACTGCGCTGGATACTGACATCACTTGAGATTTCTCCTGACCAGCGCTGCCATTGGAGGGCCGGCAGTGACACGGTGCCTGTGTTAGCTCCGCCCCTCATGCGCCGCGTCCTCGTGGCTGATATCGCGCACCTGTAGGCAGGGTATTTAGATGTGGCTAGCACACCTATCCACACTGCCCCCCCGAGGAAGCCAGATAGGCGAAACGTGCGTCGGGGCACGTTCCTGGAACTCAGATATTCACCCATATGGGTAAGCACGATATGGCACTTTGATCTGCACCGTCACTTTATTCAGAAGGGAAGTTATAGCCCCACTGGCAGGCGTCTCCATGCATGTTGGCCTCAGTGCTGTCTTACTTGCAGTCTCTGTATTTTGCATTTAGACATGTATATATTTTGAACATTTATGGGTTTCTAAGAGACGTGTTATTTGTATACATGGGGAGAGGTCATGACATGGGCATTTTTCTGCCCTCCTTCTTCTTAGGAATATTTCTTATGGTGCATTTCGTTTGTGCCTTGGCTATGAATTAGTTCTGGGGTATCTGTTTTTGTCTCCCAAACACTGATTACTTCATCTACTATTACTATGATTTTGTGGTTTTATGTGATGTCTAATAAAAGGATTTTTTAATCTTATTCTTTTTGATGTTTATTTACATTGGGCAGTATGCTCTTCTCATGTGTGAATTCTGCAGTCTGAATAAATGCATTTTCAGGGCACACTTAAAATTGTGGGGATTGGGGACTAATCATATTGACCTGGGAAGTGCATTCCAAAGAATTGGCGCAGCATGTGTAAAGTCTTGGGTGGTATACTGAAACAAGGGAGGAGATGTAGGGTGGTGCTGAGCCATGGAGGGCTTTGTGGGTGAGGGTAAAAAGTTTATACTGAATTCTGGAGAGGATGGGTAGCCAGTGTAATGACTGGCACAAGGTAGAGGCATCGGTGTAACGATGGTGAGGAATATGATCCAGGCTGCAGCATTCAAGACAGATTGGAGAGGGGAGAGTTTGGTAAGAGGGAGACCGATTAGAAGAGAGTTACAATAGTCGAGACGAGAATGAATAAGAGAAACAGTAAGAGTTTTTGCAGACTCAAAAGTAAGAAAAGGTCGAATTCTAGAAATGTTTTTGAGGTGCAGATGTTGTGCCAATGTTGAGGTGCCAATGTTGTAGGAAGACCGAGCCAAGACCGCGTTCATCTTGCCCATGGGACTGTTCGAATTTAATCACCTGCCATTCAGGCTAGCCAACGCACCCGGGACCTTCCAACGGTTAATGGAGTGATGTCTTGGAGATCTCAACTTCGAGGCCATGTTGATATACCTGGACGACATCATCATCTACGCCGCCACGTTTGAAGACCACTTACAGCATTTGGGGCAGGTGCTCGGTCGGCTGCAAAAGTACGGGTTGAAGGTAAAACCAAAGAAATGCCACCTGTTCCGTATGCAGATCGAATACCTAGGACATACCGTCTCCGCCGAAGGCGTTAGACCGTCCATGGAAAAAGTCGCCGCAATACAAGGGTGGCCTACTCCCGAGACGGTAAAAGACGTACGAGCCTTTCTGGGGTTGGCCGGATATTACCGTCGCTTTGTAAAGAACTTCGCCCGTAGGGCCCGAGCCATGCAGGACCTGCTGAAGGGAACCCCTGCTGGGGCCAATAGTTGGAAGTTCCAGTGACGGGAACCTGCAGGAAGAGGCCTTCCAAGATCTCAAAACCGCACTCTCGGGAGCCCAAGTGTTGGCCTATGTGGATTTATTGCAGCCGCTCATACTGCACACCAATGGGAGCGTACATGGGCTAGGGGCTGTATTGTCACAAGTCCAAGACGACCGGGAAAGAGTGATCGCTTATGGTAGCCGATCGCTCCATAACTCCAAACGCAATCCCAATAGATACAGCTCCTTTAATCTCGAGCTTCTCGTGATAGTGTGGGCCATGACAGAGTGGTTTGCGGAGTACCTGGCAGGCTCTGAGGTAGTGATACGGACTGACAACAACCCACTGGCCCACCTCGACAATGCCACATTGGGGGCCTTAGAACAATGGTGGGTGGCCCGAATGGCCAAATTCAAATATAAAATCATCTACAAACGGGGAGCGGAGAATGTGCATGCCAATGCCCTCTCCAGGATTCGACAAATGACCCCTGGTCAAAGTCAAGACGACGAGCTGGAAGGAGAAGAGACACCGTTCGCTCTGGTCCCTGCCGGAATCACAGCTGTAACCCGGGAGCAATCCCACATAGGACCTGCTAGTGGCATGTTAGAACAATCCCGGGATGAATGGGTCCAACAACAACAAGAAGATGGAGAGATTGGCCCCCTGCATCAATGGGTGGCCGCAAGATGGCTGCCCAGCGACACCCAAAGAAAGACATTGACGCGAGACACTATACTGATGCTACGCTAGTGGGAGAAACTGGTAATCAAAGGGGGACTATTGTACCGAAAGACAGTGCTGCGCACAGCATCAGCGACAGCCTGGCAGGTAGTAATAGCGGGAGCCTGGCTCACTGAACTTGCTTGCGAGGCTCATGAAAAAGGGGCTCATTTTGGGGCACAAAAGACCTTTCAGTGGCTACAACAAATGGCCTACCATCCCTGTTTACAAGCTGCAGTGGAAGACGTTTGCCGTGCATGCCACCTGTGTGAATTAACTAAACCACCTGAGCAACAGGCTGCGGTACAAACAATAGTAACAGCAGCACCCCTCTAACTCTTAATGGTAGACTATTTAGCCAGTGGTCCCACTCACCAGGGATACGAGAGTTGTCTGGTCATGGTGGACCATTTTACCAAATTCGCCATGGTGACCCCTACTTGCGATCAAACAGTGGAATCGGCAGCCTACACGATCTGTAAGAACTTTATCCAAGTATACGGCTGCCCCCAGCAGATCCATTCAGACCAAGATGCGTGCTTCCTGGGAAAATTAATAGAAAAACTACATCGCTTATTCGGTATCGACAAATCCCGGACCACACCATACCATCCCCAAGGAAATGGGGCCTGCGAGCGATTTAATTGGACATCAACCCAAATGCTATGCACCCTGTAGAGCAACCGGAAAGTCCACTGGCCCGAATATATCCCCGAACTGGTCTGGGTATATAACAACCGGGTACATCGAGTCACCGGCTATACCCTGTACTCGCTGCTGTTTGGCCGGGAAGGCAAAGGAATCTCCGAGGTGGAGTTGAACCCGGAGGAAGAACAACCAAGGATAGGAGTCTCCTCGTGGGTCCAGAACCATCGGTATCAGCTGCAAACCCTGCACCGAATCGTCCATGCAAAACTTCAGGACCTGGAACACCCGGGGAAGACTCCGTCCCAAACCACCGAATTTCAAGCAGGAGATCATGTACTCGTACGAGATCAGCATCCCCAAAATAAATAAGGGCACCGCTGGAAAGAAAGTCCCTACCGAGTACTGCGCCGATTAAGCCCAGATGGACTGGTGTACAAAATACAATCTGAGCAAGAAGGAGACCACCCTAGCCGAACTGTACACCGCAATATGTTGTGACCCTGTACTTCCATGGACCCCGAACAACCCTAGGCCCCTCCTCAGGTCGATAGTGTGGAATAAGGATGACGAGGAAGCCCCTCCAGCAGTTCAAACGGAAACTTCAAAAACCGATATCCCAACAACCCTAGTCAATCCACCACCTTCTGTCACCCTAGAAGACTCCACCATAGTCGAACCGCGACGCTCCGAGCGGTCCACAGCTTACAAACCCCCCGAGCACTATGAACAGGACCAGCTCATGTGGCAGAAAAGACTTTTACATCAAGAAGCGAGCCTAGACCTTATTAAGCCCTCGCCTGATGACTGGCGAGCATACAGAATGGGGAAGTGAAGGAGGGAGAGACCCCGCTGTGTGGCCAGACTGGAACCAAGGGGATTGTCACCAAGGTTCTTAGGGAGACTGTTTCAGGGAGACATATTGAGAGGACAGACCAGAGACAGTTCTAGAAGGAGAGGGGGTGGAGCCGATATAAAGGGAGCTGAGAAGGTCAGCAGAGGGCACTCGACAGAGCAGGAGAGAAGGAGCAGGAAGCCTAGGTGGCACCAGAGAGCCAGAGCTCGCAGGAGTGAGCGACGACCAGAGAGAACGGAGGGAGACTCACCACTGCCAGGGAGGAGATAGCCCCGAGCGGCCCAGCAGAAGGACGCCAACCAAACGACAGTGCACCCGCTCCCGCCACATCAGTCTGCAGTTGCAGCCTGCCCGCAGCCGCCACTGCCCAGCTCCAGCCCATGGTTGCAGCCTGTCTGCTGCCACCCGTGGCTGCCACTGTCTGACTCCAGCCCGCAGTTGCAGCCTGCCCGCTGCCGCCCAACTCCAGCCCGCCGCCGGCGGCCAACTCCAGCCTGCAGTTGCGGCCTGCCTGCTGCAGCCAGCTGACTTCAGCTTGCAGTTGCGACCTGTCCACTGCCACCCACGGCCACCTCTGTCCGACTCCAGCCCGTGGCTGCCGTCTGCTCGCTGCCGCCCGCGGCCGCCGCTTTCCGACTCCAGCCTGCGGCTGGGGCCTACACGCCTCAGGCCCCGACCATCGTCACCCCACCATCTCCAGGAGGCACCACGCAGAGGAACTCTACAGGGGCCTATTGTGCCCTCGCTCCACCTGGGCATAGGAACGTCCGAAGCTTGCGTTAACTCCTCGCCGGCTGGGCCCAGCGGCTGAGACATTGAACAGATGTCGATCACCACTCTACCGGACGTCAGAGGAGGATAAGTGACACATTGTAGTTGCGCATAATCGTAATTCCTGGACTCATAGTCGGCCATACCGTGGCCTCATAGTTACCGCTTTTAACTGGGTAGTTATTATTGTGCTACCTGTGTATTGTTGTTCCGATCCCTGCAAGGATAATGGTTGTTAGCTTGCTGGTTACTCAAGATAGCCCTGAAGGGGTGCATATTTATCTATATAAAAGTTACACTTAAAGCTTACTCCGGCTTACGTCTCGTTACTGCATCTCGTATGCTTGCGATTAGTACATGTACACATCTCAGTATTTTGATCACTATTAACTTGATCTATTTCCCTTTAACATTTCCTGGTCTTCAGATCACAGATATGACAACATGCTTCAGTCGCAAGGCAACAAGTATGGCCTACGATAGAACATTTCTGGATGACATTTTTACAGTGTGAAACATCAATTAGTCCTAAAGAAAATCATTTCTCTTGAACACAGTCGGTGGACACTTATTAATTTCCCCCCACCCATTTAGTGGAGTATGAATGTCTTGAGATCCATTTGTAGGACTCCAGATATTAAAGGTACCAAACAGCAAATATTCTGTTGGAAATGTAAACAGATTATTGAAGACATTTCATACAAGTTATTCAACATTTATGTAGCCTCTAGAGTTGAGCGAAACGGGTCGAAAAATTTCAAAAGTCGCCGACTTTTGGCAAAGTCGGGTTTCATGAAATGAAACCTGACCCTAGGATGAGGTCGGCCACGAGGTCGGCGACTTAAGCGCCAAAGTCGCGTTTCAAAAGTTTGTTTTGCGCTCTTTTTCAGCCAATCAGGATCCACGGACACTGTGGGCAACGTGATGACATAGGCACGGGTCACCACCATCTTTCAGAAGGGCATGCAAGTGATTGGCTTGCTTTGGGGGGCGTCACAGGGGGTATAAAAGGGCGTGCACGCCGACCGCCATGTTACTCATGCTGATCTCAGAATAGAGAGAGCTGCTGCTGATGATGATGATTTTGTAGGGAGAGCGTTAGGCAGGGAAGAAGACACCAAAAACTGCTTCTGCTGCTAGCGATTTTGCCTGCACAACACACCAGTCACTGTGTGTGCAGTGCAAGGGGAGGCTATATAGTGGTGTATCAGTGGTGTTGGTTGTTGGGCTGCCTTCTAAGGCTTCCTGACATTCCTGCATTGCTGTTTACCCACTGCTCCGCAAACTGCTTTTTTAAAAGCAATCCCAATTTTTTTTTTTGTCCTGCTGAGAAGAAAAAAAAACTGCTTCTGCTGCTAGCGATTTTGCCTGTACAACACATCAGTCACTGTGTATGCAGTGCAAGGGGAGGCTATATAGTGGTGTATCAGTGGTGTTGGTTGTTGGGCTGCCTTCTAAGGCTTCCTGACATAACTGCATTGCTGTTTACCCACTGCTCCGCAAACTGCTTTTATAAAAGCAATCCCAATTTTTTTTTTGTCCTGCTGAGGTACTGAGCGTGCATTTTTTCACACCATACAGCGGTGTACGCTCCTCACACAGTACCGTGTAACGGCTGTTATCACAGCCACAGTGAAGCTATCAGTGTGTCACTCTGTGAGAATAAAACGAGGACATGTTCCGTTCTTACAGACCTGCACTCTAGGGAGATTCCTATTCTGCCCAATTCTACATACACCTTGTAGTTTGTGATACACTAGCCAATTTCTGCCTGTGACATAGCGCTGTGATATTCAGTGGGCCTTACACAATCCATAAGTGTCCAGTGTCCACAAGTGTGTGCACAAATTCAAAATCTCCCTTATCCTCTAGTCACTTTGGTCACAGCTGTGCCATCGAGCCTGTGACAGAGCGCTCAGATATACAATGGACCTCACACAATCCAAAAGTGTCCAGTGTCCACAAGTGTGTGCAGAAATTCAAAATCTCCCTTATCCTCTACTCACTTTGTTCACAGCTGTGCCGTCGAGCCTGTCACATAGCGCTCAGATATTCATTGGGCCTCACACAATCCAAAAGTGTCCAGTGTCCACAAGTGTCTGCTGAAATTCAAAATCTCCCTTATCCTCTAGTCACTTTGGTCACAGCTGTGCCATCGAGCCTGTGACATAGCGCTCAGATATCAGTGGGCCTCACACAATCCAAAAGTGTCCAGTGTCCACAAGTGTGTGCAGAAATTCAAAATCTCCCTTATCCTCTAGTCACTTTAGTCACAGCTGTGCCATCGAGCCTGTCACATAGCGCTCAGATATTCATTGGGCCTCACACAATCCAAAAGTGTCCAGTGTCCACAAGTGTCTGCTGAAATTCAAAATCTCACTTATCCTCTAGTCACTTTGGTCACAGCTGTGCCATCGAGCCTGTCACATAGCGCTCAGATATTCATTGGGCCTCACACAATCCAAAAGTGTCCAGTGTCCACAAGTGTCTGCTGAAATTCAAAATCTCCCTTATCCTCTAGTCACTTTTGTCACAGCTGTGCCATCGAGCCTGTGACATAGCGCTCAGATATCAGTGAGCCTCACACAATCCAAAAGTGTCCAGTGTCCACAAGTGTCTGCAGAAATTCAAAATCTCCCTTATCCTCTAGTCACTTTTGTCACAGCTGTGCCATCGAGCCTGTGACATAGCGCTCAGATATTCATTGGGCCTCACACAATCCAAAAGTGTCCAGTGTCCACAAGTGTCTGCTGAAATTCAAAATCTCACTTATCCTCTACTCATTTTGGTCACAGCTGTGCCATCGAGCCTGTCACATAGCGCTCAGATATTCATTGGGCCTCACACAATCCAAAAGTGTCCAGTGTCCACAAGTGTCTGCTGAAATTCAAAATCTCACTTATACTCTAGTCACTTTGGTCACAGCTGTGCCATCGAGCCTGTGACATAGCGCTCAGATATCAGTGGGCCTCACACAATCCAAAAGTGTCCAGTGTCCACAAGTGTCTGCTGAAATTCAAAATCTCCCTTATCCTCTAGTCACTTTTGTCACAGCTGTGCCATCGAGCCTGTGACATAGCGCTCAGATATCAGTGGGCCTCACACAATCCAAAAGGGTCCAGTGTCCACAAGTGTCTGCAGAAATTCAAAATCTCCCTTATTCTCTCATCACTTTTGTCACAGCTGTGCCATCGAGCCTGTCACATAGCGCTCAGATATTCATTGGGCCTCACACAATCCAAAAGTGTCCAGTGTCCACAAGTGTCTGCTGAAATTCAAAATCTCACTTATCCTCTAGTCACTTTGGTCACAGCTGTGCCATCGAGCCTGTCACATAGTGCTCAGATATTCATTGGGCCTCACACAATCCAAAAGTGTCCAGTGTCCACAAGTGTCTGCTGAAATTCAAAATCTCACTTATCCTCTAGTCACTTTGGTCACAGCTGTGCCATCGAGCCTGTCACATAGCGCTCAGATATTCATTGGGCTTCACACAATCCAAAAGTGTCCAGTGTCCACAAGTGTCTGCTGAAATTCAAAATCTCCCTTATCCTCTAGTCACTTTTGTCACAGCTGTGCCATCGAGCCTGTGACATAGCGCTCAGATATCAGTGGGCCTCACACAATCCAAAAGTGTCCAGTGTCCACAAGTGTCTGCAGAAATTCAAAATCTCCCTTATCCTCTCGTCACTTTTGTCACAGCTGTGCCATCGAGCCTGTCACATAGCGCTCAGATATTCATTGGGCCTCACACAATCCAAAAGTGTCCAGTGTCCACAAGTGTCTGCTGAAATTCAAAATCTCCCTTATCCTCTAGTCACTTTTGTCACAGCTGTGCCATCGAGCCTGTGACATAGCGCTCAGATATCAGTGGGCCTCACACAATCCAAAAGTGTCCAGTGTCCACAAGTGTCTGCTGAAATTCAAAATCTCCCTTATCCTCTAGTCACTTTTGTCACAGCTGTGCCATCGAGCCTGTCACATAGCGCACAGATATCAGTGGGCCTCACACAATCCAAAAGTGTCCAGTGTCCACAAGTGTCTGCTGAAATTCAAAATCTCCCTTATCCTCTAGTCACTTTTGTCACAGATGTGCCATCGAGCCTGTGACATAGCGCTCAGATATCAGTGGGCCTCACACAATCCAAAAGTGTCCAGTGTCCACAAGTGTGTGCAGAAATTCAAAATCTCCCTTATCCTCTAGTCACTTTAGTCACAGCTGTGCCATCGAGCCTGTCACATAGCGCTCAGATATTCATTGGGCCTCACACAATCCAAAAGTGTCCAGTGTCCACAAGTGTCTGCTGAAATTCAAAATCTCACTTATCCTCTAGTCACTTTGGTCACAGCTGTGCCATCGAGCCTGTCACATAGCGCTCAGATATTCATTGGGCCTCACACAATCCAAAAGTGTCCAGTGTCCACAAGTGTCTGCTGAAATTCAAAATCTCCCTTATCCTCTAGTCACTTTTGTCACAGCTGTGCCATCGAGCCTGTGACATAGCGCTCAGATATCAGTGAGCCTCACACAATCCAAAAGTGTCCAGTGTCCACAAGTGTCTGCAGAAATTCAAAATCTCCCTTATCCTCTAGTCACTTTTGTCACAGCTGTGCCATCGAGCCTGTGACATAGCGCTCAGATATTCATTGGGCCTCACACAATCCAAAAGTGTCCAGTGTCCACAAGTGTCTGCTGAAATTCAAAATCTCACTTATCCTCTACTCACTTTGGTCACAGCTGTGCCATCGAGCCTGTCACATAGCGCTCAGATATTCATTGGGCCTCACACAATCCAAAAGTGTCCAGTGTCCACAAGTGTCTGCTGAAATTCAAAATCTCACTTATCCTCTAGTCACTTTGGTCACAGCTGTGCCATCGAGCCTGTGACATAGCGCTCAGATATCAGTGGGCCTCACACAATCCAAAAGGGTCCAGTGTCCACAAGTGTCTGCAGAAATTCAAAATCTCCCTTATCCTCTCATCACTTTTGTCACAGCTGTGCCATCGAGCCTGTCACATAGCGCTCAGATATTCATTGGGCCTCACACAATCCAAAAGTGTCCAGTGTCCACAAGTGTCTGCTGAAATTCAAAATCTCACTTATCCTCTAGTCACTTTGGTCACAGCTGTGCCATCGAGCCTGTCACATAGTGCTCAGATATTCATTGGGCCTCACACAATCCAAAAGTGTTCAGTGTCCACAAGTGTCTGCTGAAATTCAAAATCTCACTTATCCTCTAGTCACTTTGGTCACAGCTGTGCCATCGAGCCTGTCACATAGCGCTCAGATATTCATTGGGCTTCACACAATCCAAAAGTGTCCAGTGTCCACAAGTGTCTGCTGAAATTCAAAATCTCCCTTATCCTCTAGTCACTTTTGTCACAGCTGTGCCATCGAGCCTGTGACATAGCGCTCAGATATCAGTGGGCCTCACACAATCCAAAAGTGTCCAGTGTCCACAAGTGTCTGCAGAAATTCAAAATCTCCCTTATCCTCTTGTCACTTTTGTCACAGCTGTGCCATCGAGCCTGTCACATAGCGCTCAGATATTCATTGGGCCTCACACAATCCAAAAGTGTCCAGTGTCCACAAGTGTCTGCTGAAATTCAAAATCTCCCTTATCCTCTAGTCACTTTTGTCACAGCTGTGCCATCGAGCCTGTGACATAGCGCTCAGATATCAGTGGGCCTCACACAATCCAAAAGTGTCCAGTGTCCACAAGTGTCTGCTGAAATTCAAAATCTCCCTTATCCTCTAGTCACTTTTGTCACAGCTGTGCCATCGAGCCTGTCACATAGCGCACAGATATCAGTGGGCCTCACACAATCCAAAAGTGTCCAGTGTCCACAAGTGTCTGCTGAAATTCAAAATCTCCCTTATCCTCTAGTCACTTTTGTCACAGATGTGCCATCGAGCCTGTGACATAGCGCTCAGATATCAGTGGGCCTCACACAATCCAAAAGTGTCCAGTGTCCACAAGTGTCTGCAGAAATTCAAAATCTCGCTTATCCTCTTGTCACTTTTGTCACAGCTGTGCCATCGAGCCTGTCACATAGCGCTCAGATATTCATTGGGCCTCACACAATCCAAAAGTGTCCAGTGTCCACAAGTGTCTGCTGAAATTCAAAATCTCACTTATCCTCTAGTCACTTTGGTCACAGCTGTGCCATCGAGCCTGTCACATAGCGCTCAGATATTCATTGGGCCTCACACAATCCAAAAGTGTCCAGTGTCCACAAGTGTCTGCTGAAATTCAAAATCTCCCTTATCCTCTAGTCACTTTTGTCACAGCTGTGCCATCGAGCCTGTGACATAGCGCTCAGATATCAGTAGGCCTCACACAATCCAAAAGTGTCCAGTGTCCACAAGTGTCTGCTGAAATTCAAAATCTCACTTATCCTCTAGTCACTTTGGTCACAGCTGTGCCATCGAGCCTATCACATAGCGCTCACATATTCATTGGGCCTCACACAATCCAAAAGTGTCCAGTGTCCACAAGTGTCTGCTGAAATTCAAAATCTCACTTATCCTCTAGTCACTTTGGTCACAGCTGTGCCATCGAGCCTGTCACATAGTGCTCAGATATTCATTGTGCCTCACACAATCCAAAAGTGTCCAGTGTCCACAAGTGTCTGCTGAAATTCAAAATCTCCCTTATCCTCTAGTCACTTTTATCACAGCTGTGCCATCGAGCCTGTGACATAGCGCTCAGATATCAGTGGGCCTCACACAAACCAAAAGTGTCCAGTGTCCACAAGTGTCTGCTGAAATTCAAAATCTCCCTTATCCTCTAGTCACTTTTGTCACAGCTGTGCCATCGAGCCTGTGACATAGCGCTCAGATATCAGTGGGCCTCACACAATCCAAAAGTGTCCAGTGTCCACAAGTGTGTGCAGAAATTCAAAATCTCCCTTATCCTCTAGTCACTTTAGTCACAGCTGTGCCATCGAGCCTGTCACATAGCGCTCAGATATTCATTGGGCCTCACACAATCCAAAAGTGTCCAGTGTCCACAAGTGTCTGCTGAAATTCAAAATCTCCCTTATCCTCTAGTCACTTTTGTCACAGCTGTGCCATCGAGCCTGTGACATAGCGCTCAGATATCAGTGAGCCTCACACAATCCAAAAGTGTCCAGTGTCCACAAGTGTCTGCAGAAATTCAAAATCTCCCTTATCCTCTAGTCACTTTTGTCACAGCTGTGCCATCGAGCCTGTGACATAGCGCTCAGATATTCATTGGGCCTCACACAATCCAAAAGTGTCCAGTGTCCACAAGTGTCTGCTGAAATTCAAAATCTCACTTATCCTCTACTCACTTTGGTCACAGCTGTGCCATCGAGCCTGTCACATAGCGCTCAGATATTCATTGGGCCTCACACAATCCAAAAGTGTCCAGTGTCCACAAGTGTCTGCTGAAATTCAAAATCTCACTTATCCTCTAGTCACTTTGGTCACAGCTGTGCCATCGAGCCTGTGACATAGCGCTCAGATATCAGTGGGCCTCACACAATCCAAAAGTGTCCAGTGTCCACAAGTGTCTGCTGAAATTCAAAATCTCCCTTATCCTCTAGTCACTTTTGTCACAGCTGTGCCATCGAGCCTGTGACATAGCGCTCAGATATCAGTGGGCCTCACACAATCCAAAAGGGTCCAGTGTCCACAAGTGTCTGCAGAAATTCAAAATCTCCCTTATCCTCTCATCGCTTTTGTCACAGCTGTGCCATCGAGCCTGTCACATAGCGCTCAGATATTCATTGGGCCTCACACAATCCAAAAGTGTCCAGTGTCCACAAGTGTCTGCTGAAATTCAAAATCTCACTTATCCTCTAGTCACTTTGGTCACAGCTGTGCCATCGAGCCTGTCACATAGTGCTCAGATATTCATTGGGCCTCACACAATCCAAAAGTGTCCAGTGTCCACAAGTGTCTGCTGAAATTCAAAATCTCACTTATCCTTTAGTCACTTTGGTCACAGCTGTGCCATCGAGCCTGTCACATAGCGCTCAGATATTCATTGGGCTTCACACAATCCAAAAGTGTCCAGTGTCCACAAGTGTCTGCTGAAATTCAAAATCTCCCTTATCCTCTATTCACTTTTGTCACAGCTGTGCCATCGAGCCTGTGACATAGCGCTCAGATATCAGTTGGCCTCACACAATCCAAAAGTGTCCAGTGTCCACAAGTGTCTGCAGAAATTCAAAATCTCCCTTATCCTCTCGTCACTTTTGTCACAGCTGTGCCATCGAGCCTGTCACATAGCGCTCAGATATTCATTGGGCCTCACACAATCCAAAAGTGTCCAGTGTCCAGAAGTGTCTGCTGAAATTCAAAATCTCCCTTATCCTCTAGTCACTTTTGTCACAGCTGTGCCATCGAGCCTGTGACATAGCGCTCAGATATCAGTGGGCCTCACACAATCCAAAAGTGTCCAGTGTCCACAAGTGTCTGCTGAAATTCAAAATCTCCCTTATCCTCTAGTCACTTTTGTCACAGCTGTGCCATCGAGCCTGTCACATAGCGCACAGATATCAGTGGGCCTCACACAATCCAAAAGTGTCCAGTGTCCACAAGTGTCTGCTGAAATTCAAAATCTCCCTTATCCTCTAGTCACTTTTGTCACAGATGTGCCATCGAGCCTGTGACATAGCGCTCAGATATCAGTGGGCCTCACACAATCCAAAAGTGTCCAGTGTCCACAAGTGTCTGCAGAAATTCAAAATCTCGCTTATCCTCTTGTCACTTTTGTCACAGCTGTGCCATCGAGCCTGTCACATAGCGCTCAGATATTCATTGGGCCTCACACAATCCAAAAGTGTCCAGTGTCCACAAGTGTCTGCTGAAATTCAAAATCTCACTTATCCTCTAGTCACTTTGGTCACAGCTGTGCCATCGAGCCTGTCACATAGCGCTCAGATATTCATTGGGCCTCACACAATCCAAAAGTGTCCAGTGTCCACAAGTGTCTGCTGAAATTCAAAATCTCCCTTATCCTCTAGTCACTTTTGTCACAGCTGTGCCATCGAGCCTGTGACATAGCGCTCAGATATCAGTAGGCCTCACACAATCCAAAAGTGTCCAGTGTCCACAAGTGTCTGCTGAAATTCAAAATCTCACTTATCCTCTAGTCACTTTGGTCACAGCTGTGCCATCGAGCCTATCACATAGCGCTCAGATATTCATTGGGCCTCACACAATCCAAAAGTGTCCAGTGTCCACAAGTGTCTGCTGAAATTCAAAATCTCACTTATTCTCTAGTCACTTTGGTCACAGCTGTGCCATCGAGCCTGTCACATAGTGCTCAGATATTCATTGGGCCTCACACAATCCAAAAGTGTCCAGTGTCCACAAGTGTCTGCTGAAATTCAAAATCTCCCTTATCCTCTAGTCACTTTTGTCACAGCTGTGCCATCGAGCCTGTGACATAGCGCTCAGATATCAGTGGGCCTCACACAAACCAAAAGTGTCCAGTGTCCACAAGTGTCTGCTGAAATTCAAAATCTCCCTTATCCTCTAGTCACTTTTGTCACAGCTGTGCCATCGAGCCTGTGACATAGCGCTCAGATATCAGTGGGCCTCACACAATCCAAAAGTGTCCAGTGTCCACAAGTGTCTGCTGAAATTCAAAATCTCCCTTATCCTCTAGTCACTTTTGTCACAGCTGTGCCATCGAGCCTGTCACATAGCGCACAGATATCAGTGGGCCTCACACAATCCAATAGTGTCCAGTGTCCACAAGTGTCTGCTGAAATTCAAAATCTCCCTTATCCTCTAGTCACTTTTGTCACAGATGTGCCATCGAGCCTGTGACATAGCGCTCAGATATCAGTGGGCCTCACACAATCCAAAAGTGTCCAGTGTCCACAAGTGTCTGCAGAAATTCAAAATCTCGCTTATCCTCTTGTCACTTTTGTCACAGCTGTGCCATCGAGCCTGTCACATAGCGCTCAGATATTCATTGGGCCTCACACAATCCAAAAGTGTCCAGTGTCCACAAGTGTCTGCTGAAATTCAAAATCTCACTTATCCTCTAGTCACTTTGGTCACAGCTGTGCCATCGAGCCTGTCACATAGCGCTCAGATATTCATTGGGCCTCACACAATCCAAAAGTGTCCAGTGTCCACAAGTGTCTGCTGAAATTCAAAATCTCCCTTATCCTCTAGTCACTTTTGTCACAGCTGTGCCATCGAGCCTGTGACATAGCGCTCAGATATCAGTAGGCCTCACACAATCCAAAAGTGTCCAGTGTCCACAAGTGTCTGCTGAAATTCAAAATCTCACTTATCCTCTAGTCACTTTGGTCACAGCTGTGCCATCGAGCCTATCACATAGCGCTCAGATATTCATTGGGCCTCACACAATCCAAAAGTGTCCAGTGTCCACAAGTGTCTGCTGAAATTCAAAATCTCACTTATCCTCTAGTCACTTTGGTCACAGCTGTGCCATCGAGCCTGTCACATAGTGCTCAGATATTCATTGGGCCTCACACAATCCAAAAGTGTCCAGTGTCCACAAGTGTCTGCTGAAATTCAAAATCTCCCTTATCCTCTAGTCACTTTAGTCACAGCTGTGCCATCGAGCCTGTGACATAGCGCTCAGATATCAGTGGGCCTCACACAAACCAAAAGTGTCCAGTGTCCACAAGTGTCTGCTGAAATTCAAAATCTCCCTTATCCTCTAGTCACTTTTGTCACAGCTGTGCCATCGAGCCTGTGACATAGCGCTCAGATATCAGTGGGCCTCACACAATCCAAAAGTGTCCAGTGTCCACAAGTGTCTGCAGAAATTCAAAATCTCCCTTATCCTCTAGTCACTTTTGTCACAGCTGTGCCATCGAGCCTGTGACATAGCGCTCAGATATCAGTGGGCCTCACACAATCCAAAAGTGTCCAGTGTCCACAAGTGTCTGCTGAAATTCAAAATCTCCCTTATCCTCTAGTCACTTTTGTCACAGCTGTGCCATGGAGCCTGTGACATAGCGCTCAGATATCAGTGGGCCTCACACAATCCAAAAGTGTCCAGTGTCCACAAGTGTCTGCTGAAATTCACAATCTCCCTTATCCTCTAGTCACTTTTGTCACAGCTGTGCCATCGAGCCTGTCACATAGCGCACAGATATCAGTGGGCCTCACACAATCCAAAAGTGTCCAGTGTCCACAAGTGTCTGCTGAAATTCAAAATCTCCCTTATCCTCTAGTCACTTTTGTCACAGCTGTGCCATCGAGCCTGTGACATAGCGCTCAGATATCAGTGGGCCTCACACAATCCAAAAGTGTCCAGTGTCCACAAGTGTCTGCAGAAATTCAAAATCTCGCTTATCCTCTCGTCACTTTTGTCACAGCTGTGCCATCGAGCCTGTCACATAGCGCTCAGATATTCATTGGGCCTCACACAATCCAAAAGTGTCCAGTGTCCACAAGCGTCTGCTGAAATTCAAAATTTCACTTATCCTCTAGTCACTTTGGTCACAGCTGTGCCATCGAGCCTGTCACATAGCGCTCAGATATTCATTGGGCCTCACACAATCCAAAAGTGTCCAGTGTCCACAAGTGTCTGCTGAAATTCAAAATCTCCCTTATCCTCTAGTCACTTTTGTCACAGCTGTGCCATCAAGCCTGTGACATAGCGCTCAGATATCAGTAGGCCTCACACAATCCAAAAGTGTCCAGTGTCCACAAGTGTCTGCTGAAATTCAAAATCTCCCTTATCCTCTAGTCACTTTGTTCACAGCTGTGCCATCGAGCCTGTCACATAGCGCTCAGATATTCATTGGGCCTCACACAATCCAAAAGTGTCCAGTGTCCACAAGTGTCTGCTGAAATTCAAAATCTCACTTATCCTCTAGTCACTTTGGTCACAGCTGTGCCATCGAGCCTATCACATAGCGCTCAGATATTCATTGGGCCTCACACAATCCAAAAGTGTCCAGTGTCCACTAGTGTGAGCAGAAATTCAAAATCTCCCCTGTCCTATAGACACCTTGTACCTTGTTTTACATTACTATATAGTTTGTTGGATTTTGTCTACATTTTTACCAAAAATGAGGAAGGCTGGTGGAAGAGGCCGTGGAATTGGGCGGGGGTTGGCAGCTGGTAATGATGGTGTTGGTGGTGGATCTGATGGTAGTGGCAAGAGCAAAATAGGACCGAATGCAGGAGGTGTTGAGCCTGCGTCATCGTCTGGCTCCATAAGGCTTCGAAGGCTTAGTTTTCTAGGAGTTGGCAAACCGCTTTTAAAGCCAGAGCATCAGGAAAAAGTTTTGTCTTACATTGCTGACTCAGCCTCCAGCTCTATCGCCTCCTCTTCTTCAGTTGTAAAAAGTAAAAGCACTGAGTCATCATTGGAGGCTCATGTTCATGAACCACACCTTTCCTTGTGTCCTTCACCCCAACCAAGATTGAAGGATGACGCAGGCCATACTACTGATTACTCCATGGAGCTGTTTTCACATACCATGCCTGGATTATCAAGTGAAATGGTGAATTACCCAGGCCAAGATGAATCTGACATGGAGTGCACTGATGCACAGCCGCTGATGGATGATTCTGCTGGTACATTCACTCAGAGCACTACATTGTCCTCGCAGTGTACAGAGCCAGATTCTGACCCTGATGAGACTCAGGTGCCCCTTCCCGCACACTATACCACCATACACGGTGACACAGAGGAAGGTGCACATGACATTGAAGAGGAGGTGATAGATGACCCAGGTGTTGACCCAGATTGGCATCCATTGGGGGAAGAGGGTGCCGCTGCCAATAGCTCAGAAGAGGAGGAGGAGCATCCGCCGCAGGCATCGACATTGCAACAGCTGTTATCTGGCAGGCACGGAGCAGTCCAAAAACGGGTTACAATAAGCCGAAAAGTTGCTGGACTGCTTGGCCAGATGGTCAAAATAGCACAGCGTACAAGGACGCAAAATGTCTTCATAGTAGAAAGAGTGCAGTGTGGCACTTTTTTGAACAAAATCCTAATGATCAGGCCAAGGTTATCTGTAAGAAGTGCGCAAAGACCTTTAGCCGAGGGAAAAATCTGAAAAATTTGAATACCAGTTGCATGCTTAGACATTTAACCACCATGCACTTGCAAGCGTGGACACAACACCAAACCTCATGTGCAACTGATCACAACGAAGGTAGTCAGCAACGCTACATTGTTTCCCCCACTGTAAGCCCACCGGTTAGCACAGCAGCAAATGTTGAGGTGTCGTTGCAAGGCCACAGCAGTCAGGGAATCCCACTGTTATATCAACGAAAGACTGATTCTAGGCCATCAGAAAGAACACCAACTCCATCACCATCATCAACCCTCTCTCAGTCCGCCCTGTCCACCGCTACTTCCACCATATGCAACTCTCAAGTCCAGCTCACCCTCCCAGACACTATGAGTAGGTCAAGAAAGTACTCAGTCTCTCATCCGCATACACTGGGTTTGAACGCCCACATTGCCAAACTAATCTCGTTTGAGATGATGCCCTTTCGGTACGAGCACTCCATCTGCAGCTGCCACTGTTGCACACGAGGTGTCCCCCTATCGAGCAGCTAGTGGAAAGCGTCAGCAGGCAGTGTTGCAGATGATGTGTTTGGGCGACAGACACACCGCCGAGGTGCTGGCCGAGTACTTTCAGCAACAAACTGAGTCATGGCTGGGCAGTGTACATCTTGAGGCAGGCAAGGTAGTTAGTGATAACGGGCGTAATTTTGTGGCAGCCATAGCCCTTTCAAAACTCAGCCACATACCTTGCTTGGCTCACACCTTGAACCTGGTGGTGCAGTGCTTCCTCAAAAATTATCCGGAGTTAACAGCCCTGCTCCAGAAGGTGCGAAGACTGTGCGCGCACATCCGCCGGTCGCCTGTACACTCCGTTCGTATGCAGAAGCTGCAGCGATTGCTCCACCTTCCCAACCACCGCCTCATTATCGACATTGCAACAAGGTGGAACTCCACCCTGCACAAGGTGGAGCGGCTGTGCGAGCAGAGGCAGGCCATAATGCATTTGTGGGAGGATACACGGCAAGGCACTTTGAGAGCAGACATGGAGTTGACCGGTGTGCAGTGGTCGAAGCTGAAAGACCTCTGTAAAGTCCTTCAGTGTTTTGAGGAATGCACACGGCTGGTAAGTGCAGACGACGCCATCCTAAGCATGAGCATCCCACTTATGCGTCTGCTCATGCAAACTTTGACACACCTTAAGGAGCAGGCTTCTGCAGCCAATGTTGATGAGGAGGAAGAGGAGGAGGGAATCCTTGATGACATTCAGCCATTGTCTGCTCAGGGACCTCTCCTGGACGAGGTGGAGGAAGAAGAGGAGGAGGATGATGGGGATGATTACTTAGGGGAGGAGGATGCATCTCGTGGGGCAAGTGAAAATGTTGGCGTGGCAAGGTCTGGTACAGGGTTTGTGCGTGACTGGAGGGATGTGGATTTGCCAGAAAGTGCTCCTCCAACCAGCACTCGCAGTGCATCATTGACACCAGGAACATTGGCATACATGTCAGATTATGCCTTGCAGATCCTAAAAAGGGACCCCCGCATTGCCAAAATGATGAACGATGACGACTACTGGTTGGCCAGCATCCTGGATCCACGCTATAAAGGCAAATTACAAAACATCATGCCACAGGAGAACCTTGACCTAATATTGGCTAATAAACAAGAAACTCTGGTAAATCGGTTGCTTGAGGCATTCCCAGCACACAGCAGCGGTGATGGTTCTCACACGAGCCGTACGGGCCGGGGGCAGCTTGGCAGAGGTGTTCGTGGTGCACACAGCAGAAGTGGCGTTGGAGACAGGGGTTTCATGACAATGTTGTGGACTGATTTTTCAAGTACCGCTCACACAACTGGTAATACTGCATCGATGGAAAGTGACAGGAGACCGCAGTTGTCAACTATGGTTACAAACTACTTTTCCTCCCATATCAATGTTCTCCCACACAGGTCATTCCCCTTTGACTATTGGGCCACTAAACTGGACACCTGGCCTGAATTGGCACAATATGCCTTACAGGAGCTCGCTTGCCCAGCTGCAAGTGTGCTATCGGAAAGAGTCTTCAGTGCAGCTGGATCAATCCTGACAGAAAAAAGGACCCGTCTGTCAACCCAAAATGTGGATGATCTAACCTTCATTAAAATGAACCACGCATGGGTTTCCAAGGATTTTGTCCCACCTTCCCCTGATGACACATAGGGTGACAGAAAAATGGCTTGCTTTGGTCCACCTCTTCCTGGGACTTGACCTATTTCACCTTTTGCATCAGCTGAATGTCCAACATCAACATATGCGACTTTCTAAAACTCCCTAACTGTGCTGCCTCCCCCCCATGGCCGGGGTCACAACCTAGCGCACGACACCGTGCGAGTGCCTTTGCCCTGGACAGGTGGGCAGGCCGACTCTTGGGCGCGGGCACTGGCACAGGGTCCATCATAGTGCAATCAAGTGTCTCTGACGGTGGTGGTGCACACCCGCCGTCAGACACACCGCCGTACTATGAGGGGCCCAGTGCCAGTACCGACGCCCACGAGTGGGCCCCCCTTGCTTGGGCAGGGCCCCAGCATTTGCAATCTTTACCTCTCCCTGCTTCTCCGCTGTGTAGTCTGGGCTGTCAAATCCATACTGTGCCTGACACCATCTGAGCCTGCCTCCTGATGTATAGACATATATTTTGAATGTGTACGCTATCCATACGTGTTATCCGGGGATACGGTACCCTTTCTAACCTTTGTGCAATCACGTGCAATCCATACTGGGCCTAACACCGTCTGAGCCTGCCTCCTGATGTATAGACATATATTTTGAAAGTGTACGCTATCCATACATGTTATCTGGGGATACGGTACCCTTTCTCACCTTTGTGCAATCACGTGAAATCCATACTGGGCGTGAGAATGGCTGGCGAGCTGTTAAGCAAGCTACAGCACCTGTGGTTTGCACACGTAAGTTTTTCGTTTTTTCAGGAATGACGGTTAGGCCTAATTCCGGAACTGCGGTTGACCTGCACTTACTGGGAAATCATTGTTCGCGGGTAATAATTGTAATCAGTGATCCCCATCACTAACGTTGTTCAGCGGGTTATCTGCACCTGTAAGCAACAAACGCTGGCCTTTTCAGTGTAGCGCACATGCAGCCACGGACATGTAAGGGCATGACACACCAGTTATTGGCCAATCTCATGTGCCAGAGCCTCACGTGTCCCTCTAGTAAGCCGGACTCGGACCGCGGGGCATGACGGAGTCTCATTCGTTAACGGAATTAAGCTTGCAATGTGTGCATCTGTTCTGTAGCTGGCATGGTTGAGGTTTCCCAGGTGGAGTCGAATTTAACCGTAGGCTCCACTCCTGGTGGTGCCCTTCTGGACATTCCTTTAAGGTTCAGCTTTGCAACCATACTGCCCACGTAAAACAAACACTTTGCCTTCATGAACGCTGTTTGGAGGGTCATGACTCGTGGGAATAACGCCGCCCAATCAGTTAACCTGCTAGAGAGATCGTTCGTTGCTCCCAAGCATGACATCACACTCCCTAGGAAGAAGGTAATGCCACTGTGGCGACCGTACTCCTGGGGGCGACACAAGTGCACTGATGCCCAGCCACTGCTCGATGAATCTGCTGGTACATTGACCCAGACCACTACATTCCCCTCGCACGCTACACGACCTGAATCTGACCCTGATGAAACTCAGGTTACCCTTCCCATATACAGTTCCATCTTACACGGTGACAAAGAGGAAGCTGCAGATGAAAGTGCAGGTTCGGCCCACCCGCCATCAGACACACCACCGTACTATCAGGGGCCCTGTGCCAGTGCCGTCGCCAGCGAGTGGGCCCCCCCTGCTTGCTCAGGGTCACAGCACTTGCAAAGTTGAAATACTGTGCAGTGAGATGGAAGATGGGGACGACGAGGAGTCCAGACAAGTACAGGGATTCCCTAGCGAGGAGACTTATTTGATTGTTTTCAATGTTGGGACAGCAATTTTTGGGGAGCACTATACTCTGGAGAATGATAAATGGGGCCCACCATACATTGGAACATTCCAAAGGTGGACATCAGACACTGGAGCAGCATTTACAGGGCCCATTATACACTAGAGCATTAGAAATGGGGCCCATTATGTTTGGAGCATTATTTGGGCCCATAAGACAGTGGAGCTTCATCCATGGGGACCAACATATACTGTAGCATTATGTGGAGCTCATCATATACTGTTTCAAACATTATATGGGACCAATGATTCTGTATGGAGAAATAGATGGGCCTCGTCATGAGATGTAAAAAGTGAAGTATATTTCATTGTACTATACCGCTATTTCTCTGCCGTATAGGAGCATGATGAGTTGTGGTATGTGTTAAAGGGGCGCTCTTTCGCCCAGGGCACATGAAAACCTGCAGCCAGCCCTCCCCCCCACAACTTTAGCCAAATAACCCCCATTTTTCAGTGCGTAACTTGTATTATGAAGTTAATTAAGGTTGACAAGCTTAAGTAAGAAGAATTGATGCTTTTGGCATTCAAATGGGCACTGTATGTGTGTTTCCTGTCCTCTCACTGCCGACTTTTATTCCCCATTGACTTACATTGGGTTTCATGTTTCAGGACGACCCCGACTTTTCCCTATAATCGGACGATCTTGCTCGACCAGACTTTTGGAAAAGTCGGGTTTCACGAAACGAAACTCGACCCTAAAAAACCAAAAGTCGCTCAACTCTAGTAGCCTCCTTTCACAGAAGTTGAACCATAAATGTGCTGTATCACAATACTAGACCAAGCGTCAAACAGAAATTCTTCATGCAATAATGCAACTGCCCCACATCAAAGGTAAACTGTACTACAATGCTGTAAACAGGATAAATTGTCCAAAGTCTGATACCTGCAACCAGGCATGACATCTGATGCTCGGAGGGAGCATTCATAATACATCATGGGCCTCCTGATGAACTCCTTTTACGGGAGGGAAACGCGTCGAGGCGATTTTTCATTGGCCATGAGCTAAGTTCTTACATATTTGTCAATTTTGTTGATTTAATACTTGGGGATAGTGTAATTTGAGCCGGGTGATCAATGGCTTATTGTTTTTGGGCATGAAGCAATATGAAAATATGCTGTTATGGGGGATTAGAGGTAATAGCAGCGGTTGGTGATTTGAGAAATGTTTATTAATGCTGTTTAAGAATACTCAGATGGTTGTATATCTGTTTTGATTGATACCATACCCCCGTTATTTGAAACTGCCTTTGTCAAAGTACTATCACCCCGCCTATTATATATATTGAGGTGATTTTTCAGTGGCCATGAGCTAAGTTCATACATATTTGTTAATTTGCTGTTTTTTTTTTTTGGTTTTTTTTTTAGGACAGTGCAATTTTGAGCCTGAGCGATCAATGGCTCATTGTTTTGGGCATGATGCAATATGAAAAATGTGTTGTTGGGGATTAGAGGCAATAGCAGCGTTTTGTGATGTGAGAAATGTACATTAATGCTGCTTAAGAACATTTAAATGATTGTGTATCTGTTCTGATTGATATCTTACCCCCTTTACTTGCAACTGCCTTTGCTAATGCACTATTATCCCATACACTGTATACATCAGTTTGCAGATACATTTTTTTTATTTTTTTTTTATTATTATTATTAAAACATTTTTTGTCTTTGGGGGGGATTTTTTCAGGGATAATTCTAAGTTATTACCCCTGTCTCCCTTGGCCATATGTTCTGACACCCTCTTTCCTCTTTCTGGGTGAGAAGTGTAGGGGTCAGTAAGGGTCAGCCCACGTGGAGCGGGGGCACCAGAGTAACGTAGGGTGAAAAAGCTCCGCTGTCAGGCAGGGAGACACCTAAATAGGATTATTTAGACCCCTTTTCCTCCCAAAGCAAATGTTTACAAATCTGCCAAAAATTAGAGTTTTTTCCAGTTACTATTCTTTATATTTTTGTCTTGGTGGTTTGTGGCATGGGGTTATTATCTATTATATTTTTGTCCCCGGCCATCTGTTGTACTCCAAGCTGATGTCATTTAGATAGGAGTCAACAGGGTGATTAGGGAGAGCCGCCGAGGAGCGGGGGCGCCATTTGCGTATCAAGAGGGTGCCAACCTCCGCTGTCAGGTAGGAGAGAGATATAGGGCCCTATAGGGACAAATAGGTTTGTGACCCTCTACCTGACATTGGAACGACTCTCTAGTGTTTGTGGCTGGATTTTGAAAATCAGCAATAAGCCTATTTTTGTTTGCCTGTTTTTTGAAGTTTTGAAAACTTTTTAATGATTGGTTAATAAAGTATCTTTTAAGGATTGATTTTTTTGTATATGAGCCATTTTTACAGTGTGAAACATCAATTAGTCCTAAAGAAAATCATTTCTCTTGAACACAGTCGGTGGACACTTATTAATTTCCCCCCACCCATTTAGTGGAGTATGAATGTCTTGGACTCCTTCAAACATAAATTACCTGCTGGAGTTCATCCCCAGCATTAAACACAAACCAAAAATAATTTCTTATTTTTTTTAAAGGACTCTCTGGACCCATATGTGAAGTGTGATTCTCTGTTATTACAGTATCCAAGTTGTGTTTGTATCATCAGAGGTTAATCTTAAATGCAAGTGGTTGGATGATTACTGATGGCCCTCAGGATTTAAAGAGTGCTTTTAAGATAATATGATGATCAAGTTCAGCTGGAGGATTTGAAGCAACACAGGAGGAGGAACAGTTTGTGTTTCTTCATCATTAATTTTGCTTCTTTGATTTGGTGTCACTTAATCTTAGAAGTATGGGCTGGTCTGATGTTATGACATTGCCATTCAAAGGAAGATTGCATTTCATTGGTTGTCCATCTAGGTATCTGTTGTATTTTTTGTAGGCACTAACTGCATCTTCCTTTCTTACAAACACAACCTCTGCCACTCCGGGACTCAACAAGCAAGTGCACTTCAAGACACCACATACACAGAAAAGCTCCACGCGATCTTCCTCGGTGACTCTTGGATACAAATTATTAATGGTAATTTTTGTGCCTTCTAAAGAGCTAAAGACAGGCTCTTTATGAGTGGACCCTACTGATGAACTGGCCTCCTTTGTGACAAGTGTCCGTGACATGTTGGTTACAGCCTTTGTGTGCAATAATGATGGCGATTGGCGAAGTGTCGTGCTGAGTAGATATGGGAACTGTGTATGCATCATTCTCTAACAATTTAGTATGAGGTAAAGTTTTCCCAAGAGAAACTGAATTTCCAATTACCACCTGTTTTGAACTTTGTTTGCAGCTGTGATCTTCATCTTGGTGAGGATGTGTTACAGTTCCAAGTCATCATCAATACCATAAGCGTCCATATCTTGTAAAGAGGAAATCAGTGGTTTCCCAGGTTCATGGTTAACTACTTTTATTGGCATTTCTTTAACAGTGTTCATTACACTGGAACAAATATTTATCGTCTGTAACATTTGGATATTATTTGTATTATGTATGGGTGAAGATGAAGAACCTTGTGCCACGGGTGTGTTGATAGTTACGGACTGTGCACTCCTCTTTAAACTTATTTTTTCATGAGCATCCATCAGTTTGCTTGGTTTTCCACCAATACTGATCTGCTTTCTAGAATTCAGCATGTCACGAACATGTTGCACTTTGCCCTTTATACAGACATGTGCATGTTTGCCAACATATTTCTTATGGGCATCTTTTATGCAGAGCTTCAGATGTACATCTGTTACACCGATCTTCTGACAGGCATGAAACGCATTCTGGTAGTTGGAGATGGGCAGCTAAATGACTAATCATTATAGGCACTATCCTGGATCTCATACCTCCCATAGCCACTTCTGTTATTGATCCTGTTCGTTCCCATTCCTGCTATCACCATGCATCTTTCCCTGATCACTTCAACCAATAACTCGTTCACCATATTTTTGCTAATAACCTGCACCTTCCCAGCAGCAACAGTAGTTATACACGGTACTGCTTTCCAGGGTGTTTATGATACCCATACAAAAAAAAAGGTTACACACTATGTTGACATGTACCCCCCAGGTGGAAATGTTTGTCAGCCCATACACTTAGTGTATGGCCATTCCAAGTATAAGAGACCTGCACCTTTTGTAATGGGAATTTTTTTTACGAGGCCCTCCTCCTCATAAATTGCAAGGGGGTTTGGGGGTGAGCAAATGTCGTCCAGGCCTTGTATTCACTTCATGGGCAAACTTTATGGTATTAAAAAAGGATTAATAATGTCAACTTTAGCTTTATGTGGCCATCCAGTACGTGGATTCAAAGGCTTTTTGAGGTGTGTGTAATTTTGTGGCAAGGCGGGCCTTGCATTCAATGCATAGGCTAACAGTTTTTCTTTTTTAATAAATTTGCAAAAAATTCTACATTTCTGATTTTTTTCAGTCAAGATGGGGTACAGAATGTACATTAATGAGAAAAAAATGAACTTTTTTGAATTTACCAAATGACTGCAATGAAACAAAGAGTGAAAAATTTAAAGGAGTCTCAATACTTTCTGTACCCACTGTAGCTTCCATTTGCAACCTCTTAGCCCTTAGTATGACCATTTACAGACATTTTGTAGCACCAAAGTTTGGTTGCCATTGATTTCTATTGGTTTCATTTTCAGGGTCTGGTTTGGGGGTCACGTTCAAATACCATACTCGACTTTTAACTCGACTTCGGCTGAACCCAAACATCAACGGGTCTGCTAATCCCTATTTAGGTTTCTTCTTTGCATGATCACTTTAACTAGCATTTGTTAATTAAGCTGTGAACTGCACTTACAGACAATTTTTGGTAGTATTCTTGAATGCATTCAATAATCTGCATGACTGAATCATGCTTGTTTTAATGCAGCGCCATCTGAGGGCCCGCAAATCATGAATATTCAATGCTGACTTTCGATCTTGGTCTTTGTGCACATGAATTTTTTTATTATCTCTGATACTTTTGATGATATTATGGTATGTACTTTCAATGTTGGAATATTCAAGATCTTTACAATTGTACATTAAGGAGCATTTTTTTAAATTGTTCTACAATTTTTAGATTCAGTTGTAAACAAATTGATGATGCTATACGCCAAAAAAAAGAGCGCATGAACCACAGCTCCAAAAATCTTATGCTAATCCAATGCCACCAGTCAAAAATTTATATAACTGAACATGAGGTTCTTAGTTTAACATTCTGATCAGACTGTATGAAGCCCACTGCCATGTGTTTTTGCCACCTCATAGCTCCATGAAATACACAAGAAGCAAAGTTGAAGTGTGAATCAAAGAAAGAAAAGGAGGAGCAGATTGTGTGTCATGGAGCTATGAGGTGGCAAAAACACAGTGTGTGTAGATGGCGATGTGTGATGTGATGGCGCACGGTGTGCGTTGCTGGCGACTGAAGAGACAGAGAACAAGCAGTGATAGGGGAAAAATCAGTTTTATTTAAAAAAATTGTACTTTTTACAAAATGTTTAGAGGGAAATGTTATTGACACGGGGGGTGTGGAGATGGGAGGATTGGCTCAGTGTGGATGATTAACGGGTTCCAGGGGAAGGGCTAATGAAATGTGTGGGGTCTGGGAGGTCAAGGATGGAAGTAGATTCGTTATGAGTGGAAGCATGGGGTGGGAGAGACACATTGGAAGGGAGAGATAAATTGGACATTACAGACACATTGGGAGGTGAGGGTGGAGGTAGAACGATAGTTCTTATTCCCCGTCTCGTTTCCCATCTCTTCTTCTTGTGTTTTCCATGGGTTGGTTGCTGGCTTCTTCGTCTCCTTGGGAGTGGTGGGTTCTGTACCCGGCATGGTGGTGGTGGTGGATGGTCATGCAGGAGCAGGACTCGGCTTGGTGGAGTGGCTTTCAGCAGCGCCCAGCATGGTGGTGGCGCTGTAGTGGTGTGGCAGGACTGGGCATGGTGGTGGCCGTAAAGTGATATGCAGCAGAACTCAGTATTGAGGTAAAGCATGTTAGTGGTGGTACAGTTGGAAAAACCACCTGTGGCTGCTGGAAGTATCGAGTCTGCTGCATAAACTGAACATAAGCAGCATTGCAGGCCTGCATCACATTCAGCTGGAGATCAGGCGTAAGGTGTTCCAACACGCTCTGCTCGATTGCATTAAAAAAATGGTGTGCTGGTTTATGGAGGTCGGCTTCCAGACAGTCAAGGCATTGGTTGACAGCCTGGAAAAGTGTGTCAATATGGGTCAAACTACTTTCCAGTCTTTCTCCCACCGCCTTCAGGTTATTCTGGAAGACCGAGCTCAAGTGAATAAACTCGAGCTCGAGTGTCCTGTCCGAGAGCTTCTGCCACTGGCGGGAAGACCCAACAAAAAAAGAGGCAGAGGCCTGGGACAGGGTAACACTGGATGGATCAGCTGCCTGTTCTCCAGCCTGTGACACCGACCCACTTGCTGCATCGCTGGTGGATGGTTGGGACTGCTCCGTGGCAGTTTGCTGAAGGACCGCTTCAGAGGACGATCCAGGTTCGAGGGTGCTGGTCCAGGGACTGTGAAAATAAAATAAAGACATTACTACCAAAAAATAACAATTGTACAAGCTCCAACTGGAATAAAAATATTCAGATTAGGGAATACATCACAAAAACACTTACAGTTGTGGACAAAAGAATTGACACCCCTGCAATTCTGTCAGATAATACTCAGTTTCTTCCTAAAAATGATTGCAAACACAAATTCTTTGGTATTATTATCTTCATTTAATTTGTCTTAAATGAAAAAACACAAAAAGAATTGTCCTAAAGCCAAATTGGATATAATTCCACACCAAACATAAAAAAGAGGGTGGACAAAAGTAATGGCACTGTTCGAAAAATCATGTGATGCTTCTCTAATTTGTGTAATTAACAGCACCTGTAACTTACCTGTGGCACCTAACAGATGTTGGCAATAACTAAATCACACTTGCAGCCAGTTGACATGTATTAAAGTTGACACAACCTCTATCCTGTGTCCTTGTGTGTACCACATTGAGCATGGAGAAAAGAAAGAAGACCAAAGAAATGTCTGAGGACTTGAGAAACCAAATTGTGAGGAAGCATGAGCAATCTCAAGGCTACAAGTCCATCTCCAAAGACCTGAATGTTCCTGTGTTTACCGTGCGCAGTGTCATCAAGAAGTTTAAACCCCATGGCACTGTGGCTAACCTCCCTAGATGTGGATGGAAAAGAAAAATTGACGAAAAATTTCAATGCAAGATTGTGCGGATGTTGGATAAAGAACCTCGACTAACATCCAAACAAGTTCAAGCTGCCCTGCAGTCCGAGGGTACAACAGTGTCAACCTGTACTATCCGTCGGCGTCTGAATGAAAAGGGACTGTATGGTAGGAGACCCAGGAAGACCCCACTTCTTACCCCGAGACATAAAAAAGCCAGGCTGGAGTTTGCCAAAACTTACCTGAAAAAGCCTAAAAAGTTTTGTAAGAATGTTCTCTGGTCAGATGAGACAAAAGTAGAGCTTTTTGGGCAAAGGCATCAACATAGAGTTTACAGGAGAAAAAAAGAGGCATTCAAAGAAAAGAACACGGTCCCTACAGTCAAACATGGCGGAGGTTCCCTGATGTTTTGGGGTTGCTTTGCTGCCTCTGGCACTGGACTGCTTGACCGTGTGCATGGCATTATGAAGTCTGAAGACTACCAACAAATTTTGCAGCATAATGTAGAGCCCAGTGTGAGAAAGCTGGGTCTCCCTCAGAGGTCATGGGTCTTCCAGCAGGACAATGACACAAAACACACTTCAAAAAGCACTAGAAAATGGTTTGAGAGAAAGCACTGGAGACTTCTAAGGTGGCCAGCAATGAGTCCAGACCTGAATCCCAGAGAACACCTGTGGAGAGATCTAAAAATGACAGTTTGGAGAAGGCACCCTTCAAATATCAGGGACCTGGAGCAATTTGCCAAAGAAGAACTGTCTAAAATTCCAGCAGAGCATTGTAAGAAACTCATTGATGGTTACCGGAAGCGGTTGGTCGCCGTTATTTTGGCTAAAGGTTGTGCAACCAAGTATTAGGCTGAGGGTGCCAATACTTTTGTCTGGCCCATTTTTGGAGTTTTGTGTGAAATGATCAATGATTTGCTTTTTGCTTCATTTTCTTTTGTGTTTTTTCATTTAAGACAAATTAAATGAAGATAATAATACCAAAGAATTTGTGTTTGCAATCATTTTCAGGAAGAAACTGAGTATTATCTGACAGAATTGCAGGGGTGTCAATACTTTTGGCCACAACTGTACGTTCTCTCAGCAAGGACAGGCCTCAGGAAAGCCAGCATCCTGTGATACTTGTGTTTTCTTATCCTTGCTGCAGCACTACTGCGAACTTGGATCTCCTGTCTCAGGTCCTTGTTGAAGCAATCCTTCATCGAACGCTAATGGGTTCTGACTTTGTGCACTGCATAGTGGGGAAAAAAATGGTTAAACAATGCCCTTTTATCGCATCACACACGGTTTTGTGATCCCGGCCTTACAGGTTCACTGCCACATCAGACCACATTGCAATACTTGCGAAATTCCTTTCGGACTCGTGGCATGGCGTTGTCCCAGTCATCCATCATCGATCGGGCCACCTTATTCCACAGCCACCGAATCACCACAGCATCCGAGTGCTGCTGCTCCCAGGTGTCCCACAACGCAACTTGATCTTGCACTAATGTGATCAGGAGGTCATTGTCCAGATAGTCCTCCTCCCATTATGGAACCTAGAAATGAAAGAAAAACATTAATGTTGGAAAGATAAAACAATAAAAAAGAGAAAGAAAAAATAGTCAAGAAAAACTATTAACAGTCAAGAAAAAAAAAAAGAAGCTTACATGCTGTCTTGCCACTGGATCTGGGGCCTGAGTCTGCTGCTCCTGATCCTGCTCCTCTGCACTTGTTGAAGTGTTCTGTAAAAGAAAATACATGATTTTGCCACATATGTAAAGTGACAGTGAATACTTACCAATCAGTTGCAAATGTACTCACTTCAGACTCCTGTCCAGTGTGTTCAGCGTGCTCTGGACTTGAGGCCATGGTGATATGGTGATGAATGCTGAAAGAAAGAGACAGAAATGATTACAGACTGCAGGGAGAAAAACAGACACACAGGCATTAGCTTGTATACTCACATTTTGGCAAATTCAGTGTATTCACAGATCTCTTCAACAGTCTGGAGTCTTCCAATCTCTTCCACAGTCTGGAGACTGCTGGACTTCCAGTGCTAACACCCTCTTTTTATGCATCTTTGTGTGGGGGGTGGCTAAAACCAGTTCCTGGACATGTTTACTCAGAAAAATACATGCGTACACAAATGCAAGCGAATGCATGTGCTTGAGTACGCATGCGTTCCCACAGACTGTAATGCGTTGTTTAGATGCACTCCTTCCGAAAGCGTCCGCATGCATATGGCGGCGACAATTTGACACCTCCAAAATTGCAACATGTTGCGTTGGCCGCGCCCCACCACACACCCCGAAATGGCGCATGCATAAGCAAACGCAGGTGAATACATGCAAACGCATGCAAATGCATGTACCTGCGTCCACAATGTAAAAGATAGGAAAACACGACGTATGCGGATGTATGCATCAGAAACGCTGCAGACGCAACCGCAAATGTGAAACTGGCCTTACTTACAATACTACTGAGCGGGTGAGTTTTTTCCCGATGTTTTGGGGAGCCATACCCAATGATTGTGGATCCGAGGAGGCGGAGACAAATGTGGGTACATCCGCTTTTAAGTTGATTGCTGACTAAAAGCCATTTCCACCTTCTGTATGTTTCTGTACGTAGCCATACTGACAATTTCTACCAGTATTGTCAGATAAGCATGCCTACATTTGACATTCTGATAGAGATTATGCACCCGGGGATTAACTTTAAGGACACCAAGATGCGCAAGTGTATTTCTGCAGAGGAGCGCCTTTTACTAACATTGCGGTATGGATTCATCCTCTATGTTGATGTCTTTTCCTTTTTTTTTCTTTAATGCACTCATCCCTTCCATTTTTTGGTCCATGTTCTTTCAATATTTTTACTAGAACATTTGTCCTTTGACATTATGTGCTGCTTTTAATACGAGCAAAGTCAATGCATGTTGTTTATTTTTTTAAAGGCAGGGCTTCTTAGCTATTGGCCATAACTTTTAGTAAGGACTAAACTGGTTTATGGCGGCATGGATTCTAAGATTCCTTTCCACTGGGCTTTCTTATGCGGCACTTTGAATTCTTAGTTGGCAAATCCACCATCTCAGGCATTGTCCGTTCTACCTGCTCAGAAATATGGTCCCAACTACATCAATCGGTCATGCCTGAACCCAAAATGGAAGACTGGCTGCAGATAGCCCATGGGTTTGAGGAAACGTGCCAGTTTCCGAACTATATTGGCGCACTGGATGGAAAGCAGATCCGTGTGCGTAAGCTGCCAAACTCGGGTCCCAATATCATAATTATAAACAGTATTTTTCTGTTGTGCTGTTGGCCCTTTGCAATCTTGACGAAGACTGCAAAGTCAAAACGCATTGATCTGACAACAATGTGTTTTTTTGCCTGACAGCTTTTTGCCGTCCATGTTTTAAATAATGGATTAAAAGTTATTTTTTAGACTGCTATTTTCTCGCTGGATCCTTCCCTCCTGATGTTACATATGCTTGCTTCAATGGAACCGTGCTGTGTGCCAGCTGTCTAAGGGTACCGTTACACCTAGCGATGCACCAGCGATCCCGACTAGCGATATGACGCAGTCAGGATCGCTGGTGCATCGCTAGGTGGTCGCTAGTGAGCTGCCATTCAGGCAGATCTCATCAGCGACATCGCTGGGGACGGGGATCGCTACTTACCTGTCAGACGCGGCGATCCTGCGTCCTCCCGCCCGGCTCCACGCATCGCTCGTCGTCACAGCAGGAAGCGCCGCAGGAAGTGGCCGACGAGGAATGGTCCAGCAGCTTCTCGCACGATCAGCGATAACCAACGGGGGAGCCGGTCGGAGGTAATTATCACATGCAGCGAGATCGCTAGCAATATCGCTGCAACGTCACAAAATCGGTGACTTTGCAGCGATATTGCTAGCGATATCGCAGTGTGTAACAGGGGCTTAACAAGGAGTCTACACAGTGGTGAGCTGACTTCACAGTCCTTCTTTTTTTTTTTCCTAATCAATGTGTTTGTATTGCAAAATGTAGTTTACATTGCAATGTGGCTTGCTACATGGCAAGTGTAAAGTGTGAAATAGGCCACATATTATACAAAAAACATCATATATGATGATTCTCTGTTCGTTTGGTAACACGTGTTACTTTTATTAATAGTACTTTTTAATGATTGTACTTACTAATTTGTTGCTGGGCCTCACAAGGTCTTTCCTCAAAATGGGGATACATTTGTGTGCAGATTCTCCTCCATGCTGCCTCCTTACGTGCCCGGCCTGAATAGTGTGCATTGCATTGATCCCATAGTTCTGGCCTCTCTTGCACCAAAACTATGAGCATCTCCACGTTAATGTGTGTGGCCATGATGCTGGATTCCGTGGGGGTGTTTCCTGGATTTTTCTAGAGGTTGCCAGGGAAATTTGGATGCCAAAGCTTCCTGACAATGCCTTAATTTCCTGTCACCTGGAGAATGCTTGTGTGTTTCTCACAGGTCACATGCATGGTCCAAGTGTGGTCCATTTTTTTCTCGCACCCATAGACTTGTATTGGTGAGACACAGTCGATATACCCTGAAAATCGCAGCATGCTGCGATTTCAATCGTACGTATAATACGGCCGAGAAAAAAAATGGTGATGGGAGCTGCCCCATAGATTAACAATGGTCCGAGTGCTACGAGACGTTTTATCGCATAGCACTCGTCCGTATTCCACTCTAGTGTGACTCCGGCCTAACAGTCATAAGTAGAGTTGAGTGACTTTTGGTTTTTTAGGGTCGAGTTTCGTTTCGTGAAACCCAACTTTTCCAAAAGTCGGGTCGAGCAAGATCGGCCGATTATAGGGAAAAGTCGGGGTCGTCCCGATACACGAAACCCAATGTAAGTCAATGGCGAGTAAAAGTCGTCAGTGAGAGGAGGACAGGAAACACACCTACAGTGCCCATTTGAATGCCAAAAGCATCAATTCTTCTTACTTAAGCTTGTCAACCTTAATTAACTTCATAATACAAGTTACGCACTGAAAAATGGGGGTTATTTGGCTAAAGTTGTGGGGGGGTAGGGATGGCTCCAGGTTTTCATGTGCCCTGGGTGAAAGAGCGCCCCTTTAACACATACCACAACTCATCATGCTCCGATACGGCAGAGAAATAGCAGTATAGTACAATGAAAAATACTTCACTTTTTACATCTCATGACGAGGCCCATCTATTTCTCCATACAGAATCATTGGTCCCATATAATGTTTGAAACAGTATATGATGAGCTCCACATAATGCTACAGTATATGTTGGTCCCCATGGATGAAGCTCCACTGTCTTATGGGCCCAAATAATGCTCCAAACATGATGGGCCCCATTTCTAATGCTCTAGTGTATAATGGGCCCTGTAAATGCTGCTCCAGTGTCTGATGTCCACCTTTGGAATGTTCCAGTGTATGGTGGGCCCCATCTATCATTCTCCAGAGTATAGTGCTCCCCAAAAATTGCTGTCCCAACATTGAAAACAATCAAATAAGTCTCCTCGCTAGGGAATCCCTGTACTAGTCTGGACTCCTCGTCGTCCCCATCTTCCATCTCACTGCACAGTATTTCAACCTTGCAAGTGCTGTGATCCTGAGCAAGCAGGGGGGGCCCACTCTTTGGCGACGGCACTGGCACAGGACCCCTGATAGTACGGTGGTGTGTCTGATGGCGGGTGGGCCGAACCTGCACTTTCATCTGCAGCTTCCTCTTTGTCACCGTGTAAGATGGAACTGTATATGGGAAGGGTAACCTGAGTTTCATCAGGGTCAGATTCAGGCCGTGTAGCGTGCGAGGGGAATGTAGTGGTCTGGGTCAATGTACCAGCAGATTCATCGAGCAGTGGCTGGGCATCAGTGCACTTGTGTCGCCCCCAGGAGTACGGTCACCACAGTGGCATTACCTTCCTCCTAGGGAGTATGATGTCATGCTTGGGAGCAACGAAGGATCTCTCTAGCAGGTTAACTGATTGGGCGGCGTTATTCCCACGAGTCATGACCCTCCAAACAGCGTTCATGAAGGCAAAGTGTTTGTTTTACGTGGGCAGTATGGTTGCAAAGCTGAACCTTAAAGGAATGTCCAGAAGGGCACCACCAGGAGTGGAGCCTACGGTTAAATTCGACTCCACCTGGGAAACCTCAACCATGCCAGCTACAGAAAAGATGCACACATTGCAAGCTTAATTCCGTTAACGAACGAGACTCCGTCATGCCCCGCGGTCCGAGTCCGGCTTACTAGAGGGACACATGAGGCTCTGGCACATGAGATTTGCCAATAACTGGTGTGTCATGCCCTTACATGTCCGTGGCTGCATGTGCGCTACACTGAAAAGGCCAGCGTTTGTCGTTTACAGGTGCAGATAACCCGCTGAACAACGTTAGTGATGGGGATCACTGATTACAATTATTACCCGCGAACGATGATTTCCCAGTAAGTGCAGGTCAACCGCAGTTCCGGAATTAGGCCTAACCGTCATTCCTAAAAAAATGAAAAACTTACGTGTGCAAACCACAGGTGCTGTAGCTTGCTTAACAGCTCGCCAGCCGTTCTCACGCCCAGTATGGATTACACGTGATTGCACAAAGGTGAGAAAGGGTACCGTATCCCCGGATAACATGTATGGATAGCGTACACATTCAAAATATATGTCAATACATCAGGAGGCAGGCTCAGACGGTGTTAGGCCCAGTATGGCTTGCACGTGATTGCACAAAGGTGAGAAAGGGTACCGTATCCCCGGATAACATGTATGGATAGCGTACACATTCAAAATATATGTCTTTACATCAGGAGGCAGGCTCAGACGGTGTTAGGCCCAGTATGGCTTGCACGTGATTGCACAAAGGTGAGAAAGGGTACCGTATCCCCGGATAACATGTATGGATAGCGTACACATTCAAAATATATGTCTATACATCAGGAGGCAGGCTCAGACGGTGTTAGGCCCAGTATGGCTTGCACATGATTGCACAAAGGTGAGAAAGGGTACCGTATCCCCGGATAACATGTATGGATAGCGTACACATTCAAAATATATGTCTATACATCAGGAGGCAGGCTCAGACGGTGTTAGGCCCAGTATGGCTTGCACGTGATTGCACAAAGGTGAGAAAGGGTGCCGTATCCCCGGATAATATGTATGGATAGCGTACACATTCAAAATATATGTCTATACATCAGGAGGCAGGCTCAGACGGTGTTAGGCCCAGTATGGATTGCACGTGATTGCACAAAGGTGAGAAAGGGTACCGTATCCCTGGATAACATGTATGGATAGCGTACACATTCAAAATATATGTCTATACATCAGGAGGCAGGCTCAGACGGTGTCAGGCACAGTATGGATTTGACGGCCCAGACTACACAGTGGAGGAGCAGGGAGAGGTAAAGATTGCAAATGCTGGGGCCCTGCCTAAGCAAGGGGGCCCAATCATGGGCGTCGGTACTGGCACTGGGCCCCTCATAGTACGGCGGTGTGTCTGACGGCGGGTGTGCACCACCACCGTCAGAGACACTTGATTGCACTATGAGGGACCCTGTGCCAGTGCCCGCGCCCAAGAGTCGGCCTACCCACCTGTCCAGGGCAACGGCACTCGCACGGTGTCGTGCACTAGGTGGTGACCCCAGCCATGGGGGGGGGGCAGCACAGTTAGGGAGTTTTAGAAAGTGGCATATGTTGATGTTGGACATTCAGCTGATGCAAAAGGCGAAATAGGTCAAGTCCCAGGAAGAGGTGGACCAAAGCAAGCCATTTTTCTGTCACCCTATGTGTCATCAGGGGAAGGTGGGACAAAATCCTTGGAAACCCATGCATGGTTCATTTTAATGAAGGTTAGATCATCCACATTTTGGGTTGACAGACGGGTCCTTTTTTCTGTCAGGATTGATCCAGCTGCACTGAAGACTCTTTCCGATAGCACACTTGCAGCTGGGCAAGCGAGCTCCTGTAAGGCATATTGTGCCAATTCAGGCCAGGTGTCCAGTTTAGCTTCCCAATAGTCAAAGGGGAATGACCTGTGTGGGAGAACATCGATATGGGAGTAAAAGTAGTTTGTAACCATAGTTGACAACTGCTGTCTCCTGTCACTTTCCATCGATGCAGTATTACCAGTTGTGTGAGCGGTACTTGAAAAATCAGTCCACAACATTGTCATGAAACCCCTGTCTCCAACGCCACTTCTGCTGTGTGCACCATGAACACCTCTGCCAAGCTGTCCCCGGCCCGTACGGCTCGTGTGAGAACCATCACCGCTGCTGTGTGCTGGGAAAGCCTCAAGCAACCGATTTACCAGAGTTGCTTGTTTATTAGCCAATATTAGGTCAAGGTTCTCCTGTGGCATGATGTTTTGTAATTTGCCTTTATAGCGTGGATCCAGGATGCTGGCCAACCAGTAGTCGTCATCGTTCATCATTTTGGCAATGCAGGGGTCCCTTTTTAGGATCTGCAAGGCATAATCTGACATGTGGGCCAATGTTCCCGGTGTCAATGATGCACTGCGAGTGCTGGTTGGAGGAGCACTTTCTGGCAAATCCACATCCCTCCAGTCACGCACAAACCCTGTACCAGACCTTGCCACGCCAACATTTTCACTTGCCCCACGAGATGCATCCTCCTCCCCTAAGTAATCATCCCCATCATCATCCTCCTCCTCCTCTTCTTCCTCCACCTCATCCAGGAGAGGTCCCTGAGCAGACAATGGCTGAATGTCATCAAGGATTCCCTCCTCCTCTTCCTCCTCATCAACATTGGCTGCAGACGCCTGCTCCTTAAGGTGCGTCAAAGTTTGCATGAGCAGATGCATAAGTGGGATGCTCATGCTTAGGATGGCGTCGTCTGCGCTTACCAGCCGTGTGCATTCCTCAAAACACTGAAGGACTTTACAGAGGTCTTTCAGCTTCGACCACTGCACACCTGTCAACTCCATGTCTGCTCTCAAAGTGCCTGGCCGTGTATCCTCCCACAAATGCATTATGGCCTGCCTCTGCTCGCACAGCCGCTCCACCATGTGCAGGGTGGAGTTCCACCTTGTTGCAATGTCGATAATGAGGCGGTGGTTGGGAAGGTGGAGCAATCGCTGCAGCTTCTGCATACGAACGGAGTGTACAGGCGACCGGCGGATGTGCGCGCACAGTCTTCGCACCTTCTGGAGCAGGGCTGTTAACTCCGGATAATTTTTGAGGAAGCACTGCACCACCAGGTTCAAGGTGTGAGCCAAGCAAGGTATGTGGCTGAGTTTTGAAAGGGCTATGGCTGCCACAAAATTACGGCCGTTATCACTAACTACCTTGACTGCCTCAAGATGTACACTGCCCAGCCATGACTCAGTTTGTCGCTTCAAGTACTCGGCCAGCACCTCGGCGGTGTGTCTGTCGCCCAAACACATCATCTGCAACACAGCCTGCTGACGCTTTCCACTAGCTGCTCGATAGGGGGACACCTCGTGTGCAACAGTGGCAGCTGCAGATGGAGTGCTCGTACGACTGCGCTCTGTGGACGAGCTTTCGCTTCTGGAGGAGGAGGAGGAGGAGGAGGGTCGAACGCCTACAGCCAACTGTTTCCTATACCGTGGGCTAGGCAGCACTGTCCCACCACCGCTGTCCCCTGTGGACCCTGCATCCACCACATTAACCCAGTGCGCAGTGATGGACACGTAACGGCCCTGGCCATGCCGACTGGACCATGCATCAGTTGTGAGGTGCACCTTTCCACTCACTGACTGCTTGAGTGCATGGACAATGCGGTCTTTTACATGATGGTGGAGGGCTGGGATGGCTTTGCGAGAGAAGAAGTGGCGACTGGGTAGGTCATAGCGTGGTACTGCATAGGCCATGAGTAACATAGTAACATAGTAACATAGTAATTAAGGTTGAAGGGAGACTTTAAGTCCATCTAGTTCAACCCATCCTATCCTAACTTGCCCTAACATGTTGATCAAGAGGAAGGCAAAAAAAACCCATGTGGCAAACAGTAAGCTTCACATTGGGGAAAAAAATTCCTTCCCGACTCCACATACGGCAATCAGACTAGCGCCCTGGATCAACGCAACACTAAGGAAACTAGTGTATATACCCTGTAATATTATATTTTTCAAGAAAGGCATCCAGTCCCTTCTTAAATTTTAGTAGGGAATCACTCATTACAACATCATATGGCAGAGAGTTCCATAGTCTCACTGATCTTACAGTAAAGAATCCGCGTCTTTTAGTATGCTTAAACCTTCTTTCCTCCAGACGTAGAGGATGCCCCCTTGTCCCAGTCACAGGTCTAAGAGTAAAAAGATCATTAGATAGGTCTTGGTATTGTCCCCTCATATATTTATACATTGTAATAAGATCACCCCTAAGCCTTCGATTCTCCAAACTAAATAACCCCAAGTGTAATAACCTGTCTTGGTATTGCAGACCCCCCAGTTCCCTTATAACCTTGGTCGCTCTTCTCTGCACCCGCTCCAGTTCAGCTATGTCTTTCTTATACACCGGAGACCAGAACTGTACACAGTATTCTAAGTGTGGTCGCACTAGTGACTTATATAGAGGTAAAATTATGTTCCCCTCCTGAGCATCTATGCCTCTTTTAATGCATCCCATTATTTTATTTGCCTTTGCAGCAGCTGCCTGACACTGGCCACTAAATGTGAGTTTGTTGTCCACCCATACACCCAGGTCTTTTTCAGTGACAGTTTTGCCAGTGTTTTACAATTAAGCACATAATTATACATCTTGTTCGTTCTACCCAAGTGCATGACCTTACATTTATCCCCATTAAAGCTCATTTGCCATTTATCAGCCCAAGCTTCTAGTTTACATAAATCCTCCTGTAATATAAAATTGTCCTCCTCTGAATTGATTACCCTGCAGAGTTTAGTGTCATCTGCAAATATTGAAATTCTACTCTCTATGCCCCTTACAAGGTCATTAATAAATATGTTAAAAAGAAGCGGGCCCAAAACTGACCCCTGTGGTACCCCACTGCTAACCGTGACCCAGTCCGAGTGTGCTCCATTAATAACCACCCTTTGTTTCCTATCCCTGAGCCAGCTCTTAATCCACCTACACATATTTTCCCCTATCCCCATTGTTCTCATTTTATGTATCAACCTTTTGTGTGGCACCGTATCAAAAGCTTTTGAAAAGTCCATATACACCACGTCCACTGCATTCCCTTGGTCCAGTCCGGAACTTACCTCTTCATAAAAGCTTATCAGATTAGTCTGACAGGAACGGTCCCTTGTAAACCCATGTTGATATTGGGTCATGAGGTTATTCTTCTCCAGATACTCCAGTATAGTATCTCTTAGAAAACCCTCCAGGATTTTACCCACAGTTGAGGTTAAACTCACTGGCCTATAATTTCCAAGTTCAGTTTTTGTCCCCTTTTTGAATATTGGCACCACATTTGCTATACGCCAGTCCTGTGGTACAGACCCTGTTATTATGGAATCTTTAAAGATTAAAAATAATGGTCTATCTATGACTGTGCCTAATTCCTGCAGTACTCGGGGGTGTATCCCATCCGGGCCCGGGGATTTGTCAATTTTAGTGATTTTTAGACGCTGCCGTACTTCCTGCTGGGTTAAGCAGGTGACATTTAATGGAGAATTTTTATCCCTGATCATGTTATCCGTCATGGGATTTTCTTGTGTAAACACTGTTGAAAAAAAGTCATTTAGCATATTGGCTTTTTCCTCATCCTCCTCCACCATTTCACCCAGACTATTTTTAAGGGGGCCAACATTATCATTTTTTAGCTTCTTACTATTTATGTAGTTAAAGAATATTTTGGGATTATTTTTACTTTCTCTGGCAATGAGTCTCTCTGTCTCAATCTTTGCAGCCTTGATTTGCTTTTTACACAATTTATTTAATCTTCTGTATTTATTTAATGTCTCATCACTACCTACTTGCTTTAATTCTCTAAATGCTTTATTTTTATCTCTTATTGCACCCCTTACAGCACTATTTAGCCATAGTGGTTTCCTCCTATTTCTCACATGTTTATTCCCATATGGTATATATTGTGCACAGCTCCTCTTCAGAATGTTAATAAACGTCTCCCATTTTCTTTGTGTATTTTTATGTCTCAGGATATCGTCCCAGTTAATTGCACCAAGATCATCTCTCATCCGTTGGAAATTTGCTTTCCTGAAGTTTAGTGTCCTTGTAACCCCTCTACTACACATCTTATTAAAGGATACATGAAAACTTATTAATTTGTGATCACTATTACCCAAGTGACCCCCAACCCTTACATTCGATATGCGGTCTGGCCTGTTGGTTAATATTAGGTCTAGCAGTGCCCCCCCTCTTGTTGGGTCCTGAACCAGTTGTGAAAGGTAATTGTCTCTCATAGTTGTCAAAAACCTATTACCTTTGCTGGAACTGCAGGTTTCGGTTCCCCAATGTATTTCAGGGTAGTTGAAGTCCCCCATAATAATGACTTCTCCTTGAGTCGCAGCTTCATCTATTTGCTTTTTGAGGATATTCTCTGTTGCTTCCATTATTTTTGGAGACTTATAACAAACCCCTATCAGTAATTTATTATTTTCCCCCCCTCCCCTTATCTCTACCCACAGGGACTCTACATTTTCATTAGATTCATATATATTATCACGAAGTATGGGTTTTAAGGATGATTTTACATATAAACACACGCCTCCCCCTCGTTTATTAGTACGGTCATTTCTGAACAGACTATAGCCCTGTAAATTAACCGCCCAGTCATGGCTCTCGTCCAGCCATGTCTCAGATATCCCCACCATGTCATAATTATGCTCCAACAACATTAACTCCAATTCCTCCATCTTGTTGGCGAGGCTTCTGGCATTAGTATATATGCACTTAATGTATCTCTCTGTACCTCTATTCTTTCTTAAATTATTAACTGTTCTAACCCCACCCCCCATGCCACCCCCACCCCCAATGTCATTATTTGTGCCCAGGTCTCTATCTGCCCTGTCTTCCCCTCCTATAAAAGGAATACCCTCCCCCCCGTCGCTAGTTTAAACACTCCTCCAACCTTCTAGCCATTTTCTCCCCAAGCACAGCTGCAGCCTCCCCATTGAGGTGCAGCCCGTCCCTAGCGTAGAGCCTGTAGCCAACTGAGAAGTCGGCCCAGTTCTGCAGGAACCCAAACCCCTCCTTCCTACACCAATTCCTGAGCAACTTATTAACCTCCCTAATCTCCCGTTGTCTCTCTAGCGTGGCACGTGGTACAGGAAGAATTTCCGAAAATACCACCTTGGAGGTCCTTGCTTTAAGCTTACAGCCTAATTCCCTGAAATCATCTTTAAGGACCTTCCACCTACCTCTAACTTTGTCATTTGTGCCAATGTGCACCATGACCGCTGGATCCTCACCAGCCCCTCCCAGTAATATGTCAACCCGACGGCGCTTTCCACCAACCGATAGGGCATCATCTCAAACGAGATTAGTTTGGCAATGTGGGCGTTCAAACCCAGTGTACGCGGATGAGAAACTGAGTACTTTCTTGACCTACTCATAGTGTCTGGGAGGGTGAGCTGGACTTGAGAGCTGCATATGGTGGAAGTAGCGGTGGACAGGGCGGACTGAGAGAGGGTTGATGATGGTGATGGAGTTGGTGTTCTTTCTGATGGCCTAGATTCAGTATTTCGTTGATATAATAGTGGGATTCCCTGACTGCTGTGGCCTTGCAACGACACCTCAACATTTGCTGCTGTGCTAACCGGTGGGCTTACAGTGGGGGAAACAATGTAGCGTTGCTGACTACCTTCGTTGTGATCAGTTGCACATGTGGCACTTGAGGTTTGGTGTTGTGTCCATGCTTGCAAGTGCATGGTGGTTAAATGTCTAAGCATGCAACTGGTATTCAAATTTTTCAGATTTTTCCCTCGGCTAAAGGTCTTTGCGCACTTCTTACAGATAACCTTGGCCTGATCATGAGGATTTTGGTCAAAAAAGTGCCACACTGCACTCTTCCTACTTTGGCAGACATTTTGCGGCCTAGCACGCTGTGATCTTTTGACCCTCTGGACAAGCTGTCCAGCAACTCTTTTGATTTTTGGAACCTGTCTTTGGAGTGCTCCGGGCCTGCCAGATAACAGCTGTTGCGATGTCGATGTCTGCTGTGGATGCTCCTCATCTGAGCTATTGGAAGCAGCACCCTCTTCCCCCAATGGATGCCAATCTGGGTCAACAACTGGGTCATCCATCACCTCCTCTTCAATGTCATGTGCACCTTCCTCTGTGTCACCGTGTATGGTGGTATAGTGTGCGGGAAGGGGCACCTGAGTCTCATCAGGGTCAGAATCTGGCTCTGTACACTGCGAGGACAATGTAGTGCTCTGAGTGAATGTACCAGCAGAATCATCTATCAGCGGCTGTGGATCAGTGCACTCCATGTCAGATTCATCTTGGCCTGGGTAATTCACCATTTCACTTGATAATCCAGGCATGGTATGTGAAAACAGCTCCATGGAGTAATCAGTAGTATGGCCTGCATCATCCTTCAATCTTGGTTGGGATGAAGGACACAAAGAAAGGTGTGGTTCATGAACATGAGCCTCCAATGACGAATCAGTGCTTTTACTTTTTACAACTGAAGAAGAGGAGGCGATAGAGCTGGAGGCTGAGTCAGCAATGTAAGACAAAACTTTTTCCTGATGCTCTGGCTTTAAAAGCGGTTTGCCAACTCCTAGAAAACTAAGCCTTCGAAGCCTTATGGAGCCAGACGATGACGCAGGCTCAACACCTCCTGCATTCGGTCCTATTTTGCTCTTGCCACTACCATCAGATCCACCACCAACACCATCATTACCAGCTGCCAACCACCACCCAATTCCACGGCCTCTTCCACCAGCCTTCCTCATTTTTGGTCGAAATGTAGACAAAATCCAACAAACTATATAGTAATGTAAAACAAGGTACAAGGTGTCTATAGGACAGGGGAGATTTTAAATTTCTGCACACACTTGTGGACACTGGACACTTATGGATTGTGTGAGGCCCACTGAATATCACAGCGCTATGTCACAGGCTCGATCGCACAGGTGTGAAGAAAGTGACTACAGGATAAGGGAGATTTTGAATTTCTGCACACACTAGTGGACACTGGACACTTTTGGATTGTGTGAGGCCCAGTGAATATCAGAGCGCTATGTCACAGGCTCGATGGCACAGGTGTGAAAAAAGTGACTACAGGATAAGGGAGATTTTAAATTTCTGCACACACTAGTGGACACTGGACACTTTTTGATTGTGTGAGGCCCAGTGAATATCAGAGCGCCATGTCACAGGCTCGATGGCACAGGTGTGAAAAAAGTGACTACAGGATCACAGAGATTTTGAATTTCTGCACACACTAGTGGACACTGGACACTTTTGGATTGTGTGAGGCCCACTGAATATCAGAGCGCTATGTCACAAGCTCGATGGCACAGGTGTGAAAAAAGTGACTACAGGATAAGGTAGATTTTGAATTTCTGCACACACTAGTGGACACTGGACACTTTTTGATTGTGTGAGGCCCACTGAACATCAGAGCGCTATGTCACAGGCAGAAATTGGCTACTGTATCACAAACTACAAGGTGTATATAGAATTGGGCAGAATAGGAATCTCCCTAGAGTGTAGGTCTGTAAGAACGGAACAAGTCCTCCACTTATCCTTCCACAGTGACACACAGATAGCTTCACTGTGGCCATGATAACAGCCGTTACACGGTACTGAGAGGAGCGTGCACGTACACGGCTGTCCGGTGTACATAAAATTGTCAAGCTCCGTGTTTTTTAAGTATACGGACTGACACACGCTGTCTCTCTATAGTTTTGAATGTGATCAAACAGCAAATATATTTAACTGTTTGAAAGCTAGACAAAACTAGTAGGTGCAGGTCTGTAAGAACGGAACATGTCCTCGACTTATTCTCACAGAGTGACACACAGATAGCTTCACTGTGGCCGTGATAACAGCCATTACACGGTACTGAGAGGAGCGTGCACGTACACGGCTGTCCGGTGTACGTAAAATTGTCAAGCTCCGTGTTTTTTAAGTATACGGACTGACACACGCTGTCTCTCTATAGTTTTGAATGTGATCAAACAGCAAATATATTTAACTGTTTGAAAGCTAGACAAAACTAGTAGGTGCAGGTCTGTAAGAACGGAACATGTCCTCGACTTATTCTCACAGATAGAGTTGAGTGAAACGGGTCGAAAAAATTCAAAAGTCGCCGACTTTAGGCAAAGTCGGGTTTCATGAAACGAAACCCGACCCTAGGATGAGGTCGGCCACGAGGTCGGCGACTTACACGCCAAAGTCGCGTTTCAAAAGTTTGTTTTGCGTTCTTTTTCAGCCAATCAGGATCCACGGACACTGTGGGCAACGTGATGACATAGGCAAGGGTCACCACCATCTTTCAGAAGGGCATGCAAGTGATTGGCTTGCTTTGGTGGGCGTCACAGGGGGTATAAAAGGGCGTGCACGCCGACCGCCATCTTACTTCTGCTGATCTTAGTATAGGGAGAGGTTGCTGCTGATTCTGTAGGGAGAGTGTTAGGCAGGGAAGAAGACAAAAAAACTGCTTCTGCTGCTAGCGATTTGGCCTGCACAACACACCAGTCACTGTGTGTGCAGTGCAAGGGGAGCCTATATAGTGGTGTATCAGTGGTGTTGGTTGTTGGGCTGCCTTCTAAGGCTTCCTGACATTCCTGCATTGCTGTTTACCCACTGCTCCGCAAACTGCTTTTTTAAAAGCAATCCAATCTCCCTTATCCTCTAGTCACTTTTGTCACAGCTGTGCCATCGAGCCTGTCACATAGCGCTCAGATATTCATTGGGCCTCACACAATCCAAAAGTGTCCAGTGTCCAAAAGTGTGTGCAGAGATTCAAAATCTCCCTTATCCTCTAGTCACTTTGGTCACAGCTGTGCCATCGAGCCTGTCACATAGCGCTCAGATATCAGTGGGCCTCACACAATCCAAAAGTGTCCATCCAGTGTCCAAAAGTGTGTGCAGAGATTCAAAATCTCCCTTATCCTCTAGTCACAGCTGTGCCATCGAGCCTGTCACATAGCGCTCAGATATCAGTGGGCCTCACACAATCCAAAAGTGTCCAGTGTCCAAAAAGTGTGTGCAGAGATTCAAAATCTCCCTTATCCTCTAGTCACTTTGGTCACAGCTGTGCCATCGAGCCTGTCACATAGCGCTCAGATATCAGTGGGCCTCACACAATCCAAAAGTGTCCATCCAGTGTCCAAAAGTGTGTGCAGAGATTCAAAATCTCCCTTATCCTCTAGTCACTTTGGTCACAGCTGTGCCATCGAGCCTGTCACATAGCGCTCAGATATCAGTGGGCCTCACACAATCCAAAAGTGTCCAGTGTCCAAAAGTGTGTGCAGAGATTCAAAATCTCCCTTATCCTCTAGTCACTTTGGTCACAGCTGTGCCATCGAGCCTGTCACATAGCGCTCAGATATCAGTGGGCCTCACACAATCCAAAAGTGTCCATCCAGTGTCCAAAAGTGTGTGCAGAGATTCAAAATCTCCCTTATCCTCTAGTCACTTTGGTCACAGCTGTGCCATCGAGCCTGTCACATAGCGCTCAGATATCAGTGGGCCTCACACAATCCAAAAGTGTCCAGTGTCCAAAAGTGTGTGCAGAGATTCAAAATCTCCCTTATCCTCTAGTCACTTTGGTCACAGCTGTGCCATCGAGCCTGTCACATAGTGCTCAGATATCAGTGGGCCTCACACAATCCAAAAGTGTCCAGTGTCCAAAAGTGTGTGCAGAGATTCAAAATCTCCCTTATCCTCTAGTCACTTTGGTCACAGCTGTGCCATCGAGCCTGTCACATAGCGCTCAGATATCAGTGGGCCTCACACAATCCAAAAGTGTCCATCCAGTGTCCAAAAGTGTGTGCAGAGATTCAAAATCTCCCTTATCCTCTAGTCACTTTGGTCACAGCTGTGCCATCGAGCCTGTCACATAGCGCTCAGTTATCAGTGGGCCTCATACAATCCAAAAGTGTCCATCCAGTGTCCAAAAGTGTGTGCAGAGATTCAAAATCTCCCTTATCCTCTAGTCACTTTGGTCACAGCTGTGCCATCGAGCCTGTCACATAGCGCTCAGATATCAGTGGGCCTCACACAATCCAAAAGTGTCCAGTGTCCAAAAGTGTGTGCAGAGATTCAAAATCTCCCTTATCCTCTAGTCACTTTGGTCACAGCTGTGTCATCGAGCCTGTCACATAGCGCTCAGATATCAGTGGGCCTCACACAATCCAAAAGTGTCCAGTGTCCAAAAGTGTGTGCAGAGATTCAAAATCTCCCTTATCCTCTAGTCACTTTGGTCACAGCTGTGCCATCGAGCCTGTCACATAGCGCTCAGTTATCAGTGGGCCTCACACAATCCAAAAGTGTCCATCCAGTGTCCAAAAGTGTGTGCAGAGATTCAAAATCTCCCTTATCCTCTAGTCACAGCTGTGCCATCGAGCCTTTCACATAGCGCTCAGATATCAGTGGGCCTCACACAATCCAAAAGTGTCCAGTGTCCAAAAGTGTGTGCAGAGATTCAAAATCTCCCTTATCCTCTAGTCACTTTGGTCACAGCTGTGCCATCGAGCCTGTCACATAGCGCTCAGATATCAGTGGGCCTCACACAATCCAAAAGTGTCCAGTGTCCAAAAGTGTGTGCAGAGATTCAAAATCTCCCTTATCCTCTAGTCACTTTGGTCACAGCTGTGCCATCGAGCCTGTCACATAGCACTCAGATATCAGTGGGCCTCACACAATCCAAAAGTGTCCAGTGTCCAAAAGTGTGTGCAGAGATTCAAAATCTCCCTTATCCTCTAGTCACTTTGGTCACAGCTGTGTCATCGAGCCTGTCACATAGCGCTCAGATATCAGTGGGCCTCACACAATCCAAAAGTGTCCAGTGTCCAAAACTGTGTGCAGAGATTCAAAATCTCCCTTATCCTCTAGTCACTTTGGTCACAGCTGTGCCATCGAGCCTGTCACATAGCGCTCAGATATCAGTGGGCCTCACACAATCCAAAAGTGTCCAGTGTCCAAAAGTGTGTGCAGAGATTCAAAATCTCCCTTATCCTCTAGTCACTTTGGTCACAGCTGTGCCATCGAGCCTGTCACATAGCGCTCAGTTATCAGTGGGCCTCACACAATCCAAAAGTGTCCATCCAGTGTCCAAAAGTGTGTGCAGAGATTCAAAATCTCCCTTATCCTCTAGTCACAGCTGTGCCATCGAGCCTATCACATAGCGCTCAGATATCAGTGGGCCTCACACAATCCAAAAGTGTCCAGTGTCCAAAAAGTGTGTGCAGAGATTCAAAATCTCCCTTATCCTCTAGTCACTTTGGTCACAGCTGTGCCATCGAGCCTGTCACATAGCGCTCAGATATCAGTGGGCCTCACACAATCCAAAAGTGTCCATCCAGTGTCCAAAAGTGTGTGCAGAGATTCAAAATCTCCCTTATCCTCTAGTCACTTTGGTCACAGCTGTGCCATCGAGCCTGTCACATAGCGCTCAGATATCAGTGGGCCTCACACAATCCAAAAGTGTCCAGTGTCCAAAAGTGTGTGCAGAGATTCAAAATCTCCCTTATCCTCTAGTCACTTTGGTCACAGCTGTGCCATCGAGCCTGTCACATAGCGCTCAGATATCAGTGGGCCTCACACAATCCAAAAGTGTCCATCCAGTGTCCAAAAGTGTGTGCAGAGATTCAAAATCTCCCTTATCCTCTAGTCACTTTGGTCACAGCTGTGCCATCGAGCCTGTCACATAGCGCTCAGATATCAGTGGGCCTCACACAATCCAAAAGTGTCCAGTGTCCAAAAGTGTGTGCAGAGATTCAAAATCTCCCTTATCCTCTAGTCACTTTGGTCACAGCTGTGCCATCGAGCCTGTCACATAGTGCTCAGATATCAGTGGGCCTCACACAATCCAAAAGTGTCCAGTGTCCAAAAGTGTGTGCAGAGATTCAAAATCTCCCTTATCCTCTAGTCACTTTGGTCACAGCTGTGCCATCGAGCCTGTCACATAGCGCTCAGATATCAGTGGGCCTCACACAATCCAAAAGTGTCCATCCAGTGTCCAAAAGTGTGTGCAGAGATTCAAAATCTCCCTTATCCTCTAGTCACTTTGGTCACAGCTGTGCCATCGAGCCTGTCACATAGCGCTCAGTTATCAGTGGGCCTCACACAATCCAAAAGTGTCCATCCAGTGTCCAAAAGTGTGTGCAGAGATTCAAAATCTCCCTTATCCTCTAGTCACTTTGGTCACAGCTGTGCCATCGAGCCTGTCACATAGCGCTCAGATATCAGTGGGCCTCACACAATCCAAAAGTGTCCAGTGTCCAAAAGTGTGTGCAGAGATTCAAAATCTCCCTTATCCTCTAGTCACTTTGGTCACAGCTGTGTCATCGAGCCTGTCACATAGCGCTCAGATATCAGTGGGCCTCACACAATCCAAAAGTGTCCAGTGTCCAAAAGTGTGTGCAGAGATTCAAAATCTCCCTTATCCTCTAGTCACTTTGGTCACAGCTGTGCCATCGAGCCTGTCACATAGCGCTCAGTTATCAGTGGGCCTCACACAATCCAAAAGTGTCCATCCAGTGTCCAAAAGTGTGTGCAGAGATTCAAAATCTCCCTTATCCTCTAGTCACAGCTGTGCCATCGAGCCTTTCACATAGCGCTCAGATATCAGTGGGCCTCACACAATCCAAAAGTGTCCAGTGTCCAAAAGTGTGTGCAGAGATTCAAAATCTCCCTTATCCTCTAGTCACTTTGGTCACAGCTGTGCCATCGAGCCTGTCACATAGCGCTCAGATATCAGTGGGCCTCACACAATCCAAAAGTGTCCAGTGTCCAAAAGTGTGTGCAGAGATTCAAAATCTCCCTTATCCTCTAGTCACTTTGGTCACAGCTGTGCCATCGAGCCTGTCACATAGCGCTCAGATATCAGTGGGCCTCACACAATCCAAAAGTGTCCAGTGTCCAAAAGTGTGTGCAGAGATTCAAAATCTCCCTTATCCTCTAGTCACTTTGGTCACAGCTGTGTCATCGAGCCTGTCACATAGCGCTCAGATATCAGTGGGCCTCACACAATCCAAAAGTGTCCAGTGTCCAAAACTGTGTGCAGAGATTCAAAATCTCCCTTATCCTCTAGTCACTTTGGTCACAGCTGTGCCATCGAGCCTGTCACATAGCGCTCAGATATCAGTGGGCCTCACACAATCCAAAAGTGTCCAGTGTCCAAAATGTGTGCAGAGATTCAAAATCTCCCTTATCCTCTAGTCACTTTGGTCACAGCTGTGCCATCGAGCCTGTCACATAGCGCTCAGTTATCAGTGGGCCTCACACAATCCAAAAGTGTCCATCCAGTGTCCAAAAGTGTGTGCAGAGATTCAAAATCTCCCTTATCCTCTAGTCACAGCTGTGCCATCGAGCCTTTCACATAGCGCTCAGATATCAGTGGGCCTCACACAATCCAAAAGTGTCCAGTGTCCAAAAGTGTGTGCAGAGATTCAAAATCTCCCTTATCCTCTAGTCACTTTGGTCACAGCTGTGCCATCGAGCCTGTCACATAGCGCTCAGATATCAGTGGGCCTCACACAATCCAAAAGTGTCCAGTGTCCAAAAGTGTGTGCAGAGATTCAAAATCTCCCTTATCCTCTAGTCACTTTGGTCACAGCTGTGCCATCGAGCCTGTCACATAGCGCTCAGATATCAGTGGGCCTCACACAATCCAAAAGTGTCCAGTGTCCAAAAGTGTGTGCAGAGATTCAAAATCTCCCTTATCCTCTAGTCACTTTGGTAACAGCTGTGCCATCGAGCCTGTCACATAGCGCTCAGATATCAGTGGGCCTCACACAATCCAAAAGTGTCCAGTGTCCAAAAGTGTGTGCAGAGATTCAAAATCTCCCTTATCCTCTAGTCACTTTGGTCACAGCTGTGCCATCGAGTCTGTCACATAGCGCTCAGATATCAGTGGGCCTCATACAATCCAATAGTGTCCAGTGTCCAAAATTGTGTGCAGAGATTCAAAATCTCCCTTATCCTCTAGTCACTTTAGTCACAGCTGTGCCATCGAGCCTGTCACATAGCGCTCAGATATCAGTGGGCCTCACACAATCCAAAAGTGTCCAGTGTCCAAAAGTGTGTGCAGAGATTCAAAAACTCCCTTATACTCTAGTCACTTTGGTCACAGCTGTGCCATCGAGCCTGTGACATAGCGCTCAGATATCAGTGGGCCTCACACAATCCAAAAGTGTCCAGTGTCCAAAAGTGTGTGCAGAGATTCAAAATCTCCCTTATCCTCTAGTCACTTTGGTCACAGCTGTGCCATCGAGCCTGTCACATAGCGCTCAGATATCAGTGGGCCTCACACAATCCAAAAGTGTCCAGTGTCCAAAAGTGTGTGCAGAGATTCAAAATCTCCCTTATCCTTTAGTCACTTTGGTCACAGCTGTGCCATCGAGCCTGTCACATAGCGCTCAGATATCAGTGGGCCTCACACAATCCAAAAGTGTCCAGTGTCCACAAGTGTCTGCAGAAATTCAAAATCTCCCCTGTCCTATAGACACCTTGTACCTTGTTTTACATTACTATATAGTTTGTTGTATTTTGTCTACATTTCTACCAAAAATGAGGAAGGCTGATGGAAGAGGCCGTGGAATTGGGCGGGGGTTGGCAGCTGGTAATGATGGTGTTGGTGGTGGATCTGATGGTAGTGGCAAGAGCAAAATAGGACCGAATGCAGGAGGTGCTGACCCTGCGTCATCGTCTGGCTACATAAGGCCTCGAACGCTTAGTTTTCTAGGAGTTGGCAAACCGCTTTTAAAGCCAGAGCATCAGGAAAAAGTTTTGTCTTACATTGCTGACTCAGCCTCCAGCTCTATCGCCTCCTCTTCTTCAGTTGTAAAAACTAAAAGCACTGAGTCGTCATTGGAGGCTCATGTTCATGAACCACACCTTTCCTTGTGTCCTTCACCCCAACCAAGATTGAAGGATGACGCAGGCCATACTACTGATTACTCCATTGAGCTGTTTTCACATACCATGCCTGGATTATCAAGTGAAATGGTGAATTACCCAGGCCAAGATGAATCTGACATGGAGTGCACTGATGCACAGCCGCTGATGGATGATTCTGCTGGTACATTCACTCAGAGCACTACATTGTCCTCGCAGTGTACAGAGCCAGATTCTGACCCTGATGAGACTCAGGTGCCCCTTCCCGCACACTATACCACCATACATGGTGACACAGAGGAAGGTGCACATGACATAGAAGAGGAGGTGATGGATGACCCAGTTGTTGACCCAGATTGGCATCCATTGGGGGAAGAGGGTGCTGCTTCCAATAGCTCAGATGAGGAGCATCCACAGCAGACATCGACATCGCAACAGCTGTTATCTGGCAGGCCCGGAGCACTCCAAAGACAGGTTCCAAACATCAAAAGAGTTGCTGGACAGCTTGTCCAGAGGGTCAAAAGATCACAGCGTACCTTGTACCTTGTGTTACATTACTATATAGTTTGTTGGATTTTGTCTACATTTCTACCAAAAATGAGGAAGGCTGATGGAAGAGGCCGTGGAATTGGGCGGGGGTTGGCAGCTGGTAATGATGGTGTTGGTGGTGGATCTGATGGTAGTGGCAAGAGCAAAATAGGACCGAATGCAGGAGGTGCTGACCCTGCGTCATCGTCTGGCTACATAAGGCCTCGAACACTTAGTTTTCTAGGAGTTGGCAAACCGCTTTTAAAGCCAGAGCATCAGGAAAAAGTTTTGTCTTACATTGCTGACTCAGCCTCCAGCTCTATCGCCTCCTCTTCTTCAGTTGTAAAAACTAAAAGCACTGAGTCGTCATTGGAGGCTCATGTTCATGAACCACACCTTTCCTTGTGTCCTTCACCCCAACCAAGATTGAAGGATGACGCAGGCCATACTACTGATTACTCCATTGAGCTGTTTTCACATACCATGCCTGGATTATCAAGTGAAATGGTGAATTACCCAGGCCAAGATGAATCTGACATGGAGTGCACTGATGCACAGCCGCTGATGGATGATTCTGCTGGTACATTCACTCAGAGCACTACATTGTCCTCGCAGTGTACAGAGCCAGATTCTGACCCTGATGAGACTCAGGTGCCCCTTCCCGCACACTATACCACCATACATGGTGACACAGAGGAAGGTGCACATGACATAGAAGAGGAGGTGATGGATGACCCAGTTGTTGACCCAGATTGGCATCCATTGGGGGAAGAGGGTGCTGCTTCCAATAGCTCAGATGAGGAGCATCCACAGCAGACATCGACATCGCAACAGCTGTTATCTGGCAGGCCCAGAGCACTCCAAAGACAGGTTCCAAACATCAAAAGAGTTGCTGGACAGCTTGTCCAGAGGGTCAAAAGATCACAGCGTGCTAGGCCGCAAAATGTCAGCCAAAGTAGGAAGAGTGCAGTGTGGCACTTTTTTGACCAAAATCCTCATGATCAGGCCAAGGTTATCTGTAAGAAGTGCGCAAAGACCTTTAGCCGAGGGAAAAATCTGAAAAATTTGAATACCAGTTGCATGCTTAGACATTTAACCAGCATGCACTTGCAAGCGTGGACACAACACCAAACCTCAAGTGCCACATGTGCAACTGATCACAACGAAGGTAGTCAGCAACGCTACATTGTTTCCCCCACTGTAAGCCCACCGGTTAGCACAGCAGCAAATGTTGAGGTGTCGTTGCAAGACCACAGCAGTCAGGGAATCCCACTGTTATATCAACGAAAGACTGATTCTAGGCCATCAGAAAGAACACCAACTCCATCACCATCATCAACCCTCTCTCAGTCTGCCCTGTCCACCGCTACTTCCACCATATGCAGCTCTCAAGTCCAGCTCACCCTCCCAGACACTATGAGTAGGTCAAGAAAGTACTCAGTCTCTCATCCACGTACACTGGGTTTGAACGCCCACATTGCCAAACTAATCTCGTTTGAGATGATGCCCTTTCGGTTGGTTGAAAGCACAGCTTTCCGCGAACTCATGGCCTATGCAGTACCACGCTATGACCTACCCAGTCGCCACTTCTTTTCTCGCAAAGCCATCCCAGCCCTCCACCATCATGTGAAAGACCGCATTGTCCATGCACTCAAGCAGTCAGTGAGCGGAAAGGTGCACCTCACAACTGATGCATGGTCCAGTCGGCATGGCCAGGGCCGTTACGTGTCCATCACTGTGCACTGGGTTAATGTGGTGGATGCAGGGTCCACAAGGGACAGCGGTGGTGGGACAGTGCTGCCTAGCCCACGGTATAGGAAACAGTTGGCTGTAGGCGTTCGACCCTCCTCCTCCTCCTCCTCCAGAAGCGAAAGCTCGTCCACAGAGCGCAGTCGTACGAGCACTCCATCTGCAGCTGCCACTGTTGCACACGATGTGTCCCCCTATCGAGCAGCTAGTGGAAAACGTCAGCAGGCTGTGTTGCAGATGATGTGTTTGGGCGACAGACACACCGCCGAGGTGCTGGACAAACTGAGTCATGGCTGGGCAGTGTACATCTTGAGGCAGGCAAGGTAGTTAGTGATAACGGCAGTAATTTTGTGGCAGCCATAGCCCTTTCAAAACTCAGCCACATACCTTGCTTGGCTCACACCTTGAACCTGGTGGTGCAGTGCTTCCTCAAAAATTATCCGGAGTTAACAGCCCTGCTCCAGAAGGTGCGAAGACTGTGCGCGCACATCCGCCGGTCGCCTGTACACTCCGTTCGTATGCAGAAGCTGCAGCGATTGCTCCACCTTCCCAACCACCGCCTCATTATCGACATTGCAACAAGGTGGAACTCCACCCTGCACATGGTGGAGTGGCTGTGCGAGCAGAGGCAGGCCATAATGCATTTGTGGGAGGATACACGGCCAGGCACTTTGAGAGCAGACATGGAGTTGACAGGTGTGCAGTGGTCGAAGCTGAAAGACCTTTGTAAAGTCCTTCAGTGTTTTGAGGAATGCACACGGCTGGTAAGTGCAGACGACGCCATCCTAAGCATGAGCATCCCACTTATGCATCTGCTCATGCAAACTTTGACACACCTTAAGGAGCAGGCGTCTGCAGCCAATGTTGATGAGGAGGAAGAGGAGGAGGGAATCCTTGATGACATTCAGCCATTGTCTGCTCAGGGACCTCTCCTGGACGAGGTGGAGGAAGAAGAGGAGGAGGAGGATGATGATGGGGATGATTACTTAGGGGAGGAGGATGCATCTCGTGGGGCAAGTGAAAATGTTGGCGTGGCAAGTTCTGGTACAGGGTTTGTGCGTGACTGGAGGGATGTGGATTTGCCAGAAAGTGCTCCTCCACCCAGCACTCGCAGTGCATCATTGACACCGGGAACATTGGCCCACATGTCAGATTATGCCTTGCGGATCCTAAAAAGGGACCCCCGCATTGCCAAAATGATGAACGATGACGACTACTGGTTGGCCAGCATCCTGGATCCACGCTATAAAGGCAAATTACAAAACATCATGCCACAGGAGAACCTTGACCTAATATTGGCTAATAAACAAGCAACTTTGGTAAATCGGTTGCTTGAGGCATTCCCAGCACACAGCAGCGGTGATGGTTCTCACACGAGCCGTACGGGCCTGGGGCAGCTTGGCAGAGGTGTTCGTGGTGCACACAGCAGAAGTGGCGTTGGAGACAGGGGTTTCATGACAATGTTGTGGACTGATTTTTCAAATACCGCTCACACAACTGGTAATACTGCATCGATGGAAAGTGACAGGAGACCGCAGTTGTCAACTATGGTTACAAACTACTTTTCCTCCCATATCGATGTTCTCCCACACAGGTCATTCCCCTTTGACTATTGGGCCACTAAACTGGACACCTGGCCTGAATTGGCCCAATGTGCCTTACAGGAGCTCGCTTGCCCAGCTGCAAGTGTGCTATCGGAAAGAGTCTTCAGTGCAGCTGGATCAATCCTGACAGAAAAAAGGACCCGTCTGTCAACCCAAAATGTGGATGATCTAACGTTCATTAAAATGAACCACGCATGGGTTTCCAAGGATTTTGTCCCACCTTCCCCTGATGACACATAGGGTGACAGAAAAATGGCTTGCTTTGGTCCACCTCTTCCTGGTACTTCACCTATTTCGCCTTTTGCATCAGCTGAATGTCCAACATCAACATATGCCACTTTCTATAACTCCCTAACTGTGCTGCCTCCCCCCCCATGGCCGGGGTCACCACCTAGCACACGATACCGTGCGAGTGCCGTTGCCCTGGACAGGTGGGTAGGCCGACTCTTAGGCGCGGGCACTGGCACAGGGTCCCTCATAGTGCAATCAAGTGTCTCTGACGGTGGTGGTGCACACCCGCCGTCAGACACACCGCTGTACTATGAGGGGCCCAGTGCCAGTACCGACGCCCACGAGTGGGCCCCCCTTGCTTGGGCAGGGCCCCAGCATTTGCAATCTTTACCTCTCCCTGCTCCTCCTCTGTGTAATCTGGGCCGTCAAATCCATACTGTGCCTGACACCGTCTGAGCCTGCCTCCTGATGTATTGACATATATTTTGAATGTGTACGCTATCCATACATGTTATCTGGGGAAACGGTACCCTTTCTAACCTTTGTGCAATCACGTGCAATCCATACTGGGCCTAACACCGTCTGAGCCTGCCTCCTGAGACATATATTTTGAATGTGTACGCTATCCATACATGTTATCCGGGGATACGGTACCCTTTCTAACCTTTGTGCAATCACGTGCAATCCATACTGGGCCTAACACCGTCTGAGCCTGCCTCCTGAGACATATATTTTGAATGTGTACGCTATCCATACATGTTATCTGGGGATACGGTACCCTTTCTAACCTTTGTGCAATCACGTGCAATCCATACTGGGCCTAACACCATCTGAGCCTGCCTCCTGAGACATATATTTTGAATGTGTACACTATCCATACATGTTATCCGGGGATTCGGTACCCTTTCTAACCTTTGTGCAATCACGTGCAATCCATACTGGGCCTAACACCATCTGAGCCTGCCTCCTGAGACATATATTTTGAATGTGTACGCTATCCATACATGTTATCCGGGGATACGGTACCCTTTCTAACCTTTGTGCAATCACGTGCAATCCATACTGGGCCTAACACCGTCTGAGCCTGCCTCCTGAGACATATATTTTGAATGTGTACGCTATCCATACATGTTATCCGGGGATGCGGTACCCTTTCTAACCTTTGTGCAATCACGTGCAATCCATACTGGGCCTAACACCGTCTGAGCCTGCCTCCTGAGACATATATTTTGAATGTGTACGCTATCCATACATGTTATCCGGGGATACGGTACCCTTTCTAACCTTTGTGCAATCACGTGCAATCCATACTGGGCCTAACACCGTCTGAGCCTGCCTCCTGAGACATATATTTTGAATGTGTACGCTATCCATACATGTTATCTGGGGATGCGGTACCCTTTCTAACCTTTGTGCAATCACGTGCAATCCATACTGGGCCTAACACCGTCTGAGCCTGCCTCCTGAGACATATATTTTGAATGTGTACGCTATCCATACATGTTATCCGGGGATACGGTACCCTTTCTAACCTTTGTGCAATCACGTGCAATCCATACTGGGCCTAACACCGTCTGAGCCTGCCTCCTGAGACATATATTTTGAATGTGTACGCTATCCATACATGTTATCTGGGGATACGGTACCCTTTCTAACCTTTGTGCAATCACGTGCAATCCATACTGGGCCTAACACCGTCTGAGCCTGCCTCCTGAGACATATATTTTGAATGTGTACGCTATCCATACATGTTATCTGGGGATACGGTACCCTTTCTCACCTTTGTGCAATCACGTGCAATCCATACTGGGCCTAACACCATCTGAGAATGATAGATGGGGCCCACCATACACTGGAACATTCCAAAGGTGGACATCAGACACTGGAGCAGCATTTACAGGGCCCATTATGCACTAGAGCATTAGAAATGGGGCCCATTATGTTTGGAGCATTATTTGGGCCCATAAGACAGTAGAGCTTCATCCATGGGGACCAACATATACTGTAGCATAATGTGGAGCTCATCATATACTGTTTCAAACATTATATGGGACCAATGATTCTGTATGGAGAAATAGATGGGCCTCGTCATGAGATGTAAAAAGTGAGGTATTTTTCATTGTACTATACCACTATTTCTCTGCCGTATCGGAGCATGATGAGTTGTGGTATGTGTTAAAGGGGCGCTCTTTCGCCCAGGGCACATGAAAACCTGGAGCCAGCCCTCCCCCCCACAGTCTGTAGCCAAATAACCCCCATTTTTCAGTGCGTAACTTGTATTATTAAGTTAATTAAGGTTGACAAGCTTAAGTAAGAAGAATTGATGCTTTTGGCATTCAAATGGGCACTGTTGGTGTGTTTCCTGTCCTCCTCTCACTGCCGACTTTTATTCCCCATTGACTTACATTGGGTTTCGTGTTTCGGGACGACCCCGACTTTTCCCTATAATCGGACGATCTTGCACGAAACGAAACGCGACCCTAAAAAACCAAAAGTCGCTCAACTCTACTCACAGAGTGACACACAGATAGCTTCACTGTGGCTGTGATAACAGCCGTTACACGGTACTGTGTGAGGAGCGTACACCGCTGTATGGTGTGAAAAAATGCACGCTCAGTACCTCAGCAGGACAAAAAAAAAAATTGGGATTGCTTTTAAAAAAGCAGTATGCAGAGCAGTGGGTAAACAGCAATGCAGCTGTCAGGAAGCCTTAGAAGGCAGCCTAACAACCAACACCGCTGATCCACCACAATATAGCCTCCCCTTGCACTGCACACACAGTGACTGGTGTGTTGTACAGGCAAAATCGCTAGCAGCAGAAGCAGGTTTTTTTTCTTCTTCCCTGCCTAACGCTCTCCCTACAGAATCAGCAGCAGCAACCTCTCCCTATGCTAAGATGGCGGTCGGCGTGCACGCCCTTTTATAACCCCTGTGACGCCCACCAAAGCAAGCCAATCACTTGCATGCCCTTCTGAAAGATGGTGGTGACCCCTGCCTATGTCATCACGTTGCCCACAGTGTCCGTGGATCCTGATTGACTGAAAAAGAGCGCAAAACAAACTTTTGAAACGCGACTTTGGCGCCGACCTCGAGGCCGACCTCATCCTAGGGTCGGGTTTCGTTTCATGAAACCCGACTTTGCCAAAAGTCAGCGACTTTTGAAATTTTTCGACCCGTTTCGCTCAACTCTAGTCATAAGTGTTCATTCCATGGAGTCTGTTAACAATCTACTTTTTTAGCAGCTGCAACCACAGCCTCCCAGACACTGTTGAGAAAGGTGTACTGTTTTCAAGATAAATCTCCTATCTAACAATAGCCCAAAAGTTATCAATAGGGTTTAGGTTAGGTGAGTAAGGGGCCATGTCATTATTCTTTCACCATTAAGGCCTCTACTGGCTATCCAAGTAAAGTAGTACAAGTACTTCGATGTACATGTTGAAGCAATGTCCTGCATAAAAATCATGTTTTTTTTTTAAAAATACAGACTTTCCCTTGTACCAAGTGTCTTAGAAAAACCGGCAGTCAGTTTGACAGTTGCTTTTGAGTCCGTCTTCAACCTGAAAAGGTCCATCTAGCTTATCTTTAACCCCTTCACCATGAGGCCTGTTTTCACCATCCTGATCAGGTCAATTTTTACAATTCTAATCATTGTCAATTTATGAGGTCATAACTCTAGAATGCTTCAACGGATCCAGGTGATTTTGAGATTGTTTTCTTGTGACATATTTTACTTTATGGTAGTGGTAAAATTTATTTGATATCACGTGCGATTATTTGTTAAAAAATGGAAATTTGGCGAAAATTTTGAAAATTTTGCAATTTTCAAACTTTTGATTTTTATGCCCTTAAATCATAGAGTCATATGGCACAAAATAGCTAACAAATATTTCCCACTTGTCTACTTTACATCAGCACAATTTTTGAAAGATAATTTTTTATGTTAGGAAGTTATAAAAGTTAAAATGCCGATACCCCATATGTGTGGAATATCTTCTAATTGGGCACATGGCAGGGCACGGAAGGGAAGGAGCGCCATTTCACTTTTTGAATGTAAAATTTGCTGGCAGAATTAGCGGTTGCCATGTCACGTTTGGAGAGCCCCTGATGTGCCTAAACAGTGGAAACATCCCCCCCAAGTGATACCATTTTTGAAATTAGACCCCTTATGGAATTTATATAGATGTGTACTGAACACCTTGATCCCACAAGTGCTTCACAGAAGTTTATAACGTAGAGTTGGAAATAAAAAAAATATATTTTTCCAAAATAATTATTTATTAGCTCCATATTTTGCATTTTCATAAGGGTAACAGGAAAAATTGCTCCATACAAATTGTTGTGCAATTTCTCCTGAGTAAACAATGCCTCATATGTGGGAGAATACTACTGTATGGGCGCACGACAGGGCTTGGAATGGAAGGAGCCCAATTTGACTTTTTGAAAGTAAAATTTTACTGGAATAATTAGTGGATGCCATGTCGCATTTGGAAAGCCCCTGATGTGTCAAAACAGTGGAAACCCCCACTAGTGACACCATTTTGGATGCTAGACCCCTTTGGGACCTTATCTAGGTGTGTATTGCGCACGTTGAACCCCCAAGTGCTTCACAGAAGTTTATAACATTAAGCCGTGAAGATAAAAAAAAAATCACATTTTTCCCACAAAAAAAGGAGGAAATGGAACCCAAAATTTGGCCTGTCAGCATGCTCCATTGACAGGCAAAAGCGACTGTCTGTTATGACTCCGCAGGCGACACTAAAAACCCACTCAAATAAGACTCCAGTGACAGGGCAGCACAACACCTCCAAGACATAGAGGGCAGCTCATGTTACGTGACCAGCTTTGAGACCGAATAGTTGAAGGTCACAGAGGAAATAGGAAGAACACTGGTTTGCTTGGCCAGGTATTGCTTGACCTTTTTTAAAAATGTTTCCCTCCTTGTTAAAAGTACTCGATCATCAGACCCTGAATGCTGAGATGGTGTCATGAAATTGTCCCAGGACTTGACAGTGTACCCTAGCTTCTGCTGTGTGCTCCCTCGATTCTCCTCCTTGGCTGGGCAAAGAAGCCTGCCCCCTACCGATAACGTTGTCTGATGAGAATTTTTAACATATTCTCCGCAATGGCCTTCTGGTATAGCACAATTTTAGAAGACCTCTACCCCTAAGGAACGAAAGAAGCAAAGTTCTCCTTATAACGTGGGTCTAGCATAGTGAACATCCAGTACTCTTATTTGTCCAAGATAAATATAAAGCAAGGGTCACTGGAAAGGCAGTTGTACATAAAGTAGGCCATTTGTGCCAATCTGCATACAGTTGTGGCCAAAAGTATTGACACCCCTGCAATTCTGTCAGATAATACTCAGTTTCTTCCTGAAAATGATTGCAAACACAAATTCTTTGGTATTATTATCTTCATTTAATTTGTCTTAAATGAAAAAACACAAAAAAGAATGAAGCAAAAAGCAAATCATTGATCATTTCACACAAAACTCCAAAAAATGGGCCAGACCATAGTATTGGCACCCTCAGTTGCACAACCTTTAGCAAAAATAACTGTGACCAACCGCTTCCGGTAACCATCAATGAGTTTCTTACAATGCTCTGCTGGAATTTTAGACCATTCTTCTTTGGCAAACTGCTCCAGGTCCCTGATATTTGAAGGGTGCCTTCTCCAAACTGCCATTTTTAGATCTCTCCACAGGTGTTCTATGGGATTCAGGTCTGGACTCATTGCTGGCCACCTTAGAAGTCTCCAGTGCTTTCTCTCAAACCATTTTCTAGTGCTTTTTGAAGTGTGTTTTGTGTCATTGTCTTGCTGGAAGACCCATGACCTCTGAGGGAGACCCAGCTTTCTCACACTGGGCTCTACATTATGCTGCAAAATTTGTTGGTAGTCTTCAGACTTCATAATGCCATGCACACAGTCAAGCAGTCCAGTGCCAGAGGCAGCAAAGCAACCCCAAAACATCAGGGAACCTCCGCCATGTTTGACTGTAGGGACCGTGATCTTTTCTTTGAATGCCTCTTTTTTTCTCCTGTAAACTCTATGTTGATGCCTTTGCCCAAAAAGCTCTACTTTTGTCTCATCTGACCAGAGAACATTCTTCCAAAACTTTTTAGGCTTTTTCAGGTAAGTTTTGGCAAACTCTAGCCTGGCTTTTTTATGTCTCGGGGTAAGAAGTGGGGTCTTCCTGGGTCTCCTACCATACAGTCCCTTTTCATTCAGACGCTGACGGATAGTATGGGTTGACACTGCTGTACCCTCGGACTGCAGGGCAGCTTGAACTTGTTTGGATGTTAGTCGAGGTTCTTTATCCAACATCCACACAATCTTGCGTTGAAATCTCTTGTCAATTTTTCTTTTCTGTCCACATCCAGGGAGGTTAGCCACAGTGCCATGGGCTTTAAACTTCTTGATGACACTGCGCACGGTAGACACTGGAACATTCTGGTCTTTGGAGATGGACTTGTAGCCTTGAGATTGCTCATGCTTCCTCACAATTTGGTTTCTCAAGCCCTCAGACATTTCTCTGGTCTTCTTTCTTTTCTCCATGCTCAATGTCGTGCACACAAGGACACAGGACAGAGGTTGAGTCAACTTTAATCCATGTCAACTGGCTGCAAGTGTGATTTAGTTATTGCCAACACCTGTTAGGTGCCACAGGTAAGTTACAGGTGCTGTTAATTACACAAATTAGAGAAGCATCACATGATTTTTCGAACAGTGCCAATAGTTTTGTCCACCCTCTTTTTTATGTTTGGTGTGGAATTATATCCAATTTGGCTTTAGGACAATTCTTTTTGTGTTTTTTCATTTAAGACAAATTAAATGAAGATAATAATACCAAAGAATTTGTGTTTGCAATCATTTTCAGGAAGAAACTGAGTATTATCTGACAGAAGTGCAGGGGTGTCAATACTTTTGGCCACAACTGTACAGCCAACACTTCCTTTTCTCCCGATGATGATGATTTTCCATGTCCTCCTCTGCCCATCTACATTGGAGAGAAGGGGCAAAGGTTGTGTGGGTACTAGTCTCTGCTGCCCTAGCAATCAGCTTCTTTTCCTCCACTTCCTTCTCAGTCTTCTTAGTCTTCCTTCTCTCCTCATTATTGCCCAATCTTTGCTAAACAGATGAGATGATCCTGGGCTGGATAGTGTCTCTCTGTCTCATGCCTTCCTCCATCTCCACTTGGTATGCATGCATAACTTCATGTTTAATTGTGAGCAGCGACTGTTTAAGTAGGCACAGAAGTGGGATTGATGCGCTGATAATGGAGTCATCGCCTCTCACCAACTTTGTGGCTCCCTCAAAGTCTTGGAGAACAGCACAAATGTCAGACATCCATGCCTAGTCTTCAGTTGTTATGTGCAGAGGCTGTCCAGAATTCAGATGGGCGTGTTGGAGCTGGTATTTGACAACTGGCCTCTGCTGCTCACAAAACCTTGCCAACATGTGCAGTGAGGAGTTCCAGTACGTGGAAAGCTGGAACTTGCATGCACTGCTGCAGCACTGCCAGAGTGGTGGCAGCTGTAGTTGACTTGCGTAAATTGGCACTGATGCGGCGTACCTTGACCAGAAGCTCTAACAAATCTGAATATGTTTTCAGAAACCGCTGAACTATCAAGTTGAGCTGGTGTGCCAAACATGGTATGTGTGTGAGTTTCCTAAGCTTCACAGCTGCCCTGAGGTTACCCTCATTATCACACACAACCAAGACTGGTTGGAGATTCATTGGCAAAAGCCACAGATCTGTCTGGTCTGTTATTCCTTTAAGTAACTGTGCCATGGTGTGTGGCTAATCTCAAATAATAATAGGTAAGAATGATTGTGGGTGTGGGAGGTCAGATGGTTTAGGATAAATTAACAGCTGGTCAACACACCACGGTATCAATAGCTGATCAAAGACAAAGAGACTTAACACTATGCCTGACTCATCTACACAGTATAACACCTTTCACCATCAGATAAAGTCTACAGTGAGGGAATAATTCATATATATCAGTTAGTATTGAATAGAATGCAACAGATAATATGACATAGATACAGCACGCATAGATTGTATAACAGGAAATTGTGTCATAGAAAAATTAGCTTCAGAAGAGCCTGTTGCCACCCCCTTGAGGCAGTGCTGCAGAGCTTCCAGCATCCAGCTGATGTGGACAACATCACCCACATCAGAGTTGGAGGATGATGGAGTGCAGAAACTGATGTAGTAGATAGAGGAAATGCTGATACAAGTAGGGCCAGCAATCCTTGGCTTCTTGAACACATGTACCATGCCTGGGTAGGACTTGGTCCCAGCCTCCACAATGTTCACCCAGTGTGCGGTCAGAGAAATTGTCACGGCCCCCGGCCTTGCCATCACGGCCCCCGCTCCCCCTGTCACGCTCCCAGCCCGGCGTCCCAGTGCGCGCGGCTATACTTACCTTGCCCGGCAGCCGCGCTCCCTCCAGCCCCGGCGTCGGAGTCTCTCTCCGTCCGGCCCGCGGCTGGTGACGTCATCGCAGGCCTCGCGCATGCGCCATAGGCCGCGGCCGGCTCTCCACAGCTGAGCTGGTCTCCGGCGGTGCCCTGCCCCGATTGCACCGCCGGACCAATGAGGGCACAGCAGCAGCTATATCAGGCTGCCCTCCCCTAGTGTAGGCGCCTGACCGTGGTTGTTTCTTGCAGCACTTAGGCCATGTGTTCTCGCCTGGCATCAGGCTCCCTGCTTAATCTCTGTGTTTCCAACCAGCTCTGCTCCTTGTGTCCGTGCCTGCTCCAGTCCCTGTGTCCGTGCCTGCTCCAGTCCTTGTGTCCGTACCTGCTCCAAGTCCTGTGTCCGTACCTGCTCCAAGTCCTGTGCCCGTACCTGCTCCAGTCCTGTGTCTGAGCCTGTTCCAGTCCTGTCTCTGTACCTGCTCCAGCTCCGCCTATCCGAGTCTGTACCTGCTGTCAGCCTCAAGCCTTGCTAAACACGGGCCTCAACCTGCTGTCCTGTTCTAGTCTAGGCTACCAGTGTCTGTTCCAGCCGTCCATACGCAGTCCTTCTTCCAGTCTGCAGCTCTGTGATCCATTCCGAGCCGCCCCTCTTGGTTCTGGCTGCCGTGGCATTCGAGTCTCTGGACTTGCGCCAAACGGTCCCTGTATAGGGGTCGGCCACACCTGGTTGCTCATCTGGGGCCCCTCGGTGCCACAGCCCAGAGGGTCCACTCCAGGGAATTCCGCCTTGCCGTGTGCGGTGCTAACAGTACGGTCAGGCCATGGATCCCGCCGGTGTTGCAGCTCCCGGTCAAAAGGAGTTCCTCTTTTTACGGGAGAACCAGGGGCGCATCATGTCGGTCATGAAGGCCATGGAGTCCCACCTGTCCGCTCTTCAGGCGGCCGATCCGGGGAATGCCGCTCAGCTGGCCGGCCTCCAGCAGGAGTTGAGCCAGCAGCGGGATGCTCAGACCCATATTTTGTCTTATATGGCCTCAGTAGACAGCCGTCTGGGATATTTCCAGTCCGCCGCCGCGGTCTCGGCCGCCATCCCCAGTCCCGCTCCGTTTCCCTCTCCTCGCCTTGCCAAACCACCCCGATACGGTGGGGACCCCAAACAGTGTAGAGGGTTCCTAAACCAGTGTGGCTTGCATTTTGAGCATCAGCCTCACCAGTATCCCTCCTATAGGGCCAAGGTGGCCTTTATCATGTCCCATCTGGAGGGAGAGGCCTTATCCTGGTTAAATCCGCTCTGGGAGAGGGACGATCCCATAGTCTCTAACATCCCGGTTTTCCTGGACACCTTTTGTAAGGTGTTCGATGAGACGGGTAGCCTTGCTTACTGAATCACTTTTCAACCTCCACCAGGGCACCCTGACAGTTGGTCAATACGCCATTCGGTTCCGCACCATGTCCTCCGAATTGGGTTGGAATAATGCGGCATTGGTCGGGGCCTTTTGGCGTGGGTTGTCGGGTAGAATTAAGGATGAGTTGGCGGGGCGGGATACTCCCACCACCCTCGAGGACCTCATCTCCCTGGCCACTCGAATAGACCTCCGGTTCCAGGAGTGCGCCCGAGAATCGGCAAGGGACAGGAGGCCCATTAGGCCTGCCCCGACCGCTAGTCGGTCCTTTAATCCACGCTCGCCTGGTCCTGTACATACTCCGCCTCCTGAGCCCATGCAGGTGGATTGGGTCCGGATGGCTGAGAGACGTCAGAGGGAGAGACGGGAGCAAGGTCTTCGTCTTTATTGTGGGGGAGCATCCCACTTCATCCGCTCTTGTCCTGAGAGACCGGGAAACTCCTCCACCTAGGCCAGGTAAGAGAGGCCTTCCTAGGTGATTATGATTCCTCTCAGGCCCTCACACTTTCTGTTCTTCTACTTTTAGGGGAGAGGCGTGGGTCCGAGGTGGCCTATGTGGATTCGGGCTCAGCAGGCAACTTCATCCGGCGTGAAGTTGTGGACAAATATCGTATTCCCGTGGTCACCCTGAAGAACCCCCGGATTATCGCTTCCGTTGATGGCCGACTGCTACTGGAATCCATCACCGCGGTCACAGAGGAAGTTGTCTTGCAAGTCAGCGCTCTCCACCGTGAAAAAGTGGCTTTCTACATGTTGCCCGACTTGTCTCATGCCATTCTACTTGGTCTCCCGTGGTTACAGACACACCAGCCGGTACTCAACTGGTCGACCGGGGAGGTCTTGCGCTGGGGAGATCCGTGTCATGGTCGCTGTCTGAACCCCATTCATACAGTGGTTCCCGTCCGCCCACCTCAGGAGCTCTCTGGGCTTCCCTCAGCCTATTGGGCTTATGCAGACGTTTTCGACAAGAAGGAGTCGGAGGTCCTTCCACCACATCGGCCCTTCGACTGCCCGATCGAGCTAATCCCAGGTTCTACTCCTCCCAGAGGCAGGATCTACCCGCTGTCCCGTGCAGAATCCGCAGCCATGTCTGAATACGTCACGGAGAACCTCGCCAAGGGATTCATTCGGAAGTCTTCGTCTCCTGCAGGAGCCAGGTTCTTCTTTGTTAAAAAGAAGGACGGTTCGCTGCGCCCATGTATCGATTATAGAGGATTGAACAACATCACTATCAAAAACCAGTACCCACTCCCTCTTATCCCGGAGTTGTTTGACCGTCTCAGAGGGGCACGCATCTTCTCCAAATTGGACCTCAGGGGGCGTACAACCTCATCCGCATCCGTGCCGGCGATGAATGGAAGACCGCCTTTAACACCCGTGACGGTCATTATGAGTACTTAGTGATGCCAATCGGTCTGTGCAATGCCCCGGCGGTGTTCCAGGAGTTCGTCAATGAAATCTTTCGGGATCTCCTGTACTCCTGTGTCGTAGTATACCTGGATGACATCCTGGTCTTCTCCTCAGATCTTCCATCCCACAGGAGGACTGTCCGCCTTGTTCTTCGGCGTCTTCGAGAGAATCGTTTATATGCCAAAATGGAGAAGTGCCTGTTCGAGCAGACCTCACTGCCTTTTCTGGGCTACATCGTCTCCGATGCCGGGCTGCAGATGGATCCCGAGAAACTGTCTGCCATTCTCAAGTGGCCTCGCCCCGTTGGCTTAAGAGCCATTTAACGTTTTCTGGGGTTCGCGAACTACTATCAGCAGTTCATTCCACATTTTTCCTCACTCTCCAAGCCGATCTCGGCCCTTACCCGAAAGGGGATCTCTGCCAACTCTTGGACACCCGAAGCCGAAGAGGCCTTCCAGTTGCTAAAACAGGCTTTTTCCACGGCTCCCGTGTTGATCCATCCTGAGAGCAGCAAGCCTTTCGTGCTGGAGGTGGACGCTTCCTCGACTGGCGCCGGGGCTGTCTTATCCCAGAGGACCGGTTCGGGCTGCCTACACCCCTGTGGATTCTTCTCCAGAGCCTTCTCCCCTGCTGAGTGTAACTATTCGATTGGCGACCGTGAGCTTTTGGCCATCAAATTGGCATTGAAGGAGTGGCGTCACCTTCTGGAAGGAGCAGTTCACCCATTTGTTGTTTCCTCTGACCACAAAAATCTAGCCTACCTCCAGACCGCCCAGAGACTCAATGCTCGACAGGCTAGATGGTTCCTGTTTTTTGCTTGCTTTGATTTCGAGCTGCACTTCCGCCCTGGAGACAGGAACGCTAAAGCCGATGCTCTATCCAGAGTCTTTCAACCAACTGAATCTGGGGAGGAACCTTCCCATGTTATCGATCCTACAAGGATAATTACAGTGGCCCCGTTGTCACTGTTTTCTCCACCTCCGGGCAAGACTCTCGTGCCAGAGAATGTCAAGAGGAGAGTTCTTCTGTGGGGGGCATTCCTCCAAAGTGGCTGTTCATGCCGGAATTGGGAAGACCCTGGCTCTCATATCGCGGTATTACTGGTGGCCCACTCTTCGTCAAGATGTGGCAGACTTCGTCGCCTCCTGTTCCTCCTGTACTAGGAATAAGACACCTCATCGTCCTCCATTTGGCCTGCTGCTTCCCTTGCCGGTACCGAAGTCACCTTGGGAGAATATCGCCATGGACTTTATCACGGATCTGCCCCGCTCGTCTGGCTGTACGGTGATTCTTGTGGTGGTGGACCGCTTTTCTAAAATGGCGCATTTCATTCCGCTAAGCGGCCTTCCTTCCGCACCCGGATTAGCCAAGATCTTCGTCCATCAGATTTTCAGACTACATGGTCTACCTCAACGAATTGTCTCTGATCGTGGAGTACAGTTTACGGCTAAATTTTGGAGAGCGCTTTGCAAACTTCTGGATATTTCCTTGGATTTTTCATCTGCCTATCATCCGCAGACCAATGGGCAAGTGGAACGAACTAACCAGACCCTGACTGCATACCTTCGGCATTTTTCCAACGCTCACCAGGATAACTGGGTTGATCTGCTTCCTTGGGTGGAGTTTGCCTATAACAATCATGCCGGCGAACCCTCTACTAAATCGCCCTTTTTTGTGGTATTCGGCAAACATCCTAACATACCTCTTCCTGTCACCCCAACCTCCGAAGTACCGGCAGCCAACTCCCTGTTCCTGGAATTCTCTGAAATCTGGTCCGAGACCAACTCCGCCCTCAAAAGGGCCAGCGAGCGAATGAAGAACCACGCAGACAAGAGAAGGCTGAATCCTCCACCGTTTCACATTGGAGATAAGGTCTGGCTTTCATCCAAGTACATCCGACTAAAACTACCCTCCTACAAGCTGGGCCCCCGGTACATAGGTCCTTTTGAGATCCTGGAACGAGTCAACAAAGTCGCCTACAAGTTGAGGTTGCCTGCTTCGCTCCGTATCCTGAACACCTTCCACATCTCTCTCCTGAAACCTGTGGTCCTGAATCAGTTCCATCCTTCACCTACTCCAGCCCCTCAGCCGGTGGGCTCGGATGACACTTTCAAGGTAAGGGATATTCTCGCCATGAGGAGAGTTAGAGGGAAGACCTTTTTCCTTGTTGACAGGGAGGGTTTTGGTCCTGAGGAGAGATCCTGGGAGCCCCGGGAGAACATCAACGCCCCCCACATTCTCAGGAAATTTTTTGCCAACCGCAGCAGGGGGCGGCTTAAGGGGGAGGGTACTGTCACGGCCCCCGGCCTTGCCATCATGGCCCCCGCTCCCCCTGTCACGCTCCCAGCCCGGCGTCCCAGTGCGCGCGGCTATACTTACCTCGCCCGGCAGCCGCGCTCCCTCCAGCCCCGGCGCCGGCGTCTCTCTTTCCGTCCGGCCCGCGGCTGGTGACATCACCGCAGGCCTCGCACATGTGCCGTAGGCCGCGGCCGGCGCGCCACAGCTGAGCTGGTCTCCGGCGGTGCCCTGCCCCGATTGCACGCCGGACCAATGAGGGCACAGTGGCAGCTATATCAGGCCGCCCTCCCCTAGTGTAGGCGCCTGACCGTGGTTGTTTCTTGCAGCACCTTAGGCCCTGTGTTCTCGCCTGGCATCAGGCTCCCTGCCTAATCTCTGTGTTTCCTTCCAGCTCTGCTCCTTGTGTCCGTGCCTGCTCCAGTCCCTGTGTCCGTGCCTGCTCCAGTCCCTGTGTCCGTGCCTGCTCCAGTCCCTGTGTCCGTACCTGCTCCAAGTCCTGTGTCCGTACCTGCTCCAAGTCCTGTGTCCGTACCTGCTCCAAGTCCTGTGTCCGTACCTGCTCCAAGTCCTGTGTCCGAGCCTGTTCCAGTCCTGTCTCCGTACCTGCTCCACCTCCGCCTACCCGAGTCCGTACCTGCTGTCAGCCTCAAGCCTTGCCTACACGGGCCTCAACCTGCTGTCCTGTTCTAGTCTAGGCTACCAGTGTCTGTTCCAGCCGTCCTTACGCAGTCCTTCTTCCCGTCTGCAGCTCTGGGATCCATTCCGAGTCGCCCCTCTTGGTTCCGGCTGCTGTGGCATTCGAGTCTCTGGACTTGCGCCAAACGGTCCCTGTAAAGGGGTCGGCAACACCTGGTTGCTCGTCCGGGGGCCCTCGGTGCCACGGCCCAGAGGGTCCACTCCAGGGAATTCCGCCTTGCTGTGTGCGGTGCTAACAGAAATGTAGCATCCCTGACCACAAGTGCTTGTCTATATGTCAGTCATTTAGTAGCAGGGAAGGAAAAAGTTGATCCAGTTTCTGATTCACAGTTCATGGAGACGTAGTTAAAATCATGAAGTGTTTATTAACCCCTTACCTACAATTGACGTAATATTCCGTCCATGTGACCATGGACCTAATTACCAAGGACGGAATATTACGTCATCGAGATCAGCGGCGCCCACGTGGTGAGCGCCGCTGATCGCGGCCGAGTGTCAGCTAACTATCATAGCTGACACCCGGCACAATGTGTCAGGGGCAGTCACGGACCGCCCCCGACACGTTAACCCCTTGCACACCGCGATCAAACATGATCGCGGTGTACCGGGGGTTAAAGGGAAGCATCGGCAGGGAGGGGGCTCCCTCCTTGCTTCCCTGAGCCCCCCACGGCAGCGCAATGTGCAGCGCTGCTGCGGGGGGCTCCTTTCCTGAAGGTCCCTGGATCCAATATGGTGACGGGGACCTCCGGGGACCTGCAGGAAGCTGGATTCCTCAGTGCCTGCAAAGCGCAGGCATGAGGAAGCATGTGCAGTGCCTGTGACAGATCGCTGATCTGTCACAGTGATATGTGATGTGACAGATCAGCGATCTGTCACAGGACAGTTATGTCCCACCTGGGACATTGTAATAAAGTAAAAAAAAAATAAAAAAAGTGTAAAAATAATTAAAAAAAAAATCGCCAAATAAATTAAAAAAAAAAAAAAAATATTCCCCAATAAATTCATTTTTTGGAAATAAAAAAAAACAATAAAAGTACACATATTTGGTATCGCCGCGTCCGTAATGACCCGCCCTATAAAACTGTCCCAATAGTTAACCCCTTAAGCGAACCCCTTAAAAAATAAAAATAAAAAACGAAGCAAAAAATAATGATTTATTATCATACCGCCAAACAAAAAGTGCAATAACGTGCGATCAAAAAGACGCATATAAATATCCATGGTACCGCTGAAAACGTCATCTTGTCCCGCAAAAAATGAGCCATGATACAGCATCATCAGCGAAAAAATAAAAAAGTTATAGCTCGCAGAATAATGCAATGCAAAAATAATTATTTTTTATATGAAATTGTTTTCATTGCATAAAAGCGCCAAAACATAAAAAAAGACCTAAATGAGGTATCGCTGTAACCCTACTGACCCAAAGAATAAAACCGCCTTATAAATTTTACCGCACCCGGAACTGCGTAAACACACCACCCAAAAGAAATTCATGAAACGCTGGTTTTTGTAAATTCTGCGTCCCAAAAAACTAAATAAAAAGCGATCAAAAAAGTCACATGCCCGAACATGATACCAATAAAAGCGTCAACTCATCCCGCAAAAAATAAGACCTCACATGACTCGGTGGGTCAAAATATGGAAAAATTATAGCTCTCAATATGTGGTGATGCAAAAACTATTTTTACAATAAAAAGCGTCTTTTAGCGTGCGACAGCTGCCAAACATAAAAACCGCCATAAATAGTAAATCAAACCCCCCGTTATCACCTCCTTAGTTAGGGAAAAATAATAAAATTAAAAAAAGTATTTATTTCCATTTTCCCATTAGGGTTAGGGCTAGGGCTACGGTTAGGGCTAGGGTTAGGGTTAGGGTTAGGGCTAGGGTTAGAATTGGGGGTTTCCACTATTTGCGCACATCAGGTGCTCTCCAAACGCAACATGGCGTCTGATCTCAATTCCAGCCAATTCTGCGTTGAAAAAGTCAAATGTTGCTTCTTCCCTTCCAAGCTCTGCCATGCACCCAAACAGTGTTTTACCCCCTCATATGGGGTATCAGCCTACTCAGGACAATTTGCAAAACAACTTTTGGGGTCCAATTTCTCCTGTTGCCCTTAGGAAAATAAAAATTTTGGGGCAAAAATATAATTTTTGTGGAAAAAATTTTTTTTGTTATTTTCACGCCTGGGCGTTATAAACTTCTGTAAAGCACTTGGGGGTTCAAAGTTCTCACCACACATCTAGATAAGTTCCTTGGGGGGTCTAGTTTCCAAAATGGGGTCATTTGTGGGTGGTTTCCACTGTTTTGGTACATCAGGGGCTTTCCAAACGCGACATGGTGTCCGATCTCAATTCCAGCCAAAAAAGTCAAATGGCGCTGCTTCGCTTCCGAGCTCTGCCATGCGCCCAAATAGTCATTTACACCCACATATGGGGTATCAGCGTACTCAGGACAAATTGCACAATAACTTTTAGGGTCCTGTTACCCTTGGGAAAATAAAAATTGGGGGTCAAAAGATCATTTTGTGGAAAAAATATGATTTTTTAATTGTACCGCTGTACATTATAAACTTCTGTGAAGCCCTTGTGGGTTCAAAGTTCTCACCACATATCTAGATAAGTTCCTTAGGGGGTCTAGTTTCAAAAATGGGGTCACTTGTGGGGGGTTTCCACTGTTTAGGTACATCAGGGGCTCTCCAAACGCGACATGGCGTCCGATCAGAATTCCAGCCAATTTTGCATTGAAAAAGTCAAACGGCGTTCCTTCCCTTCTGAGCTCTGCCATGCGCTGAAACAGTGGTTCCCCCCCACATATCAGGTATCAACGTGCTCAGGACAAATTGCACAATAATTTTTGCAGTCCAATTTCTCCTGTTACACTTGGTAAAATAAAAAAAATTGAACCTGAAGTAATTTTTTTTGTGAAAAAAAGTTAAATGTTAATTTTTTTTAAATATTCAAAAAATTCCTGTGACGCACCTGAAGGGTTAATAAACTCCTTGAATGTGGTTTTAAGCACCTTAAGGGGTGCAGTTTTTAGAATGATGTCACTTTGGGGTATTTTCTATCATATAGATCCCTCAAAGTGGCTTCAAATGTGATGTGGTCCGTAAAAATAAAATGGTGCTGCAAAAATGAGAGATCGCTGGTCAACTTTTAACCCTTATATCTTACTAACAAATAAAAATTTTGGTTCCAAAATTGTGCTGATGTAAAGTAAACATGTGGCAAATGTTACTTATTAACTTTTTTGTGTGCCATATCTCTGTGATTTAAGGGCATAAAAATTCAAAGTTGGAAAATTGCGGAATTTTCAAAATTTTCGCCAAATTTCAGTTTTTCTCACAAATAAACGCAAGATATATGAATGAAATTTTACCACTAACATGAAGTACAATATGTCATGAGAAAACAATGTCAGAATCAGTGGGATCCATGGAAGCGTTTCAGAGTTATTACCTCATAAAGGGACAGTGGTCAGAATTGTAAAAATTGGCCCGGGAGTTAACGTGCAAACCACCCTTGGTAGTGAAGGGGTTAAAGAAAAATAACAAATCAGTAGAAAAAAATAAAAAATTCAAAATACAGGAAACAAACATCCTCTATGATGTAGAAGTAGTAGGGGGGACACACAAAAATGACATCAGACGTGTTTCGAACTCAAGTGTGTTCCTAGACTTAATTTAAACACAATACTGCAAAGAAGGGAGGGGAACCCTATAAAATGAGCATAGTTAGTCTGAAACAAATGCAGGTGAAAGAAAAAACATAATAAACAAATCAGAAAATAAAAATAAAGATAAATAAGATCAAGAATAATATTGGACTCATAAATCTATGCATTATTAGTGTAACATTATCTCCCTCAAATAATGCTACACTCCTAATGTACAGATTTGCGAGTCCAATATTATTGTTGTTCTTATTTTTATTTTCTAATTTGTTTAATGTGTTTTTTCTTTATTGCAATGATTTTTTTTCCTAAACATCCTTTTTTTTTCCTCACTTACATCACCTGCAGGGCAGGAGGCATCTGCGCCAGTGTCATGGACAGGGGATTGAGTAGCACCAAGCAAAGGGAAGAGGCAGTGGTGTAACACTCTGGCACCAATCGTGGACCTAGGCTTTTGGCTCAGTTGACATGCTTAGATGAGATGTGCCTGATCATGCTACTGGTGGTTAGGTTCTTTGTGGACAGGCCCCTGTTGATCTTGCCATGGGACAGGTTGCAAATGAATTTTTTTTTTGTCTCAGAGCTATTTAAACATTTTCCAGACTTGGGAACATCCAACTCTCTGAAGGTGAAATTCATGAGTGTTGGTGCTCTATGGAACAGTTGCCTGCCTTCTTCCTCTAGTCACCCCAATGCTTCTTCCTGCCTGTTTCGGTGCTGACGAACCCTCACCCTCAGTGCTGCTGGACTCGCTGTGCATACCAGCTTCCGAGGTTGGGTTGGTGACTTCATCATCCACTACTTTGTCTTCAACCTTTGCACCCTGGCCCATCTGACTTGGTGACTTAACAACAACAACCTGACATATAGCTAACCCTGTCTCATCATCATCTAGCTCCTTAGACAAAGTTTGCTGTTCCCCACAATCATACTTTTGTGGCCCTGGCTGCTATAAGTTTTGTGCCTCACTAAACATCATCTCCTCCTGTCACTCTTGGACTTTTGTGTTGTGGATGGGAGTTTTTCTTGTGTATCAAGAATATTTTTTTAATGCTTTTTTTGTAGCGTTATATACCACTGAAAGTTAACAGAAAGCACATAATACTCTATGGATGACTAATTATATCCAGAATAAAAATTCAACTCTTTGTAGTGTTATATATCACCAAAATTTAAAAGAAAGCACTCAATACTTTATGGATGACTAATTGAATTCAGAAAAAAATCTGAATGCTTATTTGGAGTATTATATACCACCGAAAAGTAACAGAAAGAATGGAATACTCTATGGATGACTAATTGAATCCAGAAAAAAAATTCAACACTTTTTTGAGTGTTCTATACCATCAACATTTAAAAGAAAGCATGTTATACTCTATGGATGACTAACTGAATTCAGAAAATTTTTTGAATGTGTGGCGCCCTTGAGGCTCAGTCGCCACAGAGGTACTGCACCTTCTCCTAAGGTGTGGTGCCCCACCATCCAGGTAGGTTGGAGGCTCCTGACCATGCTCCAACACTCGCACCCCACACAATAGAGTAGTTCAGAATAACCACATTGTGGCTCCTTGCTTAGAGAGAAGCAGAGCACCTTTGGTGGTTCCCTGCTTGGAACACTAGACGTGCTGGGAGGTGGGTGGAGTTTAGACGAGATATAAAAGAGTGGGACAGTTCCAGGATTGGGGTTCAGTTCGGGGTTCAGTCTGACAGGAGGGTCAGAGGCCACTCGGGAGGAGTGGGGATCCCTGGAAGAAGGGATGGAGGAAAGAGTGCTGCTGCTGCCTCAGTGACCTGAGCCAGCTGGCATGGGAAAGGAAAGGAAAAAGACATTGAACCGGACATTGAACCGAAGCCTGAGCTTCCATAGAAGGGAAAGGACAAGTGCAGAGTGTAGGAGTAGAGGGGAACATAGAGGACATGGGTTAGAGGAAGAACCCTGCCTAGAAGTTCTGGGCGCAGGGCCGGGGCCCGGTCCCCGAGGTTGTATGAATTCTGGTGGCTCTGCAGCAGACACCGGTGGAGTAGTGGGCTATAAATGCACTGCTCCCATCTAGGACTTGAGGGCACAACAGCAACACAGATAGAGAGCTGGGACTTAGGAGTAGAGAGTCCCCGAAGCAGGCTACAGCTGTCTGCCGTGGAAGTAGAGTTATTGGGAACATCTGTCAGGAGGAACTCCGGTGCAACACAGTACTGGGAGATCTTCACACTAAAGGCGCTGTAGAGGAGATGTTTAGAAAAGGCACATAAGTTGGCAGAGTGTGGAGGGGAGCTTTCCGTCTTGCCTGGAGGTTGACTGAGTCCCTGACCTGGAGGACATGGCACAGAAGCAGGCACTACGGACTGTGAGAAAAACTTTGGAACTACATGCCCTGGTGTCCTCCATTCCTTCCTGCATCCATCCGCCTGGCACTGCTACATCCCCTGCGCCAGACACTATACTATCTTAGTGTCTCCACATCTACACTGCTCTGGGACAACAGCCCTGCCTGTGGAGGGCTATAACATCATTGCTGCACCACACCATCTGTCCCGGAGGATCTGTCTGCAGCGTCGGCTTAACACCTCCCTTGCCGAACACCACAGGTGGCATCACGAACTATTCATTTGACTACATTCCACCATTCACATCTTCCTATTACTTGGGCGCCCAGGGCCACAGTCCGGGTGACCGCCGCCGCTGTGACACGTCCCCCTGATACTGGCCCGGTACCGAGTACCCCACAGCCCTGGGAGGGCGACCCAAATGCTTTTTTGGAGTGTTAGATACCACCAAAATGCTATGGAAGACAATATAGTCAATTTTTTCACCCCCCAAAAAAGAATGTGGTCACATGCATCAGCAATACATTTAGCAATGGACTGCAGAGCCCTAAGCCCTTTCAAGAGGCTGTGTTCTGCCTCTCCACCTGCTCCTGCAACTGTCCCTAGGCTAAATGCATAATGTATCTGATACAAATAGCAAAGAACAGGATTAGCCCTTAGAAGGACTGTTAGTATGATTGTTCAGCATAAGCACCAGCATCACGACTAGAGGACTCTGATTAGTTAAACTGGCCTGGAAAAACACTCTCTCCCTCCAATAAGAACTGCCCCTAAGCTGTGAAATGCTGTCAGTGAGCCGAGCACGACTGTGCCAGTCATTTTATATCCTCCGGTGAGATACTGCAGCCAGCCAATTACGGTAATGCCACTACCAAGGTGGCTACGGCATTACATTGTCTGGCAGGCAATCCATTATCATCATTATTTATTATAATTATTATTATTATTATTATAGCGCCATTTATTCCATGGCACTTTACATGTGAGGAGCGACATACATAATAAAAGCCGAGTACAATAATCTTAAATGATACAAGTCACGTCTGATACAGGAGGCGAGAGGACCCTGCCCATGAGGGCTCGCAATCTACAAGGGATGCATGCTTATTGGCTGTATAACAGGCATCAAACCTGCAGGGCGGGGATTCGAGCTTCAAATCCGAGCAACCACCAAAGCTCATTGAGTGAGAAGCACATTAGAGAACCCAGATTTTCGAGCGACATCCTAGCATCACCGAGCACATTCGCTCATCCCTAGTTTCTATACAAAAAGCCTATTTCCATTTACAACTGAGCAAAATAATAATAGTAATCTCTCAAAACATTATATTGCCATAGAAAATATGCCATTGCATTTTTTTATTATCACACTAAAAGCAAAAACTGAACTGAAAATGACACAAAAAAAATGATCATTAAAGGGAATCTGTCAGGTCAGTTTTTCATAGCCTACAAATGGTATCCTGAAATAGAGCTTGGGCAGCCTTTTCAGAACATGTGACATTTATTTCTGTACCTTTTCCCATTGTCTTGCTGTAAGCTCCTGAAAATTCAAAGTCATGCACTTGCTAGTAAAGCTTATGTAAATCTCAAGTAAATATGCACCCTACCGACAGCCGCAATCCCTCTCACTTGTCTGCATTGGCATCAGTGAGGCATCTCGCATGTTCAAGATTTGTACTATTACTGACACTGGTGCAGGGGGGTGGGACAGATTATGGGTAACTTGGGGTGGTAAGGTGCTCATTTACTTTAAATTTAAACACGCCATCACACAACTAGATCCCGCCCCGCAGTGTGTTATGATGCATGCCCGAGAACTCTTGTGTCATGGTATGCCTAGGTTACTTTAGGCAAAAACCCCGGGACCCCTGCGATGTCCCTCAGACTAGGGGAACCCTGTCTGTCCCTCTACCCAGGGTTTACACTGAAGGTGTGCCTGCCTGAGCCTCCACCCTGTCCCTGTCTCCTGTCCAGCCCTAAGCTGAACCCACCACCCTCCACCCAGTGAGGGGACCAGACACCAGACCCCACAAATACGTATGGACAGGGGTAAAAGAAACACCACACAGTTAATACACAAGGGAATACAATAATGTGCAAGGGCAACCAAAAATATATATAACAGATTGGAGAAAGAACCACTGAGGGATATACTGCACCAGAAATCAGACGCTCCAACACCACCACTGCTGACCGGTATTGCTAGCACTAGGCTAAAGCTATAGTCGGCGACGCCCATAGTCAGGACGAACTATTTAAAGACCAAGGGCGTGGCCCAGCCCTCAGTCAGCATGACAACCTGGTTAACCCTATCCCGACTGGAACAGAATACCCAACAGGGTATTACCGCTGTCTGCCGGACACCCTGGTGTGAACAGTGTCCGACATGACAGTACCCCGCCTTCTACGAGGGACCTCCGGAACCTCACCATGTCGAGGACCTGGCTTGTCCGGATGGCGACGATGGAACATAGTAACCAGTCGATCAGCATGAATGTCAGAGGCCGGCACCCATGTCCTCTCCTCAGGACCATAGCCACGCCAGTGGACCAGGTACTGTAGAGTGCGACGCACAACCCTAGAGTCCACCACTTTGGACACCTCAAATTCCAACGCGCCATCCACCAAGACGGGAGGTGGTGGCCCGGGGGAACCATCCACCAAACCCACGACCTTCTTTAGCTATGCTTTGTGAAATACATTATGAATCTTATACACAGCCGGCAACTCCAAACGAAATGCCACTGGGTTGATCACTGCGGAGATTCTAAATGGGCCAATGAACCTGGGACCCAACTTAAGTGACGGTATCTTGAGCTTAATGTTCCTAGTAGATAACCACACCCAATCACCCACACACAGGTCCGGACCTGGCACACGTCTGCAGTCAGCCACCCGTTTGTACCTGGAACCCACCTTCAACAAGCGCTGCTTGAGTCTCCTCCAAACAGACGACAATTGAGCTCCCAACTGGTCCTCTTCAGGGACGCCAACTGAGCACCCCTGACGCAAGGTGCAAAATTGAGGATGTTGACCCTACACACAAAAAAAAGGAGATTCCCCAGACGATTCCTGGCAATGGTTGTTTATTGCGAATTCTGCCAGAGGAAGAAACGCTGACCACTCTTCCTGATTGTCGGAAATAAAGCAGCGCAAGTATTGCTCCAGGTTTTGGTTCATCCGCTCAGTCTGTCCATTCGACTGAGGGTGGAAAGCCGATGAATGAGATAATTTGATTCCAAGGCGAGAACAAAAAGCTCTCCAAAACTTTGCCACAAACTGCGTACCTCGATCAGACACAATGTCAGACGGGACACCATGAAGTCTGACCACCTCGCGAATAAATATCTGAGCAAGAGTCTTAGCATTGGGCAAAGACGGTAAAGCAACGAAATGTGACATTTTGGAGAACCTATCAACAATTACCAAAATGACCGAGTTCCCTGCCGAGGCGGGCAAGTCAGTAATAAAATCCATGGAAATCTCAGTCCATGGCTTACTGGGCACCCCGAGAGGCTGCAAGCTACCAGCGGGACGGGAACGAGGAGTCTTGGCCCGTGCGCACGTGGTACAGGCAGCCACATATGAGGCCACATCCTGCCGGATTTTAGGCCACCAAAAACGACGCGATACCAGTTCCAGAGTGCTCTTAACCCCTGGATGACCTGCCAGTACCGTGTCGTGATGTTCGCCCAACACTCTAGAGCGTAGATGTAGCGGCACAAAAGATTTATTAGCAGGTAACCCCGGCGGTACCACCTCCTGAGCCTCGGCAATCTCAGCCTCAATCTCTGTCGTGATGGCAGATACCACCACACCCTTTTGGAGAATAGGCACCGGCTCTTCACATAACTCTCCACCAGGAAAACACCTGGATAAAGCGTCTGCCTTAACATTCTTCGACCCAGGTCGATAGGTAACAATGAAGTTGAACCGGGTGAAGAATAATGCCCAGCGAGCCTGTCTGGAGGACAGGCGCTTAGCAGATTCTAAATAAAGCAAATTCTTATGGTCGGTTATCACAGTAATCTGATGAACAGCCCCCTCCAAGAAGTGTCGCCACTCCTCAAATGCCAATTTGATGGCCAATAGTTCCCTGTTGCCAATATCATAATTACGCTCCGCAGGCGACAGCTTCTTGGAGAAGAAGGCACACGGATGCAACTTGGCCCAAGAAGGGCCCTGAGACAGTACAGCCCCCACTCCAACCTCCGACGCATCCACCTCCACGACAAACGGTAAGGAGACATCGGGCTGCACCAGAATGGGCGCTGAGGCAAAACTATTCTTGAGGAATTCAAATGCCTGTACCGCAGGCTCAGACCAGTCAGAAAAGTCGGTACCCTTCTTAGTCATGTCAGTCAGTGGTTTGGCAATCATAGAGAAGTTCTTAATAAATTTCCTATAGTAATTGGAGAAGCCAAGAAATCGCTGAAGCGCCTTAAGATTATCAGGCCGATCCCAATGTAGTACCGCCTGCACCTTTGCGGTGTCCATCTTAAAACCTGAGGCGGAGATTATATAACCCAAGAACGGTAGCTCCTGTACGAAAAACACACATTTTTCAAGCTTAACATAGAGCCTGTTCTCTCTGAGCAACTGCAGAACTTGTCTACCATGCTCTATATGTGTATCATGGTCGCGAGAGAAAATGAGGATGTCGTCAAGATAAATTATAACAAACCTCCCCAACAACTGAGAGAAGACATCATTAATGAAGTGTTGAAAGACCGCCGGTGCCATAGTCAACCCAAACGGCATTACCAAACTCTCAAAGTGACCCTCAGGGGTATTGAACGCTGTCTTCCACTCATCCCCCTGACGGACTCTTATAAGATTGTACGCCCCCCTGAGGTCCAGTTTGGAGAACCACCTGGCACCAACCACTTGGTTGAATAAATCGGGTATAAGTGGCATAGGGTAAGGATCACGGACCGTAATCTGGTTGAGTTCTCTGAAATCCAGACACGGGCGTAAACCGCCATCCTTCTTTTTAACAAAGAAGAAGCCAGCAGCCAGAGGAGAAGAGGAAGGTCTAATATGACCCTTGCTCAGGCTATCCGCAATGTATTCCTTGAGAGCTAGCCTCTTGGGACCTGAGATATTAAACATTCTAGCTTTAGGTAACTTGGCCCCTGGTTTCAACCTAATAGCACAGTCATAGGGGCGATGCGGTGGTAGTTCCGAACAACCCTTCTCAGAAAATACATCCGCATAATCCAGCAACGGCTCCGGGATACTGGGGGTCAAAGCGGAAATACATGTAGCCAGGCACCTCTCCTGACACTCCCTGCTCCACTGAATTATGTCCTGGGTCTTCCAATCAATAACAGGATTATGCATTGACAACCATGGAAAGCCCAGAACCATCTGAGCCGGTAAGTTACTAAGCACCTTACAAGTTACCCGCTCTGAGTGTAATACTCCGATGTGGAGTTGTATATCCAACACACACTCTGTGATCTCCCCTTGAGACAACGGGGAAGCATTGATGGTAACCACCCGGATGGGGTTCGGCAATTTCTCCACCGGAAATCCCGCTGTATGCGCGAACCTCTCATCAATGAGATTGGCAGCTGAGCCACTATCAATAAATACTGTAATAGAGAGCATTTGCCCCCCAAGTACCACCCTAGCAGGGAGCATACACTGGGAAACCATGACGGAGGATACACAAAGGCTCAGACTAGACTCCTCCAAACCCTCTGAGCCTATCAGTTTTCCGCCGGCGCGCCCTTCTTAGGTACCAGGGGGCAAGCGTTAATAAAATGTCCTCCTTTGCCACAAAAAAAACAGAGCCCCTGCCTTCTGTGCCAAGGACGCTTAGGCTTGTTACTCGGTGACTGTGCTATACCAGCGATCTGCATGGGTTCCACGGATTCACCCGCGGCAACCTCACCGACCACTCCCCCACCTCCCGGAGGCAACGAAACCAGCGCCCCCTGACGGAGACGTCGGTCTATGCGTACTACAAGTGCCATCGCAGCCTCCAGAGAGGCGGGAGTCTCGTACATTAGGAGAGTCTGTTTAACCCTTCCAGAAACCCCATGCAAAAATTGACTTTTAAGCGCAGGGTCATTCCACTGCGTGTCCACCGCCCAGCGCCGGAATTCCGTGCAGTAATCCTCAGCTGGTCGATCACCCTGTAGCAGTGAGCGTATCTTAGACTCTGCTAAGTTTAATCTATCCGGATCGTCATAGATCAAACCCAGAGCAGAGAAAAAAAAATCTACAGATTCAAATGCCTGTGAGTCTGAAGGGAGTGAAAAGGCCCAGGCCTGTGGGTCACCACTCAGCAAAGAAATCACCAAGCCCACGCGTTGAGCCTCATTACCTGAGGAATGTGGACGCATACGGAAATACAATTTGCATGATTCACGAAACACCGTGAACTTACCACGATCACCAGCAAATCGTTCAGGAAGGGGAAACTTGGGCTCAGCTGCCCTGGCTGCAGCCTCAGCAGGTACTGCAGGAGCTGACAGGCCTTGTTGCTGGACCGCCCCCCTGAGTTCAGTGACCTGTATGGATAGAGCCTCCAGCTGCTTGGTTAGGGAAAGTATAGGATCCATAGTAAGTAACCCCTATATTCCCTATCTATACCTTTTTTTTTTTTTCTTCTCACTTTATTATTTGGGCCGACTATAATGTCATGGTATGCCTAGGTTACTTTAGGCAAAAACCCCGGGACCCCTGCGATGTCCCTCAGACTAGGGGAACCCTGTCTGTCCCTCTACCCAGGGTTTACACTGAAGGTGTGCCTGCCTGAGCCTCCACCCTGTCCCTGTCTCCTGTCCAGCCCTAAGCTGAACCCACCACCCTCCACCCAGTGAGGGGACCAGACACCAGACCCCACAAATACGTATGGACAGGGGTAAAAGAAACACCACACAGTTAATACACAAGGGAATACAATAATGTGCAAGGGCAACCAAAAATATATATAACAGATTGGAGAAAGAACCACTGAGGGATATACTGCACCAGAAATCAGACGCTCCAACACCACCACTGCTGACCGGTATTGCTAGCACTAGGCTAAAGCTATATTCGGCGACGCCCATAGTCAGGACGAACTATTTAAAGACCAAGGGCGTGGCCCAGCCCTCAGTCAGCATGACAACCTGGTTAACTCTATCCCGACTGGAACAGAATACCCAACAGGGTATTACCGCTGTCTGCCGGACACCCTGGTGTGAACAGTGTCCGACATGACATCTTGTCAGCGCAGGCGCCAGAATACAAAACAGGAGGAGATGGCGGCGCACAGGGGCAAGATTGACGGATGGTAGGCAGCACCCAGACACAGGACAGAGGCATGATTGACGGCGGGGAGGCGGCTGATACAGGAGGACACACCATACCTATGGGACACATTACAGGTATGAGGAGCTATTTTTAAAAGTCGATATTTCAACATTACTGGGGGTCAGAAACAGAAGAGCCACCTTCACAGAATGCAGCCTTATTGCTGCTGAAGGTGGCTCTTTAAAGCCCCTGTTACACACTGCGATATCGCTAGCAATATCGCTGTAAAGTCACCGATTTTGTGACGCAGCAGCGATATCGCTACATGTGATACTTACCTCCGACCGGCTCCCCCGCTGATTATCGCTGGTCGCGCGAGAAGGTCCTGGATCATTTCTCATCGGGCACTTCCTGCTGGGCTTCCTGTGGCGCCGACAAGAGACTCGTGGACGCGGGCAGGAGGACGTCAGGATCACCGCGTCTGACAGGTAAGTAGCGACCTCCGACCCCAGTGATGTCGCTGGTGAGATCTGCCTGTGTGGCAGCTCACTAGCGACCACTTAGCGATGCACCAGCGATCCATATCATTGTCGGGATCGCTGGTGCATCGCTAAGTGTAACGGTACCCTAACTTGAAAATGCCCTGGGGGGGTGACAGGTTCCCTTTAATAATTTCTACCTGTGTTACTCACTGGAAATGAATAACAAGAAAAGTTTGTCTTCTCTTTTTTGCTGTGTAGATGAACAATTGTAATGCAATGCTCTGGTATTAGAGGAAATTGTAACATTAATATAAAATATATCTACTGCAAGTCTTAGCTCATACTAACACAATATGTTAGATTTTAATATTCTGAATAGCTGTTATGTAAATGTTGATTTCTAAGTCATTTTTTTCTGGTTGCAAAAAAACAGCCTTCTGACACAAATGAAGACTAATGAATCATACAATTTATATAAAAAATGAGTTCCTATCTGCCAGTCTTTTTGACAAGTCTTTTTATTTTTTCTTGTCTTGTAAAACTGATGACAAAATGCATCTAGGTCATCTGCTTGACTTTTCCAAGTTATTATGGCAACAAGATAAATTGGTACTCGAATTTCAGAGGGGTATTTCCATGCTTGTTATAATATTCAGCACAGCCTGTATCAATATAGGAACTAGATCAGTCAATTCTCTAGGCTTCTGGAGAATTGCTTGCACATTACTTACTACTGTTTCAACAAAACTTCAGCTACTAGACAGGTTTCTTTTTTTGCTGTCGCTGAATAATCACGTTTTTCTCCTCCCTATATCCATCCATCCCTATCTATTGATCTAACTACCTTAACCCTAAAAATTTAAAGGGAAACATAGGTTCCAGTTCTAAATGAAAGTATTTAGAATGTTGAGAGGCTATAAAATAAACAAATATAACTTGCACTTCTTAATAGAATGAAGCCACAGTGAGAAGGTGGAAGCTGCTTTGGTTGTAAAAAATAAACATACCAAGACTGCAATATTAAGCAGATGAAGTTTAGAGAACATTACCTCCTGAATGACCTATGATGTTTACTAAGAAGCAAGCATACTCACCACTATTCGGTGCTCACAGGAGCATCTCACTGCTCGAGATGCTTGTCGAGCTCCCAGCATTTCCGGGGTTGCTCGGCAGGAGCTCGGGTCCCCGCCCTGCATGTTTGCCACTCTTAATAAATCCAATGAACATTCAGGGATTGTCTGCCATGCACTGTAATGTCGCAGCCATGTTTGTTGTGGCGTTACAGTGATTGGCTGGCTGCACAGTGTCTTCAGGTCTATTTTAGACCAGGCGCCGCCGTGCTTGTCACATGCTGTGTCTGTGTTTGTGGATTTTTGCGGGTATCTGTGTGCGTGTGCCTGTGGGTCGCCCTCCCAGGGCGGTGGGGTACTCGATACCGGGCCGGTCTCTCAAAGGGGAATGTCACAGCAGTGGTGGCCCGGTCCATAGCCCTGGGCGCCCATGTAAAAGGGATTAAGTGATGGAATAAAGTTTATGAGTGAATGATTCGTGACGCCACCTGTGGTGTTCGGCAATGAAGATGTTAAGCCGATGCTGCAGACAGATCCCCTGGGACAGATGGTGTGGTGCAGCAGTGATGTTGTGGCCCTCCACAGGTAGGGCAGTAGTCCCAGGGCAGTGAGGATAGGTGTTGAGGAAGAGGGTGTAGTGTCTGGCACCGAGATGTAGCAGTGCTGACGGGGTTGCAGGAAGAAGGCAAGGATACAACAGGGTGCAGTTTCTTTACCTTTACTTTGCTTGGCAAATGCAGTCCAGGGTCCAGATTACAGATGGCACAGGAGCTGGCTAGCCAGAAAGCAACTTAGGAATCTCTCTAGGCAGATGGGTTGTGTAGTCTCCTTCCTAGCGCTTAGTTTTAGGTACTTGCCGTACTGTGTTACACTGAAGTTCCACTTGCTTATTCTCTCTAGAACTCCCTCGTATGGCAGACAGCTGTAGCCTTCCTCTTCTGGCTCACACGTCGCTGTTGTGCATCCGAGTCTTATGTGGGAATAGAGCATTTACTGCTTCCTATTCCTCCAGTTTCTGTTGCAGGACCATCAGTGTCCGTAGAGCCTTGGAGACCGGGCTCCAGATCATGTACTATAGCTGGGAATGAGCCTGAACTCTCTGCTCAATCTCCCAGCTCTTCTCCTCACGTCCACACACGTTGTCCTCCTCACACAAACTCCTAATTATCCCTTCTTGGCCCCCTGGTGTGTTGTGGTTAACTGCCAGAGAGATCCTTTATTGCTTCCAAGCATGACATCACACTCCCTAGGAGAAAGGTAATGCCATTGTGGCGACCATACTCCTGGGGGCACCACACCTGCTGGTGTCTGTGTGTGTGGTAACACTACCGACGGTACTGGTCATAATAGCTCTCTGGGATCATGCTGTCAGATGTCAGTGTGATTCCGCAGCTGACTGTCACCCGCAGCGGTAAAGCAGGCTTGGACCGATGAGACTACTGCTCCCATCCGGCTATGTCTGGAGTCACTGAAAACAGTGACAACAGGTGCCGCTGATGGGAGAGTTGTATCATCTGCCAGCACCTGTGCTCACTGTTAAAAAAAGTAAAATTAAATACATATTCATTATTCACATAATACATACATATTGATACATAATATATACATATTCACATGGAAATAAAAATACATTATACTCACTGCACACCAAATCCAACACCCTAGTTTTCTAGAAATAATGTAAAATAATAAACCAATATATACTCCCTCTCTGCTGTAGTCCAAGGTAATCCAGATTGTTTCACGGTGATCTCATGTGTAGAACAGTCACATCGGGAGATGTGACTGCTCTACCCGACCAGTGATACGCTGCAGGAGATATTACCTCCTGTCAGTGTATCACCGGAGCCATGTAGAGTGGTCACATCTCCTGATGTGACTGTTCTACATGTGAGATTGTCGTGGGACACTCGGTAAGTGGACTACGGTGTACAGGATAGTATTATTGTTGGCTTATTATGTTATTATTGTTGCAGGAGATGAGGGAGTCAGGGATTAGGCAATGCAGCAAGTATGGTTAATTAAGATTAATAAATGACTTTATACTGGCTGTGTCTTTATTGACGATTTAACTATAGGATTAGTAATGGATAGATGTCTTATAGATGCTTCTCCATTACTAAGCCGTGGACTTGATGTCACCAGACAATACAAAGGTGACATCAACCCCACAAATATTACCCCACTTGCCACCGCTACAGGACATGTGGGAAGAGCAAGGCTAAATGCCAGAATTTGCGCATGTATAAGATGCGCCATTTCTGGGGCGGCTGAGAGCTGATATTTTTAGGCTGGCTTGATTTTATAGCGGGACCCCACGTCAATTGTTTTCTGGGGTTCCCCTGTACAATAGCCAGTAAAAGCTAAGCAAACATCTGTGAGCTGATATTAATAGCCTGGGAACCTTTATGGATATTGGCTCCTGCCCAGAATATTAACATTAGCCCTCAGCCGTCGGCTTTCTGTCTACTGGTTATGAAAATTAAGTGGGAGCCCATGCAAATTTTTTAAACATTTTTTTCTAAATAAACAGATATTGCATTTCATGCACTATAAGGTGGTATGTGAACACTGTATGGCAGTATGTGAGCACTATATGGCAGTATATGAGTACTGTATGGCAATATGTGAGCACTATATGGTAGTATGTGAGCACTATAAGATGGTATATGAGCACTATATTCAGTATATGAGCACTATATAGCAATATGTGAGCACTATATGTCAGAATATGAGCACTATATAGCAGTATGAGCACTATATGGCAGTATATGAGTACTATATGGCAGTATGTGAGCACTATATGGCAGTATATGAGCACTATATGGCTGTATGTGAGCACTATATGGCAGTATTTGAGCAAATGCTGAGGCTATGTGCCCACGTTGCGTTTTAAAATGCACAGTGAAAACCGGACTCCTTTCCAGAAATTGCGCTGTTTTTTCTGCACGATTTCACCGTGATTCTGTTCACAATTTTGCCGCGATTTTCTCAAGTACTTTCCAAGCGATTTGAAGCATCGCTTGGAAAGTGATTGACAGGTTGGTCACACTCGTCAAACATAGTGTTTGACAAGTGTGAGCAGCTTTTTACTATTGAGGCCGCCTATGTGGCATCAATAGTAAAAGATAAAATGTTAAAAATGATAAAAAAATAAAAAATCTGGGTATATTTACCTTCCGACGTCCCGCGCTGCCATCCCGGGCCACAGTGTTCCCAGTAATGCCTTGCGAGATCTGTGATGACGTTGGTCTCGCGTTACTATAGCGATCTCGCGAGACCGCTAGAGTCACGCGAGACTACGTCATCACAGGACCTTGCCGCAAGGCATTACTGGGAACGCTGAGGCCCGGGAATGCAGCGTGGGACGTCGGAAGGTAAATATACCCCGATTTTTTATTCTTTTTTTTACAGGGGTATGGTACCCAGGGCCTGGAGGACAGTCTCCTCTCCTCCACACCGTGGGTACCAACCGCACATGAGACGCTTAACTTCCTGCATGGTGGGCATAGCCACATGCGGGATGTAAGCGATTCTCATGCATTCCTATGGGTGCGGAATCGCGGCAATTCTTTGCGATTTCGCACAAAAGAATGATCATGCTGCGATTTTTTCCGCAATGCGTTTCCGCCGAGGCAAAAACGTTTAAAAATCGCATCGTGGGCACACAGCCTGAACGAAGTGACATGCTCTATGTCCAAAAAAACCTGCAAAGCACAAAATCCTGATGACAAAAATTCAATGTGTGTGCATGAGATTTCTGAAATCTCATAGGCTTTGCTGGTACAGTAAAAAGCAGCTGAAAATTAGCATAAAAATATGCAGCAAAACACGCAACAAGAATGCCCAGTGTGAACATACCTTAAAAAGCAGCTGAAAATTAGCATAAAAAACGCAGGTATCATTATTTGCAGCATTTTGCTGAAGAAAAGTCATGGACAGCAACACAACATTATTAGCATGCACAAAGAGACACAAGTTAGCCCCCAAAAAATGAAAAACGCACCAAAAAGCACCTAAACCTGCGTTTTTGCCTCAGCTTCTTTCATGCCAAGAAATCAGGTTTTGATGCTGAAAAAAATGCAGCGGTAAAAAATGCAGCAAAAGCACCCAGTGTGAACATGACCTAAAAAGCAGCTGAAAATTAGCATAAAAAAGGCAGCAAAAACGCAGGTATCATTATTTGTAGCCTTTTGCTGCATAAAAGTCTTGGACAGCAACTCATCTTTATTAGCATGCACAAAGAGCCACAAGTTAGACCAAAAAACGCACCAAAAAAGCACCAAAACCACAAAGGAAAATCACACCAAAAACCGTGCCGAAACCACAATGAAAAACACACCAAAAACCACTTAAACCTGCTTTTTTGCCACAGCTTCTTTCCTGCCAAGAAATCGGGTTTTGGGGCAGAAAAAAAGGGCAGAAAAAAGGGCAGAAAAAAACGCCCAGTGTGAACATACCCTAAAAAGCAGCTGAAAATTAGCATAAAAAAATGCAGAAAAAACACAGGAATCGTTATTTGTAGCATTTTGCTGAAGAAAAGCCATGGACAGCAACTCAACTTTATTAGCATGCTCAAAGAGACAAGTTAGACCAAAAAATGTGCCAAAAACCGCACCAAAAATGCAATGAAAAACGCACCAAAAACCACATTGAAGCTGCAACAAAAAACGCACCAAAAGCGCACCTAAACCTGTTTTTTTGCCACAGCATGTTTCCTGCCAAGGAATCAGGTTTTGCTGCAGAAAAGAAAGCAGCAAAAAGGCCCTGTGTGAACATACCCTTAAGGGTATGTGCGCCCATTGTGTATTTGCCTTTGTAAAATTCTGCATGGATTCTGCCATTCTAGGCAGAAAAAGCAGTTGAAAATCTGCGCGGTTTTGATGCGAATTTTCATGCGGTTTTCTCTGCGGATTTGCAAGCTAAATAAAGATGTATCATTTAACAAACAAAAAAAGAATTGGGATGTCATTTCCTTGTCGAATCTCTTCTTTTACTTTCTCCATTGAAGACCATAATATCATTACATACCATGTTCAAATATGTTTACACACAGAAAGCAAATATAAGTGAATATAATATATACAGTATACAGCATGTAAGTTTCCTCTAACATTTCATTCATCAGGTTTGAATTCCAGTGAACTGTCTCACAGCAGCTCAACACTAGACACTGGAGGAACAATTAAGTTCCTGTAATCATACAGATCACTATGGATTAAATTCACATCGGACAAGTGAGGGATATTGTTGTTTAATTTTTTTTTCTTTTCCAGGGAATATTGGCAACAGACGATTATCATCACATCGGGAACAGGTGAGGGATATGGTTGTTCATTATTTTCTATTTTTTTACAGGTGACACTGGCATCAGTGGATTATGCGAAAGGTTTGTATAACTGTGCTTTTTTATTTTTATTTCAAACTAGCTGAAGAGCCCGACTCTGCCCGGGCATAGTAACCAACTACGGTTAGTTATAACAAATTATAATGATTATATCAATATATATAAAAATGAGTGTATAGCCCCGCCCACTCCACATAGCCAGATTCACTATAATATCCCACATAATATCCCACACAATTCCATCAGCCAGAGCTACCGGACTACTACCCCTAATATCCCACATTGTCCGTCAGCCAGAACAACCAGACTACTACCCCTAATATCGCACATTGTCCCATCAGCCTGAGCCACCGGACTACTAATATCCCATATCATCCCGTCAAAGCCACCAGACTACTACTCCTAATATCCCACATCGTCTCATCAGCCAGAGCCACCGGACTACTACCCCTATTAATCTAGCATCATCCCGTCAGCCAGAGCCACCGGACAACTACCACTAATATCCCACATCATCCCATCACAGCCGCCGGACTACTCCCCCTAATATCCCACATCATCCCGTCAGCAAGAGCCACCGGACTTCTACCCCTAATATCCCACATCATCCCATCGGCAAGAGCTACCGGACTACTCCCCCTAATATCCCACATCATCCTGTCAGCCAGAGCCACCGGACTACTACACCTAATATCCCACATTGTCCCGTCAGCCAAAGCCACCAGACAACTACCCCTAATGTCCCACATCATCCCCTCAGCCTGGGGTCAGAATCACAGCGCTGAGTGGAACTGTCCATACCGGGGATCCCTTTAAGAGAGGCCTGGAGTCAAAACCAAAGCACTGGATGGATTTGCCCTGACTTCTATACCAATGATCCCTTTAATTGGAGCCTTGGGTGAGAACCAGAGCACAGAGAGATTTGCCCTAATTTCCATACCGGAGATCACTTTAAGAGAGGCCTGGGGTCAGTACCAATGCGCAGAGTGGATTTGCTTTTACTTCCGTACCGGGGATCCCTTTAAGAGGGGAAATACAAAGAAAACATATACCGTATATACTCGTGTATTAGCCAAACCAGAGTATAAGCCGACCCCCCTAATTTTGCCACAAAAAACTGGTAAAACTTATTGACTCGTGTATAAGCCTAGGGTGGAAAATGCAGTAGCTGCTGGTAAATTTAAAAAATGCAAATAGATGCCAATAAAAGTAAAATTAATTGATATCAGTAGGTTAAATGTTTTTGAATATCCATATTGAATTAGGAGCCACATTTAATGCTCCATAGAGCTCATGATGGCCCCATAAGATGCTCCATACAAAATATTCCCCATATAATGCTGCACAAAGGTTAATAATGGCCCCATAAGATGCTCCATAGAATAATATGCCCCATATGCTGCTCAATAAAGGTTATGGCCCCATAAAATGTTCCATAGATTATGCCCAATAAAATGCCCCATAGATTATGCCCCATAAGATGCTCCATAGATTATGCCCCCATATGCTGCTCCATAATGTGCTCCATAGATCATGCCCCCATATGTGCCCCCATAAGATGCTCCATAGATCATTCCCCATATGCTGTCCCCATATGCTGCTCCATAGATTATGCACCCATATGCTGTCCCCATATGCTGCTCCATAGATCATGCCCCCTTATGCTATCCCCACATACTTCTCCATAGATTATGCCCCTATATGCTGCTCCATAGATTATGCCCCCTTATGCTGCCCCATAAGATGCTCCATAGATCATGCTCCCATATGCTATCCCCATATGCTGCTCCATAGATTATGCCCCCATATGCTGCTCCATTGATTATGCCCCCATATGCTGTCCCCATATGCTGCTCCATAGATCATGCCCCCATATGCTGCCCCCAGAAGATGCCCCATAGATTATGCCCCCATATGCTGCCTCATAAGATGCTCCATAGATCATGAACCCATATGCTGCCCCCATAAGATGCTGCATAGATTATGACCCCATATGCTGCTGCTGCAAAAAATGACATACTCACCTCTTGTCCCTGCACGGCCAGGTGTCGGGTCCTGAGCAGGCAGGGACACCGGCACGCTATGGGGGACAGGTGCCGGTGTCACTGCTGGCTCAGGACCTGGCACCTGAGATATTCACCTGTCCCCATTCCCACGCTGATCGCCGCTGTCTGCCACATCATCTGTCAGTGACATTCAGCCAGCAGAGGGCGCGGTGCACACTAACCACGTCATTGCGCCCTCGCTGCCTAAACGTCACTGACAGAGGACGCAGCAGACAGCAGCAAGCACCCCCTCCTGGCGCGGTCTCTGCAGCCCCGCTTCTCCCATGGTCTCCCTTCCTTCCTTTAGCAGTCATGTGGTACCACTCATTAAACTCATGAATATGCGCATATTCATGAGTTTAATGAGCGGTACCACGCGACCGCTGAAGGATGGAAAGGAGACTGTGGGAGAAGCGGGGGAGCTACAGAGATGCATCGGGGGGTCAGTATTATCTGACACCCACTCCCCCGCCAACCCCCAGGTATATGACTCGTGTATAAGCTGAGAGGGGGGACTTTCAGCCCAAAACAATTGGCTGAAAATCTCAGCTTATACACGAGTATATATGGTAACTATTAGAGATGAGCTATCATGCTCGGTAGTGCTCAGTGCTTGTCTGAGCATCTCATTGCTCGCCGAGCATTTCCAGGGTTGCTCTCCGGGAGCTCGGGTCCCCGCCCTGTGTGTTTGGTGCTTTTTAGAGTGCCAACCAACATGCAGGGATTGTTTGCCATGCACTGTAATGCCAAAACCATGTTTTTGTGGCATTACAGTGATTGGCTGGCCACACAGCATCATCAGGTGTATATCAGACCTGATGCAGCCATGCTCATCACAGTCAGCTCTGGGCTTAGGCAGTGTAGGGAGAGTTGCTACAGAGATAGGGACAGATTTGGTGCTGTATAAGTTAGTGTGGGTATACCATATTGAATGACAAATCCAGCTAAACCAACAGTCCTTCTGAGGACTAATGACGGTGTGTATAGATATCAGTGCTAGGTAGGCTAGGCAGGCATTGTATGTGGCATACTTCATTGCATACAGCAAGAGGGTCCACTTCATTACTGTCTGCTGCTGCTTATTACAGATATTTACTGTATATACATAGCCCCAGGTATCAATGTCCAGGAATATTTTTTTTTCCATTTTAATCTTGATTATTTTCTTCAAAAGGAATCCAGAGCACACATTTTTTTCTCCATTTGCTTGTTGGCACTGCAGAATACAGCCAGATCCTTTCCATAGTACAGCGTGAAACTCCAGCTACTTTAAATAGGGGTATGGCCGTCACAGCGATCACATCTGAGTGCGCAGAAAATTCTGCCATTTCTGGGCTACTGTAAAATTTTGTTGGAGAGTAATATACAACTTATTAACAACAGTTTGATACAAAACAATAGTTACCTACAGGGTATTTATTTTAAACGGGTTTGGCCGTCACAGCGATCCAATCTGTGTGCGCAGAAAATTCTGAGCTACTGTAAAATTTTGTTGGAGTGACTTATACAAGTTCTTGACACCAGTTTGCTGAAAAAAATAGTAACCTACAGGGTAGATATTTTACACTAGGTTTTGTCCGCCACACGGACACTTAATTTTTTGCTGTGTCTTAGCCTAGTTATTAACACCAGTTTGCTGGAAAAAAAAACTACAGGCCAGATATTTTAAAGTAGGGTATCTGCGTCACGGGCATCACATATATGTGCACTCAAAATTGTGCCATTTCAGGTCTCCATTGAATTTATTTTGCTGTGTCTTAGCCTAGTTATTGACACCAGTTTGCTGCAAAAAATAAAAATGCAGGCCAGATATTTGAAAGTGGCGTATCTCCATCACAGGCATCATATATCAGTGGGCTCAAAATTGTGCTTTTCATGCCTCCATTGAATTTTTTTTGCTGTGTCTTAGCCTAGTAATTGACACTAGTTTGCTGGAAAAAAAACCTACAGGCCAGATATTTTAAAGTAGGGTATCTGCATCACAGGTATCACATATCAGTGTGTTCAATATTGTGTCATTTCAGGCCTCCACTGAATTTTTTTTACTGCGTCTTAGCTTAGTTAATGACACCAGTTTACTGCAAAAAAAAATACAGGCCAGATATTTGAAAGTGGGGTTTCTCTGTCACTGGTATCACATATCAGTGCGCTCAAAATTGTGCCTTTTCAAGCCTCCATTGATTTTTTTACCTGTGTCTTAGCCTAGTTATTGACACCAGCTTGCTGCAAAAAAATAAACTACATGCCAGATATTTTAAAGTAGGGTATCTGCATCACAGGTATCACATATCAGTGCACTCAAAATTGTGCCATTTCAGGCCTCCATTGAATATTTTTGCTGTGTCAAAGCCTACAGTAGTTAATGACACTAATTTGATGCAAAAAAAAACTACAGTGTTCTTTTCTTGATATGCTTCATTTTCCCGTCTGTGAACATAAAGCTGATGTACCTTGCCAAAAAGTTCAATTTTTATCTCATTTGTTCATAGGACATTCTCCCAGAAGCTTTGTGGCTTGTCAACATGTAGTTTGGCAACTTCCAGTCTGCTTTTTCATGATTTTTTTCAACAATGGTGCCCTTCTTGATCATATCCCATGAAGTCCACTTTTGCTTATACAATGACGGATTGTGCGATTGAACACTGATGTTCCTTGAGTTTGAAGTTCACCTTTAATCTGTTTAGAAGTTTTTCTGGGCTCTTCTGTTACCATTTATTTTATCCATCTCTTTGATTTGCCATCAATTTTCCTCCTGTGGCCATGTCCAGGGAGGTTGGCTACAGTCCCATGGAGCATAGATTTCGGAATAATATGCGCAACTGTAGTCACAGGAACATCAAGCTGCTTGGAGATTGTCATATAACTTATTTCTGTGACCATTGTGGGTTTTTCTGTCATTAAATGAGGGGTACCAACAATCTTGACCACGTGTGTGTAATATATACAGTATATACAGTTGTGGACAAAAGTATTGACACCCCTGCAATTCTGTCAGATAATACTCAGTTTCTTCCTGAAAATGATTGCAAACACAAATTCTTTGATATTATTATCTTCATTTAATTTGTCTTAAATGAAAAAACACGAAAAGAATTGTCCTAAAGCCAAATTGGATATAATTCCACACCAAACATAAAAAAAGGGTGGACAAAAGTAATGGCACTGTTCGAAAAATCATGTGATGCTTCTCTAATTTGTGTAATTAACAGCACCTGTAACTTACCTGTGGCACCTAACAGGTGTTGGCAATAACTAAATCACACTTGCAGCCAGTTGACATGTATTAAAGTTGACTCAACCTCTATCCTGTGTCCTTGTGTGTACCACATTGAGCATGGAGAAAAGAAAGAAGACCAAAGAAATGTCTGAGGACTTGAGAAACCAAATTGTGAGGAAGCATGAGCAATCTCAAGGCTACAAGTCCATCTCCAAAGACCTGAATGTTCCTGTGTTTACCGTGCGCAGTGTCATCAAGAAGTTTAAACCCCATGGCACTGTGGCTAACCTCCCTAGATGTGGATGGAAAAGAAAAATTGACGAAAAATTTCAATGCAAGATTGTGCGGATGTTGGATAAAGAACCTCGACTAACATCCAAACAAGTTCAAGCTGCCCTGCAGTCCGAGGGTACAACAGTGTCAACCCGTACTATCCGTCGGCGTCTGAATGAAAAGGGACTGTATGGTAGGAGACCCAGGAAGACCCCACTTCTTACCCCGAGACATAAAAAAGCCAGGCTGGAGTTTGCCAAAACTTACCTGAAAAAGCCTAAAAAGTTTTGGAAGAATGTTCTCTGGTCAGATGAGACAAAAGTAGAGCTTTTTGGGCAGAGGCATCAACATAGAGTTTACAGGAGAAAAAAAGAGGCATTCAAAGAAAAGAACACGGTCCCTACAGTCAAACATGGCGGAGGTTCCCTGATGTTTTGGGGTTGCTTTGCTGCCTCTGGCACTGGACTGCTTGACCGTGTGCATGGCATTATGAAGTCTGAAGACTACCAACAAATTTTACAGCATAATGTAGAGCCCAGTGTGAGAAAGCTGGGTCTCCCTCAGAGGTCATGGGTCTTCCAGCAGGACAATGACCCAAAACACACTTCAAAAAGCACTAGAAAATGGTTTGAGAGAAAGCACTGGAGACTTCTAAGGTGGCCAGCAATGAGTCCAGACCTGAATCCCATAGAACACCTGTGGAGAGATCTAAAAATGACAGTTTGGAGAAGGCACCCTTCAAATATCAGGGACCTGGAGCAATTTGCCAAAGAAGAACGGTCTAAAATTCCAGCAGAGCATTGTAAGAAACTCATTGATGGTTACCGGAAGCGGTTGGTCGCCGTTATTTTGGCTAAAGGTTGTGCAACCAAGTATTAGGCTGAGGGTGCCAATACTTTTGTCTGGCCCATTTTTGGAGTTTTGTGTGAAATGATCAATGTTTTGCTTTTTGCTTCATTTTTTTTTTGTGTTTTTTCATTTAAGACAAATTAAATGAAGATAATAATACCAAAGAATTTGTATTTGCAATCATTTTCAGGAAGAAACTGAGTATTATCTGACAGAATTGCAGGGGTGTCAATACTTTTGGCCACAACTGTATATATATACACTCACTGGCCACTTTATTAGGTACACCTGTCCAACTGTGTGTTAAGACTTAATTTCTAATCAGCCAATCACATGGCGGCAACTCAGTGCATTTAGGCATGTAGACATGGTCAAGACAATCTCCTGAAGTTCAAACCGAGCATCAGTATGGGGAAGAAAGGTGATTTGAGTGCCTTTGAACGTGGCATGATTGTTGGTGCCAGAAGGGCTGGTCTGAGTATTTCAGAAACTGCTGATCTACTGGGATTTTCACGCACAACCATCTCTAGGGTTTACAGAGAATGGTCCGAAAAAGAAAAAAAATCCAGTGAGCGGCAGTTCTGTGGCCGGAAATGCCTTGTTGATGCCAGAGGTCAGAGGAGAATGGGCAGACTGGTTCGAGCTGATAGAAAGGCAACAGTGACTCAAATTGCCACCCGTTACAACCAAGGTAGGCAGAAGAGCATCTCTGAACGCACAGTGCGTCGAACTTTGAGGCAGATGGGCTACAGCAGCAGAAGACCACACTGGGTACCACTCCTCTCAGCTAAGAACAGGAAACTGAGGCTACAATTTGCACAAGCTCATCGAAATTGGACAGTAGAAGATTGGAAAAACGTTGCCTGGTCTGATGAGTCTCGATTTCTGCTGCGACATTCGGATGGTAGGGTCAGAATTTGGCGTAAACAACATGAAAGCATGGATCCATCCTGCCTTGTATCAACGGTTCAGGCTGGTGGTGGTGGTGTCATGGTGTGGGGAATTTTTTCTTGGCACTCTTTGGGCCCCTTGGTACCAATTGAGCATCGTTGCAACGCCACAGCCTACCTGAGTATTGTTGCTGACCATGTCCATCCCTTTATGACCACAATGTACCCAACATCTGATGGCTACTTTCAGCAGGATAATGCGCCATGTCATAAAGCTCGAATCATCTCAGATTGGTTTCTTGAACATGACAATGAGTTCACTGTACTCAAATGGCCTCCTCAGTCACCAGATCTCAATCCAATAGAGCATCTTTGGGATGTGGTGGAACGGGAGATTCGCATCAGGGATGTGCAGCCGACAAATCTGCGCCAACTGTGTGATGCCATCATGTCAATATGGTCCAAAATCTCTGAGGAATGCTTCCAGCACCTTGTTGAATCTCTGCCACGAAGAATTGAGGCAGTTCTGAAGGCAAAAGGGGGTCCAACCCCTTACTAGCATGGTGTACCTAATAAAGTGGCCAGTGAGTGTATATATATATATATATATATATATATATATTAGAGATGAGCGACTTTGCCTTTTTTTAGGGTCGAGTCGGGTTTCATGAAACCCAACTTTTGCAAAAGTCGGGATGAACGAAATCGGCCGACTATAGGGAAAAGTCAGAGGCTGACTGAACACGAAACCCAATGCAAGTCAATGGGGAAGCAAAGTCAGCAGGGAGTGGAGGACAGTAAACACACCTACAGTGCCCATTTCAATGCCAAAAACATCAATTCTTATTACTGAAGCTTGTCAACCTTAATTTACTTCATAATAATAGTTACGCATTGAAAACAGGGGGTTATTTGGCTAATGTTGTGGGGGGGTAGGGCTGGCTCCAGGTTTTCGTGTGCCCTGGGCCAAAGAGTGTCAGTGCGCCCCTTTAACACATACCACAACTCATGATGCTCCGATACGGCACAGAAATGTAGGTATAGTACAATGACAAATACTTCACTGCTTACATGACATGACTGATCTATTTTAAATTGTACAATAGCTCAAAAAAAGGACAGTCTATTACTCCTTACAGTATTATGGCCACCACATTGTGCACCATACAGAATAATGAGCCCCATATATTTCTCTATACAGAATAATTGGTCACATATAATGTTCCATACAGTGTATGATGAGCTCCACATAATGCTACAGTATATGATAGTCCCCATGGACGATGCTCCAGTGTGTTATGGGCCCAAATAATGCTCCATATATAATGGGCTCCATTTCTAATGCTCCAGTGTATAATGGGCCCCGTAAATGCTGCTCCAGTGTCTGATGACCCCATTTGGAATACTCCAGTATATGATGGGCCTCATGGATGATGCTCCAGTGTCTTATGGGCCCAAATAATGCTCCATGTATAATGGGCTAGATTTCTAATGCTCCAGTGTATATTGGGCCCCGTAAATGCTGCTCCAGTGTCTGATGTCCCCCATTTGGAATGCTCCAGTATATGATGGGCCTCATGGATGATGCTCCAGTGTCTTAGGGGCCCAAATAATGCTCCATATATAATGGGCTCCATTTCTAATGCTCCAGTGTAAAATGGGCTCCGTAAATGCTTCTCCAGTGTCTGATGTCCCCATTTGGAATGCTCCAGTATATGATGGGCCTCATCGATGATGCTCCAGTGTCTTAGGGGCCCAAATAATGCTCCATATATAATGGGCTCCATTTCTAATGCTCCAGTGTATAATGGGCCCCATAAAAGCTTCTCCAGTGTCTGATGTCCCCCATTTGGAATGCTCCAGTGTATGATGGGCCCAAATAATGCTTCATATATAATGGGCTCCATTTCTAATGATCCAGTGTATAATGGGCCCCGTAAATGCTGCTCCAGTGTCTGATGTCCCCCATTTGGAATGCTCCAGTATATGATGGGCCTCATGGATGATGCTCCAGTGTATGATGGGCCCTAATAATGCTCCATATATAATGGGCTCCATTTCTAATGCGCCAGTGTATAATGGGCCCGATAGGTGCTGCTCCAGTGTCTGATCTGCCCCATTTAGAATGCTCCAGTATATGATGGGCCTCATGGATGATGCTCCAGTGTCTTATGGGCCCAAATAATGCTCCATGTATAATGTGCTCCATTTCTAATGCTCCAGTGTATAATAATAATAATAATAATAATTTTTATTTATATAGCGCCAACATATTCCGCAGCACTTTACAATTAAGCGGGGACATGTACAGACAATAAATTCAATACAAGTTAAGACAATTCAAACAATGACATTAGGAGTGAGGTCCCTGCTCGCAAGCTTACAATCTACAAGGAAATGGGGGGACACAGTAGGTGAGACAGTATAATGGGCCCCATAAATGCTGCTCCAGTGTCTGATGTCCCCCATTTGGAATGCTCCAGTATATGATGGGCCCCATTTTTAATGAACCCAGGCATGGTATGCGAAAAGAGCTCCATGGAGTAATCTGAAGTGTGTGCTGCTGCATCCTTCACTTTTGGTGTGGGTGAAGGACACAAGGAAATGGGTTGCTCCTGACCAGAAGCCTGCACTGACGACTCAGTGCTTGCATTTTTTTAAACTTCAGAAGAGGAGGCGATAGAGCTGGAGGCTGTTTCAGCAATGTAAGCCAAAAACAATTCCTGATGTTTCGGCTTTAAAAGCAGTCTACCTACTCCCAGAAAAGGGAGCCTTACAGGCCTTCCGGACCTAGACCATGACGCAGGCTCAAAACCTCCTGCCTTAGCTGCTATTGTGTTTTTGGCACTACCAGCAGATGCACCACCACCACCATCAGTACTAGGTGGCCCCCCACGCCCACGTCCACATCCTCTTCCACCTCACTTCTTCATGTTTTGTAAAATGGACCCAAAATACCAGCAGATATATGGTACTGTAACAGAAGCATATAGCTCTATACAGTCTAGGGATAACAGTAAATCTCTGTATATATTTTATGATTCATACACAGACGCTCACAGGCTCAGTATGGATTACACAATAAAATAAAAAGTTGAAAAAGGGTACAGTATCACCAGATACAAGGTATATATAGTATAGTGTAAACATTCTGAATCTCCGTATATATTTCAGGAGGCAGACACAAATGCTCTCAGGCCCAGTATGGATTACACAAGAATATGAAAAGCTGTAAATGGGTAATGTAACACAAGGGTACAGCTGTATACAGTGTTGGGGTAATCTTAAATCTCCAAGTATATATCCGGAGTAACAGACAGACGTTCACAGGCTCATTATGGATTACACCAGAATCTAAATAGCAAAAAAGGTTACTGTATCACAAGCGTACAGCTGTATACAGTGTTGGTCAAATTTGAAATCTCGGTATATATTTCCGGAGTCACCCCCAGACGCTCACTCAGTTTGGGTTTGGCCATAATAAAAATGTTGTAAAAAAGGTACTGGATAACAAGATAGCAAGTATATATATTATAGGGTACAATTGAAATCTCCGTATACATAGTCCCATAGTCACTCTCAGACGCTTACTCAGTATGGATTTGACCATAATACTAAATGTCAAACAAAGGTACTGTATAACAAGATACAAGCTGTATCGAGTATAGGGTAAAAATTGGTATCTCCGATTCACCGTATATATAGAAGGCGTAAACCACACATGCTCACTCACTATGGATGATATCGTAATAAAAAATTTTGAACAAATGTACTGTATCAGCACATACCAGGTGTATCCAGTCTAGGGGTAATTGTAAATTTCCATCTATACTTCCGGAGTCAGACACAGACACTCACAGGCTCAGTATATATTACACCAGAATTTAATAAGCAGAAAAAGGGAAAGGTATTAGAAGCATACACCAGTATACAATGTTGTGGTACTTTTAAATCTTCGTACATATTTCAATGTCAGTAAGCCAGTCCAGACTCTCCGCCACTGGAAACTATATGGATACAAGTACAGACGGAAAGTCGAGTGTTTGCAGAAATTTGTGAATTACAAATCGCAGGAAAACCTCTCGGTAGATGTTGCAGAGGCGAAGCAGACCTTCAATTACTGTGTCTGTGGAGACAGTGAAAACAGTTCTTTGTGAAGAAAGGATTGCTTTATCGCAGTAGCATGGATCACATCACCGTTACTCGTCTCCATCAAATTGTGATCAGAGGGAGAGATGTAAACATGGTCCTCACTGCCTATCATGATGTGTCTGGTCATTTTGGATTGCAAAAGACAGAAGCCACAGGCCTTAGGCGATTCTATTGGATTGGCAAGAGAGGAGACATTGAAAAATGGTGGCAGGAATGTCACACGTCTGTGACTATCACAACTGTGAAAGGTGATCATAAAGCACCACTGTATCCGCTTGTAAGTTGACGTCCATTACAAATGGTAGCCATTGATCATCTGAAGGTAGAGGCCAACAGGATAGGCCATAGATACATCTTAATCATCATCGATCAATACACCAAATTTCTAGTGGCCGTCCCTGTGAAGGATTTAACTGCCCAGACTACACAGCGGTGAAGCAGGGAGAGGTAAGTATTGCAACTTGCAAGTGCTGTGGCCATGACCATGCAGGGGGGGGCACACTCATGGGCTACGGTACTGGCATAAGGCCCCTCATAGTACGCTGGTGTGTATGACGGCGAGTGGGCCCCCCACCGTCAGAGACACTGTATTGCACTCTGAGGGGCCCTGTGCCAGGGCCATCGGCCATCATTGGGCCCATCCACCTGTTCAGAGCAATGACACTTGCCCGGGTGCGCCAGGTGTTGACCCCTGCCCTTGGGGGTGTGGGCAGCCCAGATAGGGAGGTTTAAAAAGTGGCATATGTTGATGTGTAGGCTGGACATTCAGCTGCTGCAAATGGCGGAATTGGGCAAGTCCGAGGAAGAGGAGGACAAAAGCGAGGCAGTTTTCTGGCAACCTATGTGTCATCAGCCGTGTGCATTCCTCAAAACACTGAAGGACTTTACAGAGGTGTTTCAGCTTTGATCACTGCACACCCGACAATTCCACATCTTCCCTCAAACTGTCTGCTAGTGTATCCTCCCACAAATGCATTACAGCCTGCCTCTGTTCGCACAGCCTCTCAACCATGTGCAGGGTGGAGTTCCACCTTGTTGCAATGTCTATGATTAGGCGGTGCTTGGGGAGGTGGAGAACTCACTGCAGCTTCTGCATACAACTGGAGTGTACTGGCTGAGCGACGGATGTGCAAGCAGTCTTCGCACCTTATGGAGCAGGGATGTTAACTCTGGATAATTATTAAAGAAGCACTGCACCATCAGGTTCAAAGTGTGAGCCAGGCAAGGTATGTGTGTGAGTTTTGCAAGGGCTATGGCTGCCACAAAAGTACGGCCGTTATCACTGACTACCTTGCCTGGCTCAAGATGTAGACTGCCCAGCCATGACTCAAGACATCATATTTAACACAGCCTGCTGACACTTACCACTAGCTGTTCGATAGTGGGACACCTCGTGTGCAACACTGCCAGCTGCGGATGGAGTGCTCATGCGACTGCGCTCTGTGGATGAGCTTTCGCTTATGGAGCAGGAGTGTCAAAAGCCTACAGCCAACTGTATCCTATACCATGGGCTAGGCAGCACTGTTCCAGCACCGCTGTCCCCTGTGGAGCCTGCATCCACCACATTAACCCAGTGCACAGTGATGGACACGTAATGGCCCTGGTCATGCCTACTGGACCATGCATCTGTTGTGAGGTGCACCTTTCCACTCACTGATTGCTTGAGTGCATGGACAATGCGGTCTTTCACCTGCAGGTGGAGGGCTGGGATGGCTTTTCGAGGAAAGAAGTGCCAACTGGGTAGGTCATAGCGTGGGACTGCGTAGGCTTTGCTTTCAACCAAATGGTAGGGCATCATCTCTAATGAGATTAGTTTGGCAATGTAGACGTTCAAACCCAGTGTACGCGGATGAGAGGATGAGTACTTTCTTGTCCTACTCAGAGTGTCAGGTAGGGTGAGATGGACTGGAGAGCTGCATATGGGGGAAGTAGCGGTGGACCGGACGGAGTGAGAGTGGGTTGGGGATGGTGTTGGTGGTGATGGCCTAGATTCAGTGTTGTGTTGCAAAACCATTGTGATTCCCTGAGTGCTTTGGCCTTGCGACGACACCTCAACATTTAGTGCTGATGGTGTGCTTAACAGTGGAGGTGATCTTACAGTGGGGGAAGTGATGGAGCGTTGCTGGCTACCTTCAGTGGGAGCAGGTGCACATGTGCTACCTGAGGCTTTGTAGTCCGTCCACGCTGGCAAGTGCATGTTGGTTAAATGTCTAAGCATGCAACTGGTATTCAAATTTCTGAGTTGTTTACCTCGGCTAAAGGTCCTTCCGCACTTCTTACAGGTAACCTTTGCCTCATCAGTAGGATTTTGGACAAAGAAGTGCCACACTTCACTCTTCCTACTATGGTATACATTTTCTGGCCTTGCACGCAGTGCTAAGTTGACCGTCTGGCCAAGCTGTCCTGCAACTCTTTCAGTTTTTGGTCCTCGTTTTTGGACAGCTATGGGCCTGCCAGATAACCGCTGCTGCGATGTCAATGCCTGCTGCGGATCCTTCTCCTTATCTGAACTATTGCCAGCTCCACTCTCCTCCACAATGGATGCCAATGCGGGTCAAGAACTGGGTCATCCATCACCTCCTCTTCAAAGTCATCTGCACTTTCCTCTTTACTTTCCTCTGTGTCACCGTGTAAGGTGGTATAGTATGCGGGAAGGGGCACCTGAGTTTCATCAGGGTCAGATTCTGGCTCAGTAGACTGCAAGTGCAATGTAGTGCTCTGGGTCAATGTACCAGCAGAATCATCTAGCAGTGGCTGTGTATCAGTGCACTCCATGTCAGATTCATCTTGGACAGGGGAATTCAGGATGTGACTGGATAACCCAGGCATGGTATGTGAAAAGAGCTCCATAGAGTAATCTGAACTGTGGGCTGCCGCATCCTTAACTTTTGGTGGGGGTGAAGGACACAAGGAAAGGTGTTTTTCCTGACCAGAATCCTGCACTGACGACTTCGTGCTTGCAGGTTTTGAACGTTCAGAAGAGAAGGCAATAGAGCTGGTGGCTGTTTCGACAATGTATGCCAAAACCAGTTCCTGATGCTCCGGCATTAAAAGCGGTTTTCCTACTCCAAGAAAAGGGAACCTTACAGGCCTTCTTGGGCCAGATGATGACGCAGGCTCAACACCTCCTGCCTTAGCTGCTATTGTGCTTTTGCCAGAACCAGCCGATGCACCACCACCATCAGTACCAGCTGCGCCCCCCCTGCCCACGTCCACGGCCTCTTCCACCATACTTCCTCATGTTTGGGAAAATGTACCAAAAATACCAGCAGAGAGATGGTACTGTATGAGGAGCGTCCAGCTGTGTAAGGTGTATTAAAAAAATTAAATCTACATATATATTTTGTTAGTCACAGACGCTCTCCCAGTATGTATTTGACCGTAATCCAACAAGCAGATATACGGTACTGTATCAGAAGTGCACAGCTGTATATGTTTTTTGTGTAACTAACAATCTCCGTATATGTATTTACGGAGTGTCATACACACACGCTGACTCTGTATAGATGTGACTGCAATGCGAACGGCAGATATACAATACTGTTTGAGAATCGGACAGCTCAATACAGTGTATGGAGAAATGGAAATGTCCGTATATGTATTTACGGAGTGTCACACACACACGCTGACTCTATATAGATGTGACTGTAATGCGAACGGCAGATATACAATACTGTTTGAGAATCGGACAGCTATATACAGTGTCTGTATGGAAAATTGTAAATCTCCGTCTATTTTTATACAGAGTGACACACGCTGTCTCTGTATAGTTTTGACCGTAATCAAACAGCAGATATACGAAACTGTTTGAAAAGCGGACAGCTCTATATGGTGTAGGTCTGGAAAAATGGAAAATCTCCTCTTTTTTTTCCAGAGTCACACACAGATAGCTTGTATTTGTCCGTGATACCAGCCGGTACATGGTAGTGTGTGAGGAGCGTACACCGCTATACGGTGTGTGAAAAAATGAACGCTCTGTAACTGTCCAGAGCAAAATAATAAAAGTTGGAGTGCTTTGAAAAAAGCAGCTTGAACAGTAGTGTGCACACAGCAATGCAGCTATCAGGTAGCCTTAAAAGGCAGCCTAATCACCACCAGCGCTGCTGCACACAACAAAAATCCTCCCTTTTCACTGCACACTAACTGTACAGTGAAAAGCGCTATCAGCAGAAGCAATTTTTTTTTCTTCTTCCCTGCCTAACGCTCTCCCTATTTAGAATCAGCAGCAGCACCTCTCCCTATTCTAAGATCGGCAGAAGTTAGATGGTTGTCGGCGGTCACGGCCTTTTATAGCCACTGTGACACCACACAAAGTGAGCCAATCACTTTAATGCCCTTCTCTAAGATGATGCTGGCCGCTGCCCATGTCATCGCGTTCCCCACAGTGTTCGTCCTCCATCATTGGCTGAGAAAAGGAGCTGGAAGCATTATTTGAAACGAGACTTTGGCGCTCGGGTCGGCGACCTCATGGCTGACCTCATGCTATGGTCAGGTTTTGATTGGCGAACCCCGACTTTAGCTAAAGTCGGCGACTTTTGAATTTGACCGACCCATTTCGCTTAACTCTAATATATATGAAAATTGTAGAGGTTGACATCATACTACACATCCCTAAAAAAATATTTAGTAGGGCATCAAACACACCCTGGAAAAATTAAGAATGAGGGTTGGATCATGACAACATATGGGGGAGAAGGACAGGAAAAATTAGAAGGCAAGGTGTAATGGGCTGGGTTGTAGAACCACTGTGCCTGAGCCCTAGGAGAGCCTAGAGAGATGTAATTAGGAACCTCACCCAATCTGACCACAGAAATGCAGAAGTGTATGACACCAAGATCCGATGAGAGATGAGGGAGGTGATCCAGGCGCTATTCTAGGACTGACCTTGGGTAGACTGCAGCTGACCCCCTATGAAAGGGTCACTGGGGCGGCCCGCAGGAAAGTCTAAGAGATGCAGGCAGGCAGGGTAAGGCGACAGATACCACGGTTACCGATGGGACTGGCAGAGGAGATGATAAGCACAGGAGGGTATGAGCTGGAATGATGGATAGGCAGGCTGGTGGGTATGGCTGGAAGACAGGCTGGTGGGCACGGCTGGAAGACAGACTGGCAGGTATGGCTGGAGAACAGGTGGACGGGCACGGCTGATAGACAGGCTGGCAGGCATGGCAGGTAGAAAGATGGGCAGGCACAGCAGATAAACAGGCTGGTGGGAACGACTGGAAGACAGACTGGCAGGCACAGGTGATCGACAAGCTGATATTCAGAAATTGTAGTGTTGGGACTTGAGACCTGATAAGGATGTCAGAAACATAGTCTCAACATTGCACAGGCACGTACCACCTGATGGAGGTGCCTTAAATAATAGCTCATCAGCCATTGGCTGGGGACACTTCAGGATGACACGCGCTGTCCCTTTAAGAAGCCGGGACTGTGTGCATGTCCTAAGCACTGTGCCTGAGGATCTGCGAGCAGTGTGCTGACCCTGGGCAGCTGCAGGAGAATGAGGACAGGGCTCATGACTGCAGCTGTGAGTATGTCGGCACCTCAGCTGAGGGAGGTAAGTAGAGCAGAGGAGGCAGAGACAAGGTAGGAGATGGAGCAGGAGGTGCTGGGCTGCGGCGGTGAGAGAATTAGTGTCTCTGCCAGGAAAGGGGATGCAGAGAAACTGGCAATTACAAAAGGACTGTATACCCATGTTTAGGTGGGAAAGGGTGCATGGGAATACAGCAGAAAAAAGGAACATTTTAGTTGACTTTATATTCTGCTGCTGTCATCCTGTAAGGTTGAGAAGTCAGGACAAATCCAGGCATTGTTTATTTTGATAAGAGTCAGCATTTTCAGTTAACAGGTGAATGTGTATATCAGTTATTATGCCCCTAATGACACTGAGCCAGACCTTTGAAAGTGTTCCCCTGCCTCTGTTGAACCTGGTGTGTGTCTCCCTCATCTCTACTACTTGGTTGTCCAAAGCACTGACTTCTGCAAGCAGCGTTGTCAGATGGGAATTTTTTGACTCTTTATTCAACTGGGGCATTCTGGTAATGCTCCATTTTACTTGCCCTCTCCACCACAAGAAGGAAAGATGGAAAGTTCTCCTTGTAGCATGGGTCAAGAAGGCTGAACAACAGGATCCAGTTAGCCAAAATGCACATAACACAAGGGTCCCGGGAAAGGTAGCTTTCATAAAGTTAGCAATGTGTGAAAGATTTCCAATAGGTAAGACTTCCCTGTCCCCACCAAGAAGATGACTCTCCATCGCCTCCTCCTGCTCATCCTCTTCAGGCCACTTACGCCAAAAAGACGAGAAGCTGATGTTGGTAGTAGCTAGAGATGAGCGAACATTGTCGGCTCCCTCCATATTCAGCAAGCTATAGTGCTTACCAAAGAATCTGCATCGGGAAACCGGATATCCGGAGCGCTCATGATAATTATCTGCTTGGCACTGTAGCTGCATGTGTCGCAGCTGTGTGACAGTCACAACACACAGGCTCTCCATACATATGTTGTGACTGTCGGAATCCCATCCGGGTTCTTGATACAGCTCTTCCGTAAGTGCTATAGTTTGCCAAATAAGGAGGGAGCCGACAATGTTCGCTCATCTCTAGTAGTAGCCTCTGTAGTGCAGGGAACCATCTCCTGTTCCTTATTTTCCTCAACATCTTCTTCCTTATTATCACCCAATCTGTGCTGAGAAGATAAGATGAGGATAGCTGGATAATGTCACTCTGTGTACTTTTTTCCTCCATTTCCTCCTGGTCTGCATGAAGAGCTTAACTTTTCATTGTGGGCAGTGAGTGTTTGAGTAGACACAGAAGCGGAATGGCTATGCGGATTATGGCATCATCGCTGCTCAAAATCTTGGTGGATTCCTCAAAGTATTAGAGAACCACACAGATGTCAGACATCCATGCCCACTCTTCAGTTGTTATCCATGCACACTCATCAGTACTTATGTGCAGAAGCTGACCGAAATACCAATGGACATGCTGTAACTGGTATTTAACTACTGCCCTCTGCTGCTCAAAAGCTTTGCCAACATATGTAATGTTGAGTTCCAGCATGTGGACAGGACATAAACCAGTAGGTGAGGTGGCACAAGAAAGCGTTGCTGCAGCACTGCCAGACCAGCGGCTGCTCTAGGTGACTTGTGGAAATGGGCAAACAAGCAGCTTACCTTCACAAACAGCTCAGGCAAATCTGGGTAGGTTTTCAGAAAGCCCTGAATCACTAAGTTGAGCGTGTGGCCAGCATGGTATTTGTGCCAACTTTACAAGCTTCAGAGCCACGACCAGGTTACAGTCATTATCACACTAGACCATGGCTGGTTATAGGTTTAGCGGCAAGAACCACAGATCTGTCTGGTCTGTTAGACCTTTTAACAATTCTCCGGCGGTATGCTGTTTGTCACCTAAACAAATTTGTTTTAGCAGAACCTGCTGCTGTTTCAAGAAAGCAATGCTTCTAGCTTGTGACTGATATCAATGAAAATTTGGTGATGGAGGATGAAGAGGAGGGAGTAAAGCAACTGATGTAGGAGGATGGAGAAACTGTGATAGAATTAGAGCCTGCAATTCTAGGCGTCAGTAAAAAGTATGCCTTCTCAGGGTCCAACTTGGTCCCTGCCTCCACAAGATTCACCCAATGCCTCCACAAGATTCACCCAATGTGCCATCAGGCAAATATAGCATCTTTGGTCAGACACACTTAATCACACGTTGGTGGTTAAGTGGACCTTACCAGTAACTGCACTGTTCAGGGCACGGGTGTTCTTATGGAACTTGTGCTTGTGAAAGGTGGCTCAAAGGAAAAATAGTGGCAGTTTGGGTGCAAGTATCGAGGGATGGACACTGCCATTAGGTTGCGAAAACCCTCAGTGTCCACAAGCCAAAATGGCAACATTTTGAGGGAAGCAGTCTGGAAATGTGTCCGTATAGTGTTTGGGAGATAAGCAAATATTTCAATGTTTGGTTCAGATTACGATCTACGAATTTGCAATATTTGCTGATTTATTCATCATATATCCACAAAACACAGCAGAATGACATTCAAGCCAATGGGAGGCAAAAACAAATGCATACACAACACCTTCAAATGGGACCCGAAGCTGCCAAAACACATCAAATGAGGGGCAGACACCAGGAAAGTGGTCTCAATTCACTCACAGTATAAATTGTTACATGGTACATCAGTAATCAGCCATGCATGAGGTATCAGGGTCTGGGCAAACATTTACTGCTTTGAATTGAACATCAAATTAAGATGAGGTGGGTGAGGGATCGCTGTAGGTCTGTTGTGCTGGGAGCCCTGCTACCACATGCACCAGCTCAACCTGCTTTCATGCTCAGGTACACTCAGGTGGTGCAAATATCAGTTTTGTAGTCTACTATTGTCATAAAATTCTAAAGATAGTATAACAAGTAGTTCACTCAAAGGAAGTGGAGGCCTGATCGTCTTGGAGGCCTACTGCTACAGGCAAAATGCATGAAGGAGACCCAACCAGGAGTCTACACATTTCAAACAATTAGTGGCAGACACCACCAAAGTGACATCAATTTCACAACAATTTCACAAGAGTAGAAATAGTGTAATGGGCATCAACATCTCTTTCTCTACAGCCAACCCATCACATGGACACCCAAACAGGAGTGTTGACATCTCCAAAAATTAGGGCTTGACACCACTGAAGTAGCATTAATTTCACTAGAGTAGAAATAATATAATAGGTACCGATACATCTTCCACTACAGCCAATCCAGCAGATGGACACCCAACCAGGAGTCTTCAAATTTCAAAAAATGAGAGCCTGACACCAACACAGTGACAAATTTCAAGAGAGCATAAACAGTATAATAGGGAATGACACGTCTTTCACTACCAGCCCAGTAGATGTAGACCAACCATGACTGTTCACATTTCCACAAATATGTGTTACCATCTGCAGCAGGAGCAGCAGAAGGCAGAGAAGCCACTGTAAAGATATCAGAGTACAATTACGCAAGATCAAAGCAGCGCACAAAAAAATGCATCACCACCTAGTCTGTACAGTTTGGGATTGGGGTGCAAAAGTCCTTGGAGATTTATGACTTGCTGAACTACTGAAACTACTGCAGCTGCTGCTAATATTTTGGCATTGACGAACTGTTGTGCCAGAGGTTGAAAGTCTACAGCTGTGATGCACACAGTGTGCCTCACTGCTGTCTTGGGGAATACCTCTCTTAAGTTTGTGTAAAAGCGTGTTTCGGTACTGCAGCATTTGTGGGTCTCTTTCCAGGGTGAGAAGTATCTTGCAAAATTTGGTCTGATAACGTAGATCTAACAGAGTGGCAACCCAGTAGTCAGCACTATTTCAAATCATAACTAAATGGAGATATGAGGATCATGTTGCAGATAGTGCAGCAAGAAGGCACTCATAAGTTAGGCTCTTCCATAAGGTCCAAGCCCATGCTGTGTTGGTGGCTGGGTAACTCTGATGCTTGTTTCCTCCGTTCCCTCCCGCCAACCACAAACAACAGAGAGGTGATGATTATCCTCTTCACCTCCTGACAGTGGCGTGCCCATCACCTCTTCATCCTCCATCTTTCACCTTTACTAACAGTTTGTCATCACCAGCCCTGCTCGATCGCAGTAATCTACCCTTCCTTGGCACCCGATAGTGTGATGACAGTCTGAACCTTTGAGACAATGTTATTATTTACACATCCTCCTCTGCTTACTCCTCTTCCTCTGGGACCACCACCACCCGCGCAGGCTATTTAAAGTCTGCTCCAGCATATAGATGACCGAAAAAGAGATGCTGATGACGTCATCATAAGCACTAACCATCTTAGTAGCCATTTCAACACTGTGCAAAAGGATGCAAAGGTGATATGTGCCATGTTTGTACTACATTTGCCCATGCTATATGATATGACATGCTGCATGAGGGCTCGTTGCTACTGCCACAGTCGCTGCAACATGTGCAGAGTGGAATTCCACCGTGTTGGCACATCGCATGCTAATCTGTTAACTGGCTTGGACAAAGACCTCTGTATCGATGCAAGTGGATGACCTGAGAATTGTGAATGGCAGAAGTGAGCACACAGCTTCCATGCTTTCTGGAGCAGCTCACTTAGGCCTGGATAGTAGTGAAAAAAACACCCGATTTAGGATGTGAGCCATGCATGGCACGTGTGTGAGTTTGTCTCAGCATAGGTCCACCACCAGGTTCATGCTATTAACGGACACGGACTTCCATGAATGCAGGTTCAGCGGAGACAGTCATTGCTCCAACTCGGCCTGGAGAACTGTCTACAACTCTTCAACTGTATGACTGTGAACTCCAAGGTATAACAATTTTAAAACTGCTTGATTGCAGTGAGCCTTGCCTGCAGTACGGAGAATGTGGGGATGCGCTCTGCATGTTGGAACACGTGTCTCATTAAGGTAGGGGTTGATGGCTCAGGTGGAAGCTGTAGAGGAGGTGGAGGAGGCAAAAGCAGTGGAGGAAGTGTGAAATATGGAGGTTTGTCCTGCAAGCCTTGGGGATCCCAAGGCTTGTGGAGCAGCATCTGCCCACACAGCCACAAGAGTCATCCAGTGCCTAGTTAACGAGATGTAATGCCCTTGGGAATGCTTACTCGTCCAAGTTTCTATTGTGAAATGCACCGTGGCAAACATAATAATAATAATATTTATTTATATAGCGCCAACATATTCCGCAGCGCTTTCCAGTTTACAGACATAGATTTAGTCCAGGAATGGGTGATGTTGTCTGCGACATGCTGGTGTAACGCAGGTGTAGCTTTCTTAGAAAAGTAATGGCAACTGGGCAACTGCTACTGGGGGACTGCAGAGGCCATCAGCTTTCGAAAACCATCTGTATCTACCAGGTGAAAACGCAGAATTTCCATGGCCAACAGATTTGAGATGTTGAAGTTCCACCTTTTATCTTTGTCATGTGTTGTCATGTGTTGGAGTAAACAATGTTTTATGTGACTGCAACTGTTGGACCGTGGGCTGGCTGCAGTGCTGAGAAAGGGCTGAGTGCGGTGAATCGGATAAACTGCTGGACTGTGAAGGAGGTGCAGGCAGAGATGTTATGGTGGATTGATAAAGTTGTGGTGTGCTCATTCTAATCGATTAGTCAAAATCAGCAGGCATGTCCCCTTTCATTACAGCTGATTGCAGACACTCAGTCAGCATGAGTGGAGCAGGTAAGGAACCCAAGGTTCTGCGGTCGGAGACCTGCACCACAATACTTGGCAAGGTAACAGAGGAGGAATAAGCAGCAGATGCAATTGACGTGGCCTGCTGATTGATTGTTGAGGTCCGCTGGTCCGCATTTCATCACACTGTGATTCCCAGAGTAATGCATGTTGATTGTGCATGTGAAGGTTCATACATGTTGTAGTCAAATTATTGCACTTTTTCCCTCTACTCAGTTTTTTTTTGCAAAGTTGGCAGATTACGTGAGTTGGTTAATCCTTTGCGGTATCAAAAAAGGCCCAGGCTAGGCAACCATTTCCACCCTTGGAAGCTGCAGACGCGCAATTACTGCTGGTCACAGCCACAGTTATGGCTGAGTATGCATTGCTCATCATAGCTGCATCACTACGTTTCTGTGACGTACAGCACAATGTAACCTCCACGTCTTCCTACTCCTTCTCAGATGACCTACTCAGCTATGTGCCTCTTTGTTCATGCCATCTGGGATCTACCACCTCATAGTCATCATCCTCTGTGTTATCACATTTCTGCCCTGACAGCACAGTACAGTGCGCATGAGCCTCAGATATCTGAGTCTCATCAGGATCACTCCCCCGGGGGTTTATGTCTGGTGGCGTGGGTCAGGATGCTGCTCGGACCCTACTTCGTGCTGCCTCAGCTCAAAGCTAAAAAAAATTTTGGACATCAGTACAGATTTCCTCCTCTTGACTCTGAAGCTTTTGAGTACACTTCTGATTCCCATGGCATACAATGCATGAACAGCTCTTCAGAATCACCCATCTGTGGTTCCCTACAGTCAGTTGTATGGTAGGAGAGTTGTGACAAGGGGGAAGCAAGGGTAATTTGGATGTCACCTCTGTGGACTTTACTGGATGTGATGTTGAGGTGAAAGAAGAGGAGAAGAGGCCACTTGAAGCTACGCTTTCCATCCACTCGAGCACATGCTCTTTCTGGGCTTCATCAACAAGGCATACCACTGTGTGGCTGTCCAAGAAAGGCAGTGGAGTAGCCCGTTCAGTAACAGAAGTTGTCAGCTGTCTTTATATAGGATGTGACGTTGTTGGTTCACCAGTGCTTTCACAAACATGACCACCTACCCCACAAACATTACCACCTACCCCACATACACCTTGAACACCAAGCCTAATCCCCCTTCCACCACGACCTCGCTTTTTCAGTCATGTTGCTCAAATATTGTGGTAGGAGCACAGTATTAGCATCAAAAATTTGATTTTTAAACTCTGCACCAGCTATACAAACAGCTGAATTTCAGCAGCAGTAAATGACATGGTAAAATATGGCATTGTGTTAGTCACCGAAGAAAGAATTGTTTGAGTTTAGATGAGGCCTGTTTGACTAAGAAGATATGCTCCAAACAATTTTAAAACTAGATCCCCCCTACTGTATGACGTTAGTAACAAAAAAATGTTTTTGGGCCTGTGGATGAGGCCTTTATAACATAGACTAGATACTACAAAAAAATTAAAAGTGTGATTTACCCTACTGTATGAAGTTAGTAGCAGAATAACTTTTTTTTCCTGTGGATGAGGCCTGTGTAACATTGACTAGATGCTACAAACAATTTCAAAGTGAGATCTCCCCTACTGTAGAACATTAGTAAAAGAAGAAATTTTTGTTGTTGTTGGATGAGGACTGGTAAAATAGACTAGATGTTATCAAAGTGATATCTCCCCTACTGTATGATGTTAGTAACTGAATAGACTAGATGCTACAAACAATTTCAAAGTGGGATGTCCTCTACTCTATGACATTAGTAACAGAAAAATTTCTTCTTAACGTGATGAATGAGGAGTGTATATTATAGACTAGATGCTACAAACAATTTCAAAGTGATATGTCTCCTACTGTATGACATTAGTAATGGAAGAAATTTTGGGGGCCTATGGATGAGACATGTATAAGATAGATTAGATGCTACAAACAATTTCAAAGTGAGATGTCCCCTACTGTATGACGTTAGTAACAGAAGAAATTTTTTGTTGTTGGATGAAGACTGTATAAAATAGACTAGATGCTACAAACAATTTCAAAGTGAGATCTTAGAACGTTAGTAACAAAAAAAAATTGGGGGGCCTGTGGATGGGGCCGGGATAAGATAGACTAGATGCTACAAACAATTTGAAAGTGAGATGTTCCCTACTGTATGACATTAGTAACAGAAGAATTTTTTTTTGTTGGATGCTACAAATAATTTCAAAATGAGATCTCCCCTTCTGTACGTTAGTAAATGAATAAATGTGTTTTGGGCATGCCTGCCCTTTTAAAAGATGGTGTCTTTTGTTTCTTGTGTCCCTTGTCTTTCTGCCTTATAACTCCACCCCATAGTCTAGTCTATGCTAGAGTATTCTGCCTGTGTTCTGCTCTTGGTGGTTTCCTGGCTTTCCAGTTGCTCCTGCATCCAGTGTGAATATCCTGCTCCTGGCTCTCTGAGTTCTGCTGTATTCATCTGTGCTTGTGTTACTCCTGCTCCTGACTACTTGTACTGCCTCCTCGGTGCCGCTGACCTTCACCTGCAACATGTAAGCTGGCTGCTGCTCTGTTTCTGACTTTGTTTAATTAGCTGCAAAGCTTGGGAATGCTCTGCTTAATTTGAGACTTCCTACCCAGGCCTCCCTGGATAATCTAACACCTTATTTGGACTTGCTGATCCATGCATGGAGCAAACACAGACCTACTTGTTTCCAGCATTCTCAAGTGCAAACTGCGCTTCACAGACTGTTTTGCTGATTGCATTTCTCTCTGAGGTTTCCCACAGACTTGTTAAGTAGTTATTCTAAGTGTTATGGTCTTGAGTTTTCTCTGCACTGGTTTGAAGCACCCTGTGTTTATAATATAGACTTTTTCACCTACAAACTGTGTTCTGTAGTGTCTTGCTCCACTCAAAAAGACTCCTGTGTCCTCCATTAAAATTATTACAGGATACTCTAGCTATAAAAGGAGTCTTCTGGAGCAATGACTGCAGAAAGCAAGCTAGAGCAGGTGCTCGTCGATCTCTGCAGAAATATGTGGAAGGTCTGCAATACAAACTGGGAGGAGTTGAACGCAATGAACAAGTGTTTGGACAGTCTTTACAGGACCTAAGTACTGGAATGGCAAGCCCAGGAAAACAAACTTGCTGGTGTGGAGTCCCAGTATGGACAGGCCTTCCAGGACATAAGCACGCAAATGGCGACAGAAATGACTTTATCCTCTGGGCAACTGCCACCAGCTAGCCCAACTAAGTTGCCTCCATTGGCGATCGCGAAAAATTCCGCAGTTTGTGAATCAGTGTATGCTATATTTTGATGTTCATGCTGACCGCCTCCTTACTGACAGATCCAAAGTATTTTGTGTAATTATGTTGTTGACCTCTAGTGCGCTTGCCTGTGCAAGTCCGATGATCGAGTCTCGTGACACACGATTAAATAATTTGGATGATTTCTTGGCCGCTATGGCATTAATGTTTGATGATCCTAATTGCTGTGCAACCGCTGAATCTGCTTAACAATCTTTATGCCAGTGTAAACATTCTGTTATTGAATATGCCACTGAATTCAGGAGATTAGCGATAGATACTAACTGGGACAGTTATGCACAATTGCCTATTTTTAGGATGGGTCTGTCTAGTATTGTAAAGGATAAATTAGCCCGCTCTGAGTCACCGCAAGAGCTAGAAATGTTTACCGTTTACAGCATTGTGTGCTGATAGACCTTCACCTTACTGAGCGTAGGCAGGAGAAATCGGCAGTATTTAACCGTATGTCTATCTTTTCCCTTCTGCCCAAAGAGCCTGCAGGTAAAACATCTCAGGAGGTAGAGGAGGTGCCCATTCAGATTTATTCTGTGTAGAGGCGTGAGAGTAATGAACGCCAGAAGCACCACCTTCAGGAAAGTTTATGTTTCTACTGCTGCCAATCTGACCACTTTCTGATCAACTGTCCTAAGTGTCACAGATGGCCTAACAAGGTGCTAGCAGCAGTAGGGGAGTATGACAACTGTGATGATGAATCTGACATCTATGAATGTAGCCTGCCACTAAATACTCTATTCCATTCTCCTTCTATGACTGTACCTCCCAGGGAGTTGAAGGAGAAGAACTCTCACTGTTCACTTCCTATTAAGATCTGTACAGGTATTTACTTTACCTTCAGCGTATAAAGAATTATCTGACATCTGTGATAAGAAGAATGCAGTTCAACTTCCTCCACATAGGAATTATGACTGTCCCTTTTAGCTGCTTCCTGGGGCAGCTATTCCTTTCAGTAACATACAGTGGGGCAAAAAAGTATTTAGTCAGTCAGCAATAGTGCAAGTTCCACCACTTAAAAAGATGAGAGGCGTCTGTAATTTACATCATAGGTAGACCTCAACTATGGGAGACAAACTGAGAAAAAAAAATCCAGAAAATCACATTGTCTGTTTTTTTTCATTTTATTTGCATATTATGGTGGAAAATAAGTATTTGGTCAGAAACAAAATTTAATCTCAATACTTTGTGATATATCCTTTGTTGGCAATGACAGAGGTCAAACGTTTTCTGTAAGTCTTCACAAGGTTGCCACACACTGTTGTTGGTATGTTGGCCCATTCCTCCATGCAGATCTCCTCTAGAGCAGTGATGTTTTTGGCTTTTCGCTTGGCAACACGGACTTTCAACTCCCTCCAAAGGTTTTCTATAGGGTTGAGATCTGGAGACTGGCTAGGCCACTCCAGGACCTTGAAATGCTTCTTACGAAGCCACTCCTTCGTTGCCCTGGCGGTGTGCTTTGGATCATTGTCATGTTGAAAGACCCAGCCACGTTTCATATTCAATGCCCTTGCTGATGGAAGGAGGTTTGCACTCAAAATCTCACAATACATGGCCCCATTCATTCTTTCATGTACCCGGATCAGTCATCCTGGCCCCTTTGCAGAGAAACAGCCCCAAAGCATGATGTTTCCACCACCATGCTTTACAGTAGGTATGGTGTTTGATGGATGCAACTCAGTATTCTTTTTCCTCCAAACACGACAAGTTGTGTTTCTACCAAACAGGTCCAGTTTGGTTTCATCAGACCATAGGACATTCTCCCAAAACTCCTCTGGATCATCCAAATGCTCTCTAGCAAACTTCAGACGGGACCGGACATGTACAGGCTTAAGCAGTGGGACACGTCTGGCACTGCAGGATCTGAGTCCATGGTGGCGTAGTGTGTTACTTATGGTAGGCCTTCTTACATTGGTCCCAGCTCTCTGCAGTTCATTCACTAGGTCCCCCCGCGTGGTTCTGGGATTTTTGATCACCGTTCTTGTGATCATTCTGACCCCATGGGGTGGGATTTTGCGTGGAGCACCAGATCGAGGGAGATTATCAGTGGTCTTGTATGTCTTCCATTTTCTAATTATTGCTCCCACAGTTGATTTCTTCACTCCAAGCTGGTTGGCTATTGCAGATTCAGTCTTCCCAGCCTGGTGCAGGGCTACAATTTTGTTTCTGGTGTCCTTTGACAGCTCTTTGGTCTTCACCATAGTGGAGTTTGGAGTCTGACTGTTTGAGGGTGTGCACAGGTGTCTTTTTATACTGATAACAAGTTTAAACAGGTGCCATTACTACAGGTAATGAGTGGAGGAAAGAGGAGACTCTTAAAGAAGAAGTTACAGGTCTGTGAGAGCCAGAAATCTTGATTGCTTGTTTCTGACCAAATACTTATTTTCCACCATAATATGCAAATAAAATGAAAAAAAAACAGACTGTGATTTTCTGGATTTTTTTTTCTCAGTTTGTCTCCCATAGTTGAGGTCTACCTATGATGTAAATTACAGACGCCTCTCATCTTTTTAAGTGGTGGAACTTGCACTATTGCTGACTGACTAAATACTTTTTTGCCCCACTGTATACCCTTTGGCAGAATCTGAGCTTCAAGCCTAGAACACAGACCTACTTCTTTCCAGCATTCTCAAGTGCAAACAGCTCTTCACAGACTGTATTGCTGATTGCATTTCTCTCTGAGGTTTCCCACAGACTTGTTAAGTAGTTATTCTAAGTGTTATGGATTTGGGTTTTCTCTGCACTTGTTTGAAGCACCGTGTGTTTATAATATAGACTTTTTCACCTACAAACTGTGTTCTGTAGTGTCTTGCTCCACGCAAATAGACTCCTGAATCCTCCTGTATAATAATTACAAAATGTTTTTTTTAGTTTTGGTGACGCCTGTATAACCTAGAAGATATACTGCAAACAATTTCAGAATTGGATCTAGAGTGCTGTATCACGTTTGTAAAACCAAAAAAAAAAAATTTTTATGTGCAACAACTCTGCACACACAACAATTTCACCTCCACAAAATTACAACGTGGGATATGGCGGGCTGTATCACGTTTAGCAACAGAAAAACAATTTTTAATGTGTGTGAGGTCTGCAGATAGCTTGATTTCACCTCCAGAAAATTACAATAGGGTATATGTCGGACTGTTTCATAGTTAGGTCGATTTCACAGCAGATTTCACAGGTTGATTTTACAGACATACAGGACATTAGCTAGCTAAACTAAGAAGCAACCACCTAGGTATCTAGCTGAAATCTAGCTGCTGAAACTGCCAGCATCAGTAGCAGCCTCTCTGTGCTGCCTGTTTCACACTTGCTTTTTTTTGCAGCGCGTTTTTCCCGCAAAAAAACGCATTGAAAAACGCATACAAAAGCATACAACTGCTGCGTTTTTTTCAAGCATTTTTATGAGCATGCATGAAAAAAACGCAGCGTTTTTATGCGTTTGTATGCGTTTTTAGTGCGTTTTTACCGCGTTTGCGTTTTTTTCCAACATTAGGTGGCCCCTCACACTAACCCAAACCATGACTTTACTAACCCTAACCCTGACCCTAACCCTAACCCTAACCCTGACCCTAACCCTTAACCAAACCATACTTAACCCTAACCCAAACCCTAACTAACCTTAACCCTAACCCTAACCCTGACCCTAACACTAACCCTTACCCTGACCCTAACCCTGACCCTAACCCTAACCCTAACCCTAACCCTGACCCTAACCCTTAACCAAACCATACTTAACCCTAACCCTAACCCTGACCCTAACCCTAACCCTAACCCTAACCCTGACACTAACCCTTAACCAAACCATACTTAACCCTAACCCTGACCCTAACCCTAACCCTAACCCTAACCCTGACCCTAACCCTTAACCAAACCATACTTAACCCTAACCCTGACCCTAACCCTGACCCTAACCCTAACCCTAACCCTGACCCTAACCCTTAACCAAACCATACTTAACCCTAACCCTAACCCTGACCCTAACCCTAACCCTAACCCTAACCCTGACCCTAACCCTTAACCAAACCATACTTAACCCTAACCCTAACCCTGACCCTAACCCTAACCCTAACCCTAACCCTGACCCTAACCCTTAACCAAACCATACTTAACCCTAACCCTGACCCTAACCCTGACCCTAACCCTAACCCTAACCCTGACCCTAACCCTTAACCAAACCATACTTAACCCTAACCCTGAGCCTAACCCTGACCCTAACCCTAACCCTAACCCTAACCCTGACCCTAACCCTTAACCAAACCATACTTAACCCTAACCATAACCCTGACCCTATCCCTAACCCTAACCCTAACCCTAACCCTGACCCTAACCCTTAACCAAACCATACTTAACCCTAACCCTAACCCTGACCCTAACCCTAACCCTAACCCTAACCCTGACCCTAACCCTTAACCAAACCATACTTAACCCTAACCCTGACCCTAACCCTGACCCTAACCCTAACCCTAACCCTGACCCTAACCCTTAACCAAACCATACTTAACCCTAACCCTGACCCTAACCCTAACCCTAACCCTAACCCTGACCCTAACCCTAACCCTAAACCCCCTTAACTAACCCTAACTCTAACCCAAACCCCTAAATTCCATGGTTAACAAAAAAAAACGCATGTGCAAAAAAACGCATACATAAGCATGCCAATGCGCACATATGCTCACCATAGACTTATAATGGGTGTCTTGCTGTAAAAAAACGCATTGCGCGCGCATGCGTTTTTTTGAGGCAAATCAGACGCACAAAAAATGCAACAAGTTGCATTTTGTGCGCCCGAGCGCATACCGCAAAAAAACGCATGCGCGGTAAAACGCGTACAAACGCATGTGTATGCGCACATAAGCGCATCCCATGCAAAGTATAGGAAAAAAAACCGCATGCGCTATTTAGCGCTAAATTACCGCGAAAAAAAACGCAAATGTGAAACCAGCCTTACAGTGTCAAAATGGTGCTAAAACAAGATGTATGCTCTTTATATGGAGAGGAACATGTGATTTCAGCAGCCAATGACACAAGCCGTTGTGTCAGGACATTGTGGATATTTCTTGCTCCATGACTGGCTAGCTGTAATGTGCACACAAAGCTAGAAGAATGTACTGCTTACAATCACGCTGCTCCTCTGAGCACTTCCTACCCCTTACCCTCATCAAACACGCCCCACGCTCAACATGCACCACCATTATCATAGCCAAAGTGCTGAAAATACTTTAGTGGCAATGCAAATATTTTCCCGCACTTTATACCAAATGTTTCCAATTTTCTCCAAATACTGTAGATGTAGCCCTGATAAGGACTATTGGTTTTTAGTTTCTATAGTAAGGCCTGTAATGCACTACTAGCCCTTCCACAGCAGTTAGCCCTTCACTAAATAGTACAGCTAACAGCGGTATTGAATAAAATACATATAGCCCTAATAACTACTGTTGGTTTTAGGGTTCTGCAGCAAGGCTGTAATGCAATATAAACTGTGACTATTCCTCTAATGATAACTTTCCCTTCTGCAGTAACTCTCCCTTCTCTATTTCCGGGGTACAGTGAGGCGAGCTTTCACTGGGTCTGGCCAATCACACAAATGCCAGTAGCCAACATGGCTATGGCATTACTGTAATTAGCTGGAAATATCCGCTTGTTTAGTGGTTGAAAACAGCCACAAAACATGTGGGGTGCTGACTCAAACATGTTTATGAGCACTATGAGTACGGAGCATGCTCAATCACCCCAATGCTCATTCAAGTACCGAGTAGTGCTAAGCACGCTCACTCCTCACTAATATTAATCCTCTAAAATAATGAGCAGCAATAAATAATTTGGCAAAGTAAGAATGTTTAAGATCTACAGGCAGAGCATAAAACTTCACTGCCCAAGTACTGAGTGGCGTCTGACTTAATTCTGGTTCCTACAAAGTATCTTTCTATTTTTCTATTCTTACCATTCCTGCCATATATTGGGTCTCTATACATACGTTGTATACTATTTACTTACTACATTACTATTACCATATCTCCTCATTGTTTGTATATACCTTATTTTTTATTGATGTATTTTTGTTTATTTGTTTATTATTTCCTCATTTTTTTACTTTGTAGTAACTGATGAAGGTCTAAATTGACCAAAACGTTTTTCTGGTACTACAATAAATCATTCCACACAGCACTAAGTTGAGTTCCAGGTTTTCTTTTTATTATATATGGTTTGGGAACCTACCTCGGCACCACTACAGTTGTGCACACGGTGTTTTCTCCTAGACTTAATTCTGGTTCCAACATACCCTGCCATTGGAAGTGACTGGAATGACATCTTAATGCTTGTGCAGTGATGTTTTTTTGATCTACCCACAGTAAGGCAGTGCAAAGTGCATTTGTGTGTACCTGTGAGTCTACTGCGTAGGTGAGAACTTGTTTCGCTACATGGATGACACATCATCTACGTCAATCAAAGTCGAGTATGGAGATTAAGAGCAGAGAGGAGGCACAGAACATCAGCAATGACAACCATCGGACCCAGCCATACTCATCTAAATACAGTATTGGGGCAATGAAAATGGTATTTTGAGGGGTGAACAGGGTAATTCAGAAGACAATAGACACTTTTGTGGAATGCAGTGTAGGAACTTAAACAAGTGGTGGCTGTTATGAGTTCATTTTCTCCTTCACCTCTGATGTCTGATGAACTCCCTCTGCTGGTGAAAGGAGGTGGTGAGATTGATCTGGATAGGAAGAACCTGTCATCTGAACAGGTGGAGTGTGATTGGACATCCGGAATTTCTGAGTGGATATAAGGCAGCCGACGCCCTGCAAAGTTGCTGGTGATCCTTGCTGCTCTGAGCTCTGGCATTCAGTTTAGTTCCTGTCTACTAAAAGCTTTTGCTCTGCTATTTTTCCATGAGATTTTGTCTGTTTACTTAGTGTTTGTGTTCAGCCTTCCCTGGTTGGGACGGGCTGAACTCCATTTTTGTCTCTGATCAGTTGATCTCTTTGCTCTGTCTTCAGAATGTACCTGAGTGCTGATATAGTGATTTTGAAGTCTAGTGACTTCAGGGCCTTTTCTATCAGACGTGTTGGACTTTATTTTTGGCAGGGTTTTTTGCGTGATTGCAGCCAGCATCTTTTCTGTCCTTTCCTATCTAGTTAGTTGGGCCCCATCATTTGCTCAGCCTGTCTTTCTGTCTGTGTTTGTGTTTTCATCTGTTTTTCACTGACAATACATGTTGGAGGCTGTCTATTGCTTTGGGGTCTGCTCTGGGGCAGTTTAGATGTCCCCTTTCTTTCTTTAGGCTTATTTAGCTCTCCGGCTGTGACGAGGGGTCTAGGGCACCGTAGGAACCCCCCACGGCTACTGTTAGTTATGGTGAATAGGATCAGGGGTCTGCAATCCGCTAGCTACCAACCTCTCCGGTTTTCTGGACTTAGCTTGTGTTTTTGTTTTTTCCTCCTCCTGTGACTCATTCATAACAGGTGGCATTTGTTCAGAAATATAAAAACTGTATACATCTCTCAAATACATCTAATAAGCCTCTAATAATCTTTATAGGTGGTTTAAGGGCTTGCCATGTGGCGTGCAGAGCATCCATGGGTAAGGAATTTTGAACTCTGGGATCTTTGTGTGGGTCATCATGGGGTTAGGGGTTATTATTGCTACTATGCTAGATGACTTACCTTCTCTGCCTCAATCATTATGGCTACACAAGTGATCAGTTTTCTCATTATGTATGACCGTATATATAACATTTGATATCACTGTCACTTTATTAAAAGTTGTACATATATTATTATCCCATTTGGGTTGCTCTGTATTGCTGCATTTTTTTTGCTGCACCTTAACCTTGTCCAAATTAACTCTATAATGGTATGAAATTGTCTTATATTTGTTGTTTTGGTGTCTCACACATATGAGACTAATAAAGCTTTTTTGATTTTTACTTCTCTTGGTGGATTTAGTTCTCCATTTCTCTTTTTGTAATCATTATCATAGGGAGTTATTTCATGGCTAGTGCATACGGTGGTTTGGGTATTATGGCCTGAGGCTGCCTTGTAAATATGCATACTGTTCCAAAGACCTTGTTTGCTAGATTCTGAAATGTCGCCTGGTTTCTGTCCCACACTATTAGCACAAGTGATTTAGATTCTGTAATGTGGCCTGGTGTATGGCCCACACTATAAGGAACCCCCCAGGAAAAAGCTAAAATGAAAAACGTGGTTCGGGGCCTGTGCTAAACTCTTGGATTGTATCCCCAATTCCTTCTACCTTTTATGTTCTAATGATGAGTCTCTATAGAACTTTTACCTTTATATTTTACTGTATACCCTCTGCACTATGCAAAGCACTGTCCAATGTACAGCACTTTGCTGTTGAATCTAACGATATATGATTGCACTTTGTACCCTCCATTTATTCATTGTATGCCCCCTGCATTATGCCAAGCAATGTTTCATGCATAGCACTTTACTGTTGAACGTAAGGTAAATGACTAAGGCTACTTTCACACTTGCTTTTTTTTGCAGTGCGTTTTTTGCGCCAAAAAACGCATGGAAAAAATGCATACAAACACATACAAACGCTGCATTTTTTCAAGCATTTTTATGCGCATGCAGGAAAAAAACGCAGCATTTTTATGCGCTTGTATGCGTTTTTAGTGCATTTGCGTTTTTTTCCACATGGTTTGTCCTCACCTCCCCAAAAAAACAAATAACAATCTGGCAACACACACGACCAATGGGATGTCAGTGGCGGTGTGGTATGTTAATATATAGACCCTGTCTACAGTATTCTTCACATTTGCTTGATTGTTCTCGTGTCAACATGGGTCTGTGCTGGAAGAGTTTTCACTTCAACTTGGATTTGGACATCGCGATGGCTCAGGCTTATGCAGTTGCTTGCCATGAACAAAGGAAGAGAGAGAGGCAGCGAAGACGGCAGCGGCGGTGTATGTGGATACATCCGATTGTTGAACTCCGGGAGAGCCGTGGGGCATACCACACCCTCTACAGTGAGCTACAGGCAAACCCGGAGAAATTTACAGATTATATCCGGATGTCCCAAGAAAGCTTCAGGGATTTGCTTGCTCGTGTCCAAGAATCCATCCGGAGACAGGAAACACAGCTCCGTCGTGTGATTCCTCCTGAGGAACGGCTACTGGTGACATTACGGTACGTAATATTTAAAAACCAAGGGGTGGGGTCTGATGCTTTTTTTTTACATGTACTATTCAAAACCTTGCCTAATTATTTTTCGTGAATGTACTAGTATTTTATTTTATAGTTTTACAAAACCATATACAGAAATATTAATTTTACTTCTTTCTCTGTTTCGCAGATTCCTGGCGACTGGAGAAACCCTATCTTCATTACACTTCCAGTACCATATTGGAATCTCTACCTTTTATGCCCCTGCCCACCGCTGAAAAGTGGATGGAAATTGCTGACAAATTCTGGACAGTCTGCAATTTCCCCAACTGTTTGGGAGCTGTTGATGGTAAACACATACGGATCATCAAACCCAAAAGAACTGGATCTGAGTACTATAATTACAAAAAGTACTTTTCAATAGTACTCATGGCCATTGCGAATGCCGGATGTATGTTTGTAGCAGTGGACATTGGAGCATTTGGCCGTGGCAATGACTCACAGGTTTTTAAAAACTCAGACATGGGCCGGAGGTTGTATGGCAACCAATTCAATTTCCCTATGCCACGGCCTCTTCCCCACACCGAAGCTCCGCCACTGCCCTTTGTAATGGTTGGGGATGAGGCTTTTCAAATGTGCGCAAACTTACTGAAACCCTACTCCAGCCTGGACTTGGACCACACCAAAAAAATATTTAATTACAGGGCGACCAGGTTGATTGCTAAGTTTGGAAGTGCAGTTACTATGTGAGCCTAGAATAGGTAAATCTATTAGCAGAAAGGATTTAAATTTGGAAATATGGACTCCTGGCAGGTCCACACTATTAGTACAAAAGATTTAAATTCTGAAATTTGGCCTAGTCTCTGGCCCACACTATTACCACAAATGATTTAGATGCAGGAAGGTTCATTTCATACACAGGATCTTATCTATCTGAACTATGTGACTACTTGCAACAACAGGAGGAGCATCCCCTATTTGTGTTTTCACTGAATGGTGCAAAAACAACATGTCCGTTTTTTATATGGGATGGACGTGACTTTGGCAGCCAATGACAGCACCGTTATCCTATCCAAAGTACGAACAAAAGCATTAGTGGAAACTCGAGGATTTACCGAGCTTTGGACTCATTTTGCTGATTTAAAGTAAAAATGCTCAGGAATCTGAACACTAATTCAAAAGTGCAATTTTCATGCCGAATTTGAGATTCGGAACGTTTTCCAAACAAGTTCGCTCATCTCTATACAAGACCTCTTTAAACATAATGCTCCTTTCCAATTCAATATATTCGCCAGCATTTAACTTCCAGCACAGACCCGTTTTATGTAGCCTGCCTCAGGCAGGAAGTCAGGGTGCTTATAGACAAAATCGAGCTTACTCATCCTTTATACCAGAAGAGAAACACTGCAAATTGATTCTCCAAAAATGTCCTAGCTCAACATTGTTATCAAAACTAACAGAAAATCAGTGCTGTTGCCTACCATGGGCAACAGGACATTTTTACATTCAGACAGTTTTGATAAATGAGCCCTATGTTTATGCACTAGAATTAGGCTTTCAGATTGCATTTACTGGAATTAAATACCACAGAAATGAATGCACGCTCATTTGAATATTCTGTTGAATGAAATCGAGATTTAACGAACTTCCTGTTTATAAACATCGCATTCTGACATTCCAAAATAAAATCTTGTTAAAAATAGAATATTTTCTACTTGCAGACAGATTTCCTCAAAGTAGCATATTTATAGTAGATTTATGAAATAACATTACCACATGTTTCACACACAAGGGTGATTACTCAACCATCTGTTCACCTGACAACCCAGATAGAGGGAAAACATTAGAATGTTTAAGAATGGAATTATTGCAGGATGTTTCTTCTAGGTTGCAGACTAATTTTAGATATGGATAGTAAATCCGGAAGTGAATTTCATTATCACAATACATATGCTGTGCTCACTGAATCAGGTTCTTACATAATACTTTGTAAAGATTAGATCTGTGTAATGGAAACATTGCACAAAATTCTGTGAAGCCTATGTTGGAGAGAAAATCAACACTATGTCAGGTAGAATAGTTTTAATCAAAGAAATCAGTGGTAATAATAGAATACAAGCATTTTTAAATCAGTAGAGAATGCTGCATAATGGCAACTAGATATTCAGTCACAAGAGATGATCCATTTGAGTCAAATTTTATGAAATTCGCAAGTCTCAGCAAATTTGATCAAATTGCAAATCAACTTGCCAAATCACCCACCAAAAAGTGTCTGCTGCCTTTTAACACATTGCAGAAGATTTCAGGTAAAACCACATGTTTTACTTTTTTTATATGACGTGGTATAGTGTAACCAGTCAGGATTGACTATCATAGCTTGTATAAAAGGTTAAGTAGGGATTGCAGCTGCCTTTTTAGGGTGGTTCAGGACAGAAAGAAAACATCATAGCTCACTGTACAACAAAAGAGATAGGAAGAGAAAGCGCTAAAACATTTGACAAATACTCTAGACAATAACTTATTCCATCTCAGTAGCACTGGAGATGATGAGTATAGTCAGCAAATAATACAGATGTGCAATTGATAAGGATATAAAGAGATAGGAAAAGTGTTAGTACCATCAGCGAAAGACTGTGATTGATCAATGGCATGGTGTAACTAAAAACAAGAGAAAAGATTACCCAATAATGTGCACACTCCAAAATATAAAATATGTATAAATAAATCTTATTATAATTACTGACACAGCAAACAAGTGAATAATAAAGCAACTAAAAGTAACATGATGATGGGATCCCAGACCCAGCTGCCAAGATAATATTAGGATAAACAGAGTAATATATAGTAATAGGCACTTAAAAGACATAATATGGTGGTATAATCCAAATTTACAACAATGACTACTGATGTTTAAAGATCTGCTAAACCCAATATAGTATGTCACAGACAAAGCTGATCATAGATTAGGCGAATGGTGAGAAAATACTGTCCTGAATAAGAAGGATCTTTGGGAGTGGCTGTTGCTAAAATAAGCAAGACAGCTCATATCAGTTGAATAAAATATGCATGAGAGGTTATGCTGGCCAAGTCCAGAGGAAAATCTAAATGCAGGTATACAAATCACCTGGAAAGATGCGAATGAAGGTAGTGTGGGTGAGGTTAGAAAGTTGTACAAACCATGTGGGTGGTCTGGGGGCCGACCCGACTTCGTCAGGTGAATGTAGGCTGGAGTGCTGGTGTCAGCTCGAACTAGCACACGTAAATGAGAATCTCTTAGGCCTGTTTCACACTTACGTTTTTTGACGTCAGTTGCAATCTGTGGGAAAGGCGGAAAACGGATCCGTTTCCGTTTTGACCCCAACGTGTGTCACTGGACCGTTGTTTTGACGGATCCGGCGAAATCTGAATTTTAAAGGAACCACAGCCTGGAAAAGGAGAGAGAGAGTTTTTTGCTGTTCCCGGATCGGCATTCAGGATTAAAAATGTTCCCGGAGCTAAGCTTCCGGGCATGCGCAAGATAAAATAGCGGACCGTCAAGAAAAAAAAATGTTACAGAGTCCGTCTCATCCGCCCGGGAGGCGGTAAAATTTTGGCGGATCCGTCAAAAACCGGGTGTGACGGACGACCGTCAGTCAAGATCCGCCACTAATGTAAGTCTATGGGGGAAAAAACGGATCCGCCACTTTTTTGGCGGATCCGTTTTTTCGAAAATTGGCGGATTTTCACTGACGTCAAAAAACTGAAGTGTGAAACAGGCCTTATCGGTGTGGTCTGCAGACTGGAACCGGAAGTGTGGTAAAGGTGACGCGCGTGTCTAGTACTGGCAGACATCTCTGCCAGAAGACAACTGCACATGCACCCGAGACAAGGGGAGAAGAGATGAAGACATGAAAGGTAATAGTGCGCATGCGTGGCTCCCGGGAGATGGATAGAAACAAGAAGAGTATCAAGTGTAATAGAATAAGTAAAAGAAACATGTCCGTGCAAGTCCGGCCAAACATGCAGGGAGGTGGAACATAAGTCATTCTGTACAATAGTGGATAAATGGTAAAAGGAAGAAAACAAATGAAAGACAAATAATAATTACAGAAAGGAGTATGGATGGAATGTAATGGGACAAAGTGTAGTATCATGAAACAGAAGGTGGTAAGATTAAGAAGAATGAGTAAGGCTGTGAAATGATATGAATAGTAAAAGGAAAAAATTATCAAAAAGTACTAAATACAAAGAGAAAATAATAAACAATACATCAAGAATGGTGTAAAAAAAAGGGAGGGAATTAATCAAAAATGATAATGAAGGGGTGGGAAAACATAATATAAAGGAGCAAAAAAAATAGAATATTATTCCAGGTGTAAAAATTAAAGATGTGTCTGACAGGATATCAGGACTCTTCAGACCTACAGATGACTACCCATTCCTGCTAATACATGTGGGGACAAGTGACATAGCAAGAAACGACATGGAAACCATCTGCAGCGACTTTGAAAACTTAGGCAAGAAAGTGAAAGAACTGGGAGCGCAGGTGGTCTTTTCTTCCATCCTCCCAGTTGATGGCTATGGAAAAAGGAGGTGGAATAAGATTCTGCAGGTGAACAACTGGCTACGTCGATGGTGCAGTCAGCAAGGATTTGGATTTCTGGATCACGGAGTGAATTACCTATATGATGGACTACTCGCTAGAGATGGGGTGCACCTTACGAAAACTGGAAAACATGTATTTGGAAGTCACCTTGCTACACTCATCAGGAGAGCTTTAAACTAGAAAAATGTGGGAAGGGAAGCAAAAGACCAGAAAAAGCCATACACCTGACAAATGCTATTGAGAACTCTGCTATTAGAAGTGGGAGGAAAGAACAAAGACAAAAGAATCTAAATAATAAAAATATTGGAGAAAGAGAAACCAATCACAAACTAAAATGTTTCTATACTAATGCACAAAGCATGGGCAACAAACAAGGAGAATTGGAACTACTAACACAGGAAAAGAAATATGATGTCATTGGAATCACTGAAACTTGGTGGGACAATACACATGATTGGAATACAAGGCTAGAATGATACAACTTATTTGCAAGAAACAGGCTTGATAAACGAGGAGGAGGTGTCGCATTGTATGTTAGAAGTGTGTTTATCTGCACAGAGATTGAAGCTTCAGAGACTGGGAGGCAATTACTACAGGCCGCCTTTGCAAGCTGAAGATATGGATGAACTCTTTATGCATCAAATGGCCAAGTTCTCCAAAAAATATGACATAGTTGTCATGGGAGATTTCAACTATCCAGACATTTGTTGCTGATCTCTCTCAGGCAAAACTAACAGGTCATGGAAATTCTTATCCTCTCTTGCAGACAACTTTATCTTCCAAAAGGTAGGGGAGAAAACAAGGGGATCTGCTACCTTGGATCTAATCCTTATAAACAGGGAGGAAATGGTTGAGGAGGTAAAAGTGGCTGGGACCCTAGGAGGTAGCGACCATGCTATTTTAGAGTTTTGGATAACTAGAGGAGGAAGACCTGTGAAGACTCAGACGTCAGGGTTAGATTTCAGAAAGGCAGATCTAAAGGGATTCAGAAAGAGAATTGGAGGGATCCAATTGCTGGATATCCTTAAAGACAAAAATGTCCAGGAAGGATGGGAAATCTTGAAAAATGAAATTCTCAAAGCACAATTGTTAACAATTCCAAAAAGAGGGAAGAATAGGAAGCATTTAAGGTAACCAGGATGGATGAACACAGAACTTAAGCACATACTTAAAAGGAAGAAGGAAATGTTTATAAAATGGAAAGAGGGAGGCATATCTAAAGAAGAATATAATGCTGTCTGCAGAACCTGCAGGGCACAAATCAGAATTCTAAAGCTGACAATGAATTGAGGCTTGCAAGAGACCTCAAAAGCAATAGTAAAGGATTTTGGGGATATGTCAAAAGTAAAAGAAAAGTCAAAGATGCTATAGGATTTTTACAGGATGAAAATGATGAAATGGTAAGACAGGATGTTGAGAAGGCCGAACTTTTAAATTCCTATTTTGCATCTGTTTTCTCTCAGAAAGGAAATGTAACATCAACTGTTCTTCACTGTCCTAGTAAGGGAATAGAAGAATCCAGGATATCTATAAACAGAAAGATAGTGAGGAAACACTTAGCTAACCTAAATGAATTCAAGTCTCCAGGTCCAGATGAATTACACCCCAGAGTACTGAAGGAGATAGCAGAAGAAATTTTTGAACCCCTCTCCATAATCTTTGAAAATTCTTGGAGAACAGGAGAAGTCCCAGAAGACTGGAGAAGAGCAAATGTTGTTCCTATCTTCAAAAAGGGGAAGAAGGTGGAAATATCTTTGAACAAATTAATAAACAACATGTATGTCAGTACCTGGATAACAATGAAGTGATTAAACAGAGTCAGCATGGGTTTGTAACTAATAAGTCATGTCAGACTAACTTAATTTCTTTCTATGATGGAATCGCTGGTTGGGTGGATCAGGGAAATGCTGTAGATATAGTATATCTAGACTTCAGCAAAGCATTTGACAAAGTATCTCACACAATCCTTTTTGAAAAAATGACTAGGTATGGAATGGACAAGGCAACTGTTAGGTGGATTCATAAGTTGCTTAGTGATCGGACCCAAAGAGTGGTCATAAATGGCTGCACATCCAGTTGGAAGAATGTCTCAAGTGGGGTACCACAGGGCTCTGTCCTGGGCCCTGTATTGTTCAACATCTTTATCAACGATTTAGATGAAGGAATTGAGGGTAAACTGATTAAATTTGCTGATGACACAAAGCTAGGAGGGATAGCTAATACTAGAGAAGAGAGAGAGAAATCAAAAAGATATAAATAAACTGGAGCAGTGGGCAGCAACTAACAGAATGGTTTTTAACAGGGAAAAATGCAAAGTACTACATCTGGGCAATAAAAATGAAAAAAGCATATACAGAATGGGAGGAATAGGGCTAAGCAACAGCACATGTGAAAAAGACTTGGGTATACTAATAGATCACAGACTGAATATGAGTCAATAGTGTGATGCAGCAGCAAAAAAGGCAAATGCAATTCTAGGATGTATTAACAGAAGCATACAGTTTAGATCACGTGAAGTCATTATTGCCCTCTACTCCTCTTTGGTCAGACCCCATCTGGAATACTGTGTCCAGTTTTGGGCGCCACATTTTAAAAAAGACATCAACAAACTGGAGCAAGTTCAGAAAAGAGCGACCAGAATGGTGACCGGTCTGCAAACCCTATCTTATGAAGAAAGGTTGCATGATTTGGGAATGTTTAGCTTGCAAAAGAGAAGACTGAGAGGAGACTTAATAGCTGTCTACAAATATCTCAAGGACTGTCACATTGTAGAAGGATCATCTTTATTCTCATTTGCACAAGGAAAGACTAGAAGCAATGGGATGAAACTGAATAGGAGGAGACACAGATTAGATATTAGAATAAACTTTTTGACAGTTAGAGTGATCAAAAAGTGGAACAGGCTGCCACAAGAAGTGGTGAGTTCTCCTTCAATGGAAGTCTTCAAACAGAGGCTAGACAGACATCTGTCTGGGATGATTTAGCGAATCCTGCTTTGAACAGGGGGTTGGACCAGATGGCCCAGGAGGTCCCTTCCAACTCTACGATTCTATGATTCTATGATTTAAAAAACAAAAGCGAAGAAATAAAAAATAACAAAATAAAAATAAATATGTAGATAAAGATAAACAAGGAAACATAAGAGAGAAGTGCCAAAGTATAAGCAAATAAACCAGTAAGTGCAGATGCCTGTATGTGTATATCCAATAAAAGTAATGACAATAGTAAGGCAGTAATTCTAAGGTAAGTATATGTAAGGGATGTGCCGGGAACGTTTAAACATCTCTTATGCTTATGTTGGTATAAATGTGTGATTAAGATGTTGCTGCTATTATATAGGTTTATATACTATAATTTATGGCCATGTACATATGTTGTGCACTGTGGTAGTCAGGGAAAATGCAGTACCCACATTTCACCACAAGATGGGGCACACTTCAGCTTCAAGATTTAGACCCTGTAAATAGTTAAGATAGGAGGGGCACGGTGGGATAAGTTAGGAAGGACTTCATGATTGGAGGCAGTCGGAGCTTAGTAAGAAAGAGAGAAGGAAAGGGACAGAAGAGAAGCTGGATGTAGTATACCCTGATGATGATGATGCTGGAAAGAATATGAATATGCTGTGTACAAGTCTCATTAAAATTGTTCCGTTAAAAGTTGAACTGGACTGTGACTCCGTTATTTCTAAAGTGGATCTTGAAGTCCTCAGAAATGTACAGAGGTATGCTGAGTGATGGGCAGCATGTTTATGTGATGGGAGACCAGGGAACACTGTTGCAGATGTTGGTGGCCACGACTACAGCCCTGGCCATTCCTCACATATATGCAAAAAAAAATTTAAATTATCAGAAGAATAGTCATGATGAAAACATCAGAATAAGGATAAACTAAAAATAGCAATGTTCTCTGTATACGTGATCAAAAAGAGTCATAAAGTCACCATCGACTGTAGTAATAGAAGCTGGTAAAGGGTCCATAATATCAAATGAGGAAGAACTCGGAGAAGAAATTCTTGATCGACGGTGTGTCCCTCAGTTTACAAAGAATTCATACAAGATGTTAATGACAGAAAGGTAAGTCGTAAACAGATCTTCCATGTTTGTATCAAAGATGTCAGTAGTGGTTCAACACATCAAGTTTGAGGTTGCCATGTCGATAGATAGGAGCCAAAAGACATAATGCTCCACGGATTTGAGGGTAAAGTAAGAAAGATAGTATTAGAGGACAACCTAATAAAATTGAGAGAGAAAAAATTGCTCAGGGATATTGTGATTAACCCAGGAAGCAATAGTATAAAAGCTCTTCATTCAGGCCCAATGGTGCACCAGACCCTAAGATATAAATCCAGCGAGATTCAGACTGCAGGAGTCGTTTGTGGAGGGATTCACCTCTACCTGATCCCAAAATTCACTGGAGACCAATAATGTGAGCATGGGCATATGAACACAAGTGCTTATTTAAAAAATGAGCAGCCACAGAAGTGAGTGTATTACCCTTGCGTAAATCTGCAGCTGCCAGGTTGATAGTAGAGAAATGCTTCTGAATTCTCTTTCTGAGCTCCTGTGATGTCTGCCCCACATAGATCTGTTGGCAGGGGCAGACAATAGCATAAACCACTTTTCTGGTCTTGCAATTGATGTATGTTTGCCACTGGTAATATTTAGAATCCGAAGGGTTAGCAAACATATTCCGAGTGGGCTGCATGTATGGGCAAATGGTGCAATCACCACAGGGGAATGAGCCTCATAGGTTAATGCCCCGGTTAAGTTTAAAAGTTGGTCTATGGTAATGGCTATTCGTGAGGGTGTCCCTAAGGTTAGTGGCCCCCAAGCCGTCAGCTGTGGATGGGATCCTACAGTAGTACTGGTCTGTAGGTCAGTAGTGAGAATGTTGCAATGATTATTTAGGACTTTAATATAAGATAACAAATATACACTGGCGCTTCCTGATTAAAAATAGGATGGATATATTGTGAAGGAAAAAAAACCAAGATAGCAGCTGCTGGTACACGTACTGAGTCTGTGCACACCCAGAAGAAATACGAATAAAAAATGGCTAAGACAAAAGAATACCTGCGCTACCTATCTGTATCCAGATACAACATTGCAAATCCCTTTAAGGAATAAAAATAAAGGAGGCATATGAATAACCTGAATTATGAACAAATAAACTATGCATATAATGACATTAATCAATGTTTGTTAAAAAAGCCACCAATTACAGTGGGTATAAGATGATGTGACACTTACTTCAAATGAAAATTGCAGAGCTGCAAAAATGATCCAGCGTGTACCACGTGTACCCCGTAGAGTAAAAACTGTACCGCAATGATGAAGACAGCGGTGCAGCACCAAGGAGGCGTCCCTCCTTTAGAATAATGCTGCGATAGCACCTCTGAAGTTAACAGCTGAAGCAGATGGACAATGACGGCGTGCTCCGGCCGAGAGACGCCGCCGGCATACAGCGGATGGAACAAGGGAAGGCCGGGAACAAGGTGACGTCACCAGAATAGCTTAGAAAACGCTTAGCGGCTAAAAATGCAGCATGCTCATTATTTTCCGCATAGTTGCTCGTTTTTAGCCGTTTCCAATGTTCCCAGAAACCACGCGGAAAAAAAGGTTTTAAAAGTTGATTAATGTCATTATATGCATAGTTTATCTATAATAATAAATGCCCTAACCAGCTTCCGGTTGTAACAACTTCCGTCCAGTTGTAACCGGTGACGTCACCACACACACGCACATGTTAACCCTCAACACACCACACCGCCTCAACACACACTCCTCTCACCTTTCACCTCCACTCATGTCCACTCACTCTTTCACTCCACATACGTTCCTTTCTCTCACTCCGTTTCTCATACTCACACCGTCATCGTCGCTGCCCCGACATCTTCCTCCGCCGCCGCGATCCAGGATCCAGACGTTCTCCAGGCCGCCAACATGTTCTTGCGGGACGCCATCTTGGATTTTGTGAAATCCCGCGATATTCAAGAAGGCGTCGCCGCAACAACATGTCGCTGGCGTGGACGACATCGGGATCCAAAAAGATGGCGTCGGCGAAATCTCGCGAGATTACGCCGACGCCATTTTGGATCCCGATGTCGCCCATGCCAGCGACATGTTGTTGTGGCGACGCCATCTTGAATATCGCGGGACTTCACGAAATCCAAGATGGCGTCCCGCAAGAACATGTCGCTGGCGTGGGCGACATCGGGATCCAAAATGGCGTCGGCGTAATCTCGCGGGATTTCGCCGACGCCATCTTTTTGGATCCCGATGTCGTCCACGCCAGCGACATGTTGTTGCGGCGACGCCTTCTTGAATATCGCGGGATTTCACGAAATCCAAGATGGCGTCCCGCAAGAACATGTCGGCGGCCTGGAGAACGTCTGGATCCTGGATCGCGGCGGCGGAGGAAGATGTCGGGGCAGCGACGATGACGGTGTGAGTATGAGAAATGGAGTGAGAGAAAGGAACGTATGTGGAGTGAAAGAGTGAGTGGACATGAGTGGAGGTGAAAGGTGAGAGGAGTGTGTGTTGAGGTGGTGTGGTGTGTTGAGGGTTAACATGGCAAGAGGTGTTAACGACGTTGGCGAATCGCCATCTTGCATTCGTGAAATTGCGTCATTTACCTCACGCCAACTTGCTGTGCGGACGCTTGGCATTGCCTGTACCACCATAACTACTGCTGCCTTGGTCCTATGCCTGTTTACTGCCGGTGCCTAATTACAGGGCCAATTTGCCTCTACCGCCATAACTACTGCTGCCTTCCTCCTCTGCCGGTGTCTAATTACAGGGCTAATTTGCCTCTACCGCCATAACTACTGCTGCATTGCTCCTCTGCCGGTGTCTAATTACAGGGCCAATTTGCCTATACTGCCATAACTACTGCTGCCTTTGTCCTCTGCCAGTGTCTAATTACAGGGCCAATTTGCCTCTACCGCCATAACTACTGCTGCCTTGCTCCTCTGCCGGTGTCTAATTACAGGGCTAATTTGCCTCTACCGCCATAACTACTGCTGCCTTGCTCCTCTGCCGGTGTCTAATTACAGGGCTAATTTGCCTCTACCGCCATAACTACTGCTGCCTTGCTCCTCTGCCGGTGTCTAATTACAGGGCCAATTTGCCTCTACCGCCATAACTACTGCTGCCTTGCTCCTCTGCCGGTGTCTAATTACAGGGCTAATTTGCCTCTACCGCCATAACTACTGCTGCCTTGCTCCTCTGCCGGTGTCTAATTACAGGGCTAATTTGCCTCTACCGCCATAACTACTGCTGCCTTGCTCCTCTGCCGGTGTCTAATTACAGGGCTAATTTGCCTCTACCGCCATAACTACTGCATTGCTCCTCTGCCGGTGTCTAATTACAGGGCCAATTTGCCTATACCGCCATAACTACTGCTGCCTTGCTCCTCTGCTGGTGTCTAATTACAGGGCTAATTTGCCTCTACCGCCATAACTACTGCTGCCTTGCTCCTCTGCCGGTGTCTAATTACAGGGCTAATTTGCCTCTACCGCCATAACTACTGCATTGCTCCTCTGCCGGTGTCTAATTACAGGGCCAATTTGCCTATACCGCCATAACTACTGCTGCCTTGCTCCTCTACCGGTGTCTAATTATAGGGCTAATTTGCCTCTACCGCCATAACTACTGCTGCCTTGCTCCTCTGCCGGTGTCTAATTACAGGGCCAATTTGCCTCTACCGCCATAACTACTGCTGCCTTGCTCCTCTGCCGGTGTCTAATTACAGGGCTAATTTGCCTCTACCGCCATAACTACTGCTGCCTTGCTCCTCTGCCGGTGTCTAATTACAGGGCTAATTTGCCTCTACCGCCATAACTACTGCTGCCTTGCTCCTCTGCCGGTGTCTAATTACAGGGCCAATTTGCCTATACCGCCATAACTACTGCTGCCTTGCTCCTCTGCCGTTGTCTAATTACAGGGCTAATTTGCCTCTACCGCCATTACTGCTGCCTTGCTCCTCTGCCGGTGTCTAATTACAGGGCCAATTTGCCTCTACCGCCATAACTACTGCTGCCTTGCTCCTCTGCCGGTGTCTAATTACAGGATCAATTTGCCTCTACCGCCATAACTACTGCTGCCTTGCTCCTCTGCCGGTGTCTAATTACAGGGCTAATTTGCCTCTACCGCCATTACTGCTGCCTTGCTCCTCTGCCGGTGTCTAATTACAGGGCCAATTTGCCTCTACCGCCATAACTACTGCTGCCTTGCTCCTCTGCCGGTGTCTAATTACAGGATCAATTTGCCTCTACCGCCATAACTACTGCTGCATTGCTCCTCTGCCGGTGTCTAATTTACAGGGCCAATTTGCCTCTACCGCCATAACTACTGCTGCCTTGCTCCTCTGCCGGTGTCTAATTACAGGATCAATTTGCCTCTACCGCCATAACTACTGCTGCCTTGCTCCTCTGCCGGTGTCTAATTACAGGATCAATTTGCCTCTACCGCCATAACTACTGCTGCCTTGCTCCTCTGCCGGTGTCTAATTACAGGGCCAATTTGCCTCTACCGCCATAACTACTGCTGCCTTGCTCCTCTGCCGGTGTCTAATTACAGGATCAATTTGCCTCTACCGCCATAACTACTGCTGCATTGCTCCTCTGCTGGTGTCTAATTACCGGGCCAATTATGCCAATACCGCCATAACTACTGCTGCCTTGCTCCTCTGCCGGTGTCTAATTACAGGGCCAATTTGCCTCTACCGCCATAAGTAGTGCTGCCTTGCTCCTCTGACTGTTCACTGCCTGTGTCTAATTACAGGGCCAATTTGCTTCTACCGCCATAACTACTGCTGCATTGCTCCTCTGCCGGTGTCTAATTACAGGGCCAATTTGCCTCTACCGCCATAACTACTGCTGCCTTGCTCCTCTGCCGGTGTCTAATTACAGGGCCAATTTGCCTCTACCGCCATAACTACTGCTGCCTTGCTCCTCTGCCGGTGTCTAACTACAGGGCCAATTTGCCACTACCACTTCATAACTACTGCTGGGCAATTACAGGGTCAATTAGTATCTGTTTACTCAACAATACTCCAGGATGCCTTCTTCACTGCCAGATAACTGCCAAATAGACTCCTTTACCTGTGCCAACATGAGTCATAACAAAAAGTATGCCAATGCCAGTGAAAGGAAAGCAGCTTTAGCACTACGACAAAAACAACGCTGTGCTAATGAGACTCCTGAGGAAAAACACCATCGCCTTGAGAAGATTAAGGCTTATAAACGCCGTCGCCTCACACACGAATCCCCTAACTCTAAATCCATAAGATTGGCTGAAGAAGCCTCTGCACGCCGTCACCGCCGACAACAGACGGCCTCTTCCTCATCATTATTATTAGACTCACAACAGGATGCTTCCACATCAGCATGTGGAACAATTTACTGCTACACTTCATCCCATATGCCGTTCACTGACATAACTAATCAGCAATCTGTTTCTGCCCTATCAATACCACCATTCAATACCGATGCACAGTATGCCAATGCCAGTGAAAGGAAAGCAGCTTTAGCACTACGACAAAAACAACGCCGTGCTAATGAGACTCCTGAGGAAAAACAGCATTGACTTGACAAGATTAAGGCTTATAAACGCTGTCGTCTCACACACGAATCCCCTAACTCTAAATCTATTACATTGGCTGAAGAAGCCTCTACACGCCATCACCGCCAACAACAGACGACTTCTTCCTCATCATTATTAGTAGACTCACAACAGGATGCTTCCACATCAGCATGTGGAACAAGTTACTACCACACTTCATCCTATATGCCGTTCACTGACATAACTAATCAGCAATCTGTTTCTGCCCTATCAATACCACCATTAGTCAATACCAATGCACAGTTTCTTCACATACAAGCTGCAGTTAGCCCGCAGAAAGTGCAACCAAGACAAATATACGTTGGTCTCAAAACTAGGCGCACCCCATCGGTTGGACATGCACTTCTACTACAACCTCACATTTTCACTAATGATGAAAATAGTATTACCGAACACAGCTGTGGTGACATGACCCATGTATGTGAGCATTGCGAAGCTTTGCATTTTGTAGCAGAGATACCTTCTGATAACAACTTTACGCTCTGCTGTCAGAAGGGTAAAGTCCATGTACCCATACTACAATATCCTGATGTCTTTACACGTTTGCTGAAAGGGCAAAGTGAATTTAGCAAAAATTTCATGGATAATATTCGAAGTATTAACAGTTCCTTTGCTTTTGCCTCCATGGGTGCAAATATTTCACCACCTCCTGGATATGGCCCATACTGTTTCCGCATACATGGCCAGATCTATCATAGAACTGGAACACTACATCCCTCAGATGACCAGCAACGCGCATTTTCCCAACTTTACATTCTCGATACCACTACCGCAAACGAACAACGCTTACGATGTAAAGAAAATCAAAAATGTACAAAACGGAACTGTCATGCCAAACATCACTATGGCTATTAAACAAGATCGTACTCAAGACCCTCGACGCTACAATAATCCCACTGTCAGTGAAGTAGCAGTCGTGTTTCAAAATGACAATGGTGAGCCACTAATGTCCACTCGCAGGATTTCAGAATACTCAAGATGGCATGGCCGCAAGAACATGTCGCTGGCGTGGACAATGTCAGGATCCAGGATGGCGCCGGCGGAAGAAGATGTCGGGGATCGTGGAGCAGCGACGATGACGGTGTGATTATGAGAGACGGAGTGAGAGAAAGGGTCGTATGTGGAGTGAAAGAGTGAATGGACGTGAGTGGAGATGGTGAAAGGTGAGAGGAGTGTGTGTTGAGGCGGTGTGGTGTGTTGAGGAGGTGTGTGTGTATTGAGGGTTAACATGGCAAGAGGTGTGTCACTATCCTCTCGATGCGATAGCATCGGGCCTTAATCTACTATAATAAATGCGCTAAGCAGCTTCCGGGTTGTAACAACTTCCGTCCAGTTGTAACTGGTGTCGTCACAGCACACCTCTTGCCATGTTAACCCTCAACACACCACTCCTCAACACACACTCCTCTCACCTTTCACTATCTCCACTAATGTCCACTTGCAGGATTTCAGAATACTCAAGATGGCATGGCCGCAAGAACATGTCGCCGGCGTGGACAACGTCGGGATCCAGGATGGCGCCGGCGGAAGAAGATGTCGGGGATCATGGAGCAGCGACGATGACAGTGTGAGTATGAGAGACGGAGTGAGAGAAAGGGTCATATGTGGAGTGAAAGAGTGAGTGGATGTGAGTGGAGATGGTGAAAGGTGAGAGGAGTGTGTGTTGAGGAGGTGTGTGTGTATTGAGGGTTAACATGGCAAGAGGTGTGTCACTATCCTCTCGATGCGATAGCATCGGGCCTTAATCTAGTTTGTTCATAATTCAGGTTATTCATATGCCTCCTTTATTTTTATTCCTTAAAGGGATTTGCAATGTTGTATCTGGATACAGATAGGTAGCGCAGGTATTCTTTTGTCTTAGCCATTATTTAGGACTTGTCTAATTTGTGCTCATTGTGCATTGTAGTTCGTTATAAAACGCACCTGATGGTCCTGTGATTTTGGACATGGAATTAGAAGGGTATCTTGCGTCTGTTGGTTGGCATGTTGGAAAGTAATCGGCATGATTTTTCTGGGGTATCCTCATTTCAGGAGTGTTATGGTGAGATCTTGTGACAAAAACAGAAAAAATGGGGTAATGCCAGCTCAGCGTTGGAGTGTGTAGAAGTCCAGCGTGCACGGAACCACGAGCTGACCACTCGTGTTGGCAAATGCAGTAAAAGAAGAAAAGTTCCAGCTACAAGTAAAATTTCAAATATGACCTTTATTTCATCAGGAAATATTAAATAATTGTGGGCAGGATGGTCAGCAAGCAATGCGTTTCAAACACGGTTGTTCTTTATCAAGCTTTTTTGAAAACGACCAAACATCAGTCTTAAATACACAGGTGAAATTAAACAACATATATAAAAGATAAATGACTAATTAAGACTAACATGCTGTGAAAAGAAAAAAACGGGTAATGTTAATCGGAAAAGAAAAAAAGAGGAAAAACAAAACAAATGTAAAAAACATATGAAGTAAAATCTCATATACAGTGGGGGAAATAAGTATTTGATCCCTTGCTGATTTTGTAAGTTTATCCACTGATAAAGACATGAACAGTCTATAATTTTAAGGGTAAGTTAATTTTAACATTGAGAGATAGAATATCACAAATAAAATCCAGAAAATCACATTGTATAAATTATATAAATTTATTTGCATTTTGCAGTAAGAAATAAGTATTTGATCCCTTTACAACCATTCAGAGTTCTGGCTCCAACAGACCAGTTAGACGCTCCAAATCAACTTGTTACCTGCATTAAAGACATCTACCTTACATAGTCACCTTTATAAAAGACTCCTGTCCACAGAATCAATTAATCAGTCAGACTCTAACCTCTACAACATGGGCAAGACCAAAGAGCTTTCTAAGGATGTCAGGGACAAAATCATAGACCTGCACAAAGCTGGAATTGGCTACAAAACCATAAAGTAAGAAACTGGGTGAGAAGGAGACAACTGTTGGTGCAATAGTAAGAAAATGGAAGAAATGCAAAATGACTGTCAATCGACATCGATCTGGGGCACCATGCAAAATCTCACCTCGTGGGGTATCTTTGGTCATGAGGAAGGTGAGTGATCAACCTAAAACTACATGGGGGGAACTTGTTAATGATCTCAAGGCAGCTGGGACCACAGTCACCAAGAAAGCCATTGCTATCAAATTACGCCGCAAAGGTTTAAAATCATACAGTGCCCGCAAGGTTCCCCTGCTCAAGAAGGCAAATGTGCAGGCCCATCTGAAATTTGCCAATGAACATCTGGATGATTCTGTGAGTGATTGGGAGAAGGTGCTGTGGGCAGATGAGACAAAAATTGAGCTCTTTGGTATTAACTTAAATCGCCGTGTTTGGAGCAAAAGAAATTCTGCCTATGACCCAAAGAAGAAGTCAATATTCACCACACACTTTATTGGATCAATTTGTAAAAAAGTGTTCAATTTATTAAAGAGACATCAGTGAAAGCAGAATTAAAAAAACAATGGCAAAAGCGACTGAAAAACATGACATTTCGACCACTCCCTCGTCTTAATCATAGAGTCGCTGAACAACAAAAAGGACATAAATCAATGTAACATAATAATTCTACTGTATATATAATAAATCACATAATTTGCAAGCAATAAAAAATATTTTCCAAAGTCGCAAAATAGTGGAAATATAGAGACCTGCGACCATTAGAATAACAAAGATAATCAAATATAAAAAGGAACAAAGTTAAAATGAACAAAATATGTCCAGTATAAAAACAGAGGGGGAGGGAAAAAATATAGGAGCAGTATCAGTGTCATGGAGCTAGATAGCTGAAGGCTTAAAGAGAGCTATGAGAGAAGGGAAAGAAGATAACTAGGTGGAATAGAGATCATATTTTACGTTAATCCAGAGGTAAGAAAATATAAGAGGTTTATGCATAGGCAGAAGAGTCTAGGAGGGATACAAAAGTGCTGCAAAGAATGAAGAAATGTATTATAAAATGTCACAGAAGAAAATGAAATGAAAGGACATTATAATACCTGCTGGATGAGGATAAGCACATATACAGTGGGGGTTTTGCCCAATTACTAAAGGACCTGTAATGAGTCAAAGAGTAGTAAGAATGCATTGCCATAAGAGAAGGGGGAGGGCTGTAAATGCTGTTGGAAAAAGGGTTACTTACTGTCTGCCATTGTTAAGCGGCGCTCCCGCTCCCTTCTACTGTGCTGACGTGCCACCAGTATGCAGGTAAGGGCCTTTTAATAGCGGCAGTCACAGCCAGACTGGAAATGCATCATCTGACCCGGAAGTGACGTTACATCCCCAGAGGATTGTTACCGCGCATGTACGGCAGTGGTTAGGGAAACCCTGACCGTGCCTAGAGACGGAGTATATACTCAGTGTGCAAGCGCTGAGGCTGTCTACAGAATACAGTGGTGTTCAATGTTGTGGAGGGAGGAGTTTACATGGCAGTATCGTAAATAGTGGGAGTGAGAAGCCCATACTGGGATAAGTGTAATAGCTGTCTCAAGGTAACCCTGCTTGTAACAACCAAAGGAGGAAAATAAGATGCAGTATATCAAAATTGAAGGGTATTACTTAGTGGGAACTAGATATAGATTAAGATGTATCGTAGACATGGATAGTATATGATTTCCCCATGCTAGGGTGGGTGACGTTATCTGATTTGATAATGTTAGAGCATGCAGCACAGATGAGACATGGAAACGTGCCATGTCGGTAAGTGCTAAGAAGCCGTTGTGTGCTGGTAGGACATGCACTCACTATGTCATCCCGCACAAGTTTGTCCCTGATATTGTCTGGCCTTATAGTACTCATCAATGCTGGCACATTAAATGATTTAATGTTAGGATAGGCCCTGGCAAGTAGGGGCCAATGTTTTTAATGATTGAAAGGACTTTGGGCATGAGGGGATGGTGTATGTGTGTACAAATGGTACCCTTTCCCTGGAACGTGGGGGGAAGGGAATTGTGGCGTCAAAGTACGAGTTTTTTCTTTTTCCAGTAATCTTAGTGGGTAGCATCTGCCCTGAACTTTTGTGCCATGACATCAAGCCTAATGTTAAGTATCTCCGGATCAGTGACTATCTGAGAGACCCTATTAAATTGTGAGCATGGAAGGCTGTCCCTTGTTGTTTTGGGGTTGCAGCTATGGTAGTGTAACAAGGTGTTGCAATCAGTGGGTTTGGAAAACAAATCGGTTGTGAGATATCCACTGGCATTTTTCAGTACCAAAGTGTCCAGGAAAGATATTTGTTTAGTGCTGTGGTGGATGGTGAACTGAAGTTCTGGTAAAACAAGATCTTTGGTTGCTTACCGTAAAATCTGTTTCTCGGAGCCTTCATTGGGGGACACAGGAACCATGGGTGTATTCTGCTGCCTCTAGGAGCTGACACTATGCGCATAAAAAAAGTTAGCTCCTCCTCTGCAGTATACACCCCACCGACTGGCACTAAGTTAATCAGTTAGTGAGAAAGTAGTAGGAGAAGCAACAGGATAGAAAGAACAAACAGACAACTCAACTGTAACAATAACACACAGAAGAAAAAAGAAGAGTTGTAAAACATGGGAGGGTGCTGTGTCCCCCAATGAAGGCTCCGAGAAACAGAGAGTTTACGGTAAGCAACCAAAAATCCTGTTCTCTATCTCCTCATTGGGGGACACAGGAACCAGGGGAACTCCAAAAGCAATCCCTGGGGAGGGAAACAGCAGAAAAACTCCACTCAGGTCGGAGAACTCACCACTGCCACCTGCAAGATCCTTCTGCCTAGGCCGGCATCCGCCAAAGCATAGGTATGGACCTTTGGCAAACGTGTGGATGAAAGACCAGATTGCCGCATTGCAAAGTTGTAGGGTGGATGCCCCATAGTGTACCGCCCAGGAGGCACCCACTGCCTGGGTAGAGTGAGCTTTAGTCCCTGAGGGAGGCAATCTGTTCTTAACCCGGTAAGCCTCCAAAAATTGCAGTTCTGATCCAGTGAGCAATCATAGCTTTGGATGCCGGAAGGCCTCTTGGCGCACCATCTGGAATGACGCACCTAAAGGGTGTGGTCCTAGCCAGATAGATCCTCACTGCCCTGACCAGGTCTAGCCTGTTCAATGAATGCTCCAGAGAATGAGTCGGAGCAGGACAGAAGGAAGGGAGGGCAATGTCCTCGTTCAAGTGAAAAGTGGATACCACTTTGGGAAGGAAAAATGACGGAGGCCGCAACACCACCTTACCCTGAATAATAAATAATAATAAAGCCTTGAATAATTGTATTCAAAGATAGTACAAAAAATAATAGTTATAGGGGTATTGCATAACTGAATACAAGTTTTCTTTAAGCTTAATTTTTGTTTATTAGATTTATTAGATTCCTACATTAATTAGAAGCCTCAAGTACGAATGCAAATGTTGTTGTCCAATAATTTATTATTAGCATCTCAGCTCATTCCTGAACATGTACTTTTCTAATTAATCACAGCTGCTATTTCCATTTTCCGTATCACTAGTGCCTTTTTAATCTGTAGGCATTTTGCAAGCTCTTTCTTTCCATATCTCAAGGAAGAATGAGTTGACTACCAAACACTTGTAGGTTAGCATTCCCCAGGCACATTTTCAATGGGGAAAGCTATTTAAGATAATTAAGTTAAATGACAGTTTCTGCACAGACTACATACTGAATAACATATTATGTTAGCATTGGAAAGACTTTGGGCGATATGTGGAAAAGCACTGGTCTTTATTATTCATTTCTTAAATTTACCTTGCATCCAAAGATGAATAAAATGTTATACTTTCTAATGTGTAGTCACTATCATTGAACAAATCGGTTCAAGAAAAATCAAATTTTTTTCAAAATACAGAAAAAAATTATTCTGACTCATCCGATTTCTAAGTTTTGTGGATTTTCTTTCTGTGAGTTCCACAAATGCAGCCATCATTTAGCTGCATTGTAGAGTGCTGGGAAAGGGTTTAAGTACATAAAAAATATTGCACTCTCCTTACCACTTCTCAGTTTCTCTGCTGCAGCTGCCTGCTTGGTCTGATGCTGGCATTCTCCATCTCTGGTTTCTTCTGGTAAGTGTACCTTTTTTTAACCCTTACTTTTACTACGACAATATTTCATTTGCATTTAATACAATTTGATGCACATCCAATTTCCTGGTGAAATTCAAAGCGAATTTCTAAATTCAAATTTTGGCAATCACAAGTAGTTGCACGTTGCTGCAAGGTTGTAGCTACCAGGTTTTGATGCATTTTTTTCTTCAACAAGATGTTACACAATAAATAGAATACCAAGTATGGACTTTTTATTCCTCCCTTAGGCATTTGTATGTCATTTGAATCTACTCCATATACTCATTTTTAACATTCGTATGACATCCATTTTAAAAAGATACCCACTTCTCACATAATATGTAAAAAAAAAAAAGCTAAGGTTGCAAGCACACCATTATTTCATGCTACATAGCATAGTAGAGTGCTCTTTTGTTTGATCAAATATTTGACTTTTGAATACATAAAATAATGACAAATTGAGTACAATAAGTAGTTTCAAAATACAAATCAAAAGCAATATTTTTTGTTGTTTGTGTAGTTTGATGTATCTTCATGAAAAAATGTTTCATTATTACTAAAAAAACACATAAATTCTTCTTATTAACTGCAATTGATGATTATCAAGCACAATAATGCTCAAAACAATTTGTCTGCCTTACAATTGGGCAAAGTTACTAAGGCTAACTGCATGAAGCATGTCCACAATCAAACCATAAAAAAATCCTAAAATATACTCACTTGAGATTGGTAGTGGCTATGAGAAAAGTGTCTGCTCAAATAAATTGTTCAAGCATGGCAAATCTCCAGGCTTTTAAAAACAGAAAGGACAGCCATTTGATTTTGTGACATTGCAACTTGATGAAATTCAACACTCCATATGTAGGAGCATCTTTACAAGCCACGTAAAAGAGTGGTTTATTGCATTATACAACAGGCAAAATGGAGCTTGGGTTACTTTAATATCTGACATTGGCAGTTGATGTGGGATGGCTGTCACCTTCTGAAGCCCATCAAATAGGCTACTAAATTTCTCAGTAAGAAAGGAACACCCTGAAGAGTGGACAAACATAAAATGCCGGACAAAGAAATATATTCAAATAAAATTGCCTTTATTAAACAAATAGTGGCAAACAGTAGTACTTAATAAAGAACATATGCACGTATCAGGGCGGACTTTATAATGGTATATGAATAAATGTATATACAGATACAATGTAACAAAGAAGCGGACCTAAGGAAAAAAAATAAATAAATAATAATAAAAAATACATAGAGATGTTGATCACAATAAAAAATAAAATATAAAATATATGTGATCACATAAAAGAGCACCCCCAAAAAAATATTTAACATAAAAAAATACATAAAAAAGTGTGCAAGAAAGCGTGGAACAGATACAAATAAATTGCATAAACACAGTATATATATACAGTTGTGGCCAAAAGTATTGACACACCTGCAATTCTGTCAGATAATACTCAGTTTCTTCCTGAAAATGATTGCAAACACAAATTCTTTGGTATTATTATCTTCATTTAATTTGTCTTAAATGAAAAAACACAAAAGAGAATGAAGCAAAAAGCAAAACATTGATCATTTCACACAAAACTCCAAAAATGGGCCAGACAAAAGTATTGGCACCCTCAGCCTAATACTTGGTTGCACAACCTTTAGCCAAAATAACTGCGACCAACCACTTCCAGTAACCATCAATGAGTTTCTTACAATGCTCTGCTGGAATTTTAGACCATTCGTCTTTGGTAAACTGCTCCAAGTCCCTGATATTTGAAGGGTGCCTTCTCCAAACTGCCATTTTTAGATCTCTCTACAGGTGTTCTATGGGATTCAGGTCTGGACTCATTGCTGGCCACCTTAGAAGTCTCCAGTGCTTTCTTTCAAACCATTTTCTAGTGCTTTTTGAAGTGTGTTTTGGGTCATTGTCCTGCTGGAAGACCCATGACCTCTGAGGGAGACCCAGCTTTCTCACACTGGGCCCTACATTATGCTGCAAAATTTGCTGGTAGTCTTCTGACTTCATAAAGCCATGCACACGGTCAAGCAGTCCAGTGCCAGAGGCAGCAAAGCAACCCCAAAACATCAGGGAACCTCCGCCATGTTTTACTGTAGGGACTGTGTTCTTTTCTTTGAATGCCTCTTTTTTTCTCCTGTAAACTCTATGTTGATGCCTTTGCCCAAAAAGCTCTACTTTTGTCTCATCTGACCAGAGAACATTCTTCCAAAACGTTTTAGGCTTTTTCAGGTAAGTTTAGGCAAAGTCCAGCCTGGCTTTTTTATGTCTCGGGGTAAGAAGTAGGGCCTCCCTGGGTCTCCTACCATACAGTCCCTTTTCATTCAGATGGCGACGGATAGTACGGGTTGACACTGTTGTACCCTCGGACTGCAGGGCAGTTTGAACTTGTTTGGATGTTAGTCGAGGTTCTTTATCCAACATCCGCACATCCGCACATCTTGCATTGAAATCTCTCATCAATTTTTCTTTTCCGTCCATATCTAGGGAGGTTAGCCACAGTGCCATGGGCTTTAAACTTCTTGATGACACTGCGCACGGTAGACACAGGAACATTCAGGTCTTTGGAGATGGACTTATAGCCTTGAGATTGCTCATGCTTCCTCACAATTTGGTTTCTCAAGTCCTCAGACAGTTCTTTGGTCTTCTTTCTTTTCTCCATGCTCAATGTGGTACACACAAGGACACAGGACAGAGGTTGAGTCAACTTAATCCATGTCAACTGGCTGCACGTGTGATTTAGTTATTGCCAACACCTGTTAGGTGCCACAGGTAAGTTACAGGTGCTGTTAATTACACAAACTAGAGAAGCATCACATGATTTTTCGAACAGTGCCAATACTTTTGTCCACCCTCTTTTTTATGTTTGGTGTGGAATTATATCCAATTTGGCTTTAGAACAATTCTTTTTGTGTTTTTTCGTTTAAGACAAATTGAATGAAGATAATAATACCAAAGAATTTGTGTTTGCAATCATTTTCAGGAAGAAACGGAATATTATCTGACAGAATGGCAGGGGTGTCAATACTTTTGGCAACAACTATATATATATATTTATATATATATATGCACTATTCAAAAAAATAAGGGGAACACAAACAACAGAATATAACTCCAAGTAAATCAAACTTCTGTTAAATCAAACTGTCCACTTAGGAAGCAACACTGATTGACAATCAATTTCACATGCTGTTGTGCAACTGCAATAGACAACAGATGGAAATTATTGGCAATTATCAAGACACCCTCAATAAAGGAGTGGTTCTGCAGGTGGGGACCACATCTCAGTACCAAAACTTTCTGGCTGATGTTGTGGTCACTTTTGAATGTTGGTTGTGCTTTCACACTCATGGTAGCATGAGACAGACTCTACAACCCACACAAGTAGCTCAGGTAGTGCAGCTCATCCAAGATGGCACATCAATGCGAGCTGTGGCAAGAAGTTTTGCTGTGTCTGTCAGCGTAGTGTCTGCAACATCCTTCAGCATGACCAATTTGGCAGTGGGTCAGTAATGGTGTGGGGTGGCATTTCTTTTGAGGGCCGCACAGTCTTGGGCTGTGAGCACAACCCCCATCTGTGGACATCTGGCACTCAGACCATCTCTTATTCCCTTGATGATGCTGTGCGGCTAGTCAATAACTGCACGACCAAAACAAAGATGACTGCGGCATTTCATAGCCTGGCAGACAATCCCTGCAGCTTGATTGGATCTCTAAAGTTCACCAAAAATGCTGGGTGGAGACCTGAGTTCCCGCCGAGTAATCCCGGAAATGCTTGGTGCTTGCTGAGTACACTGAGTGCATTGATACTCGGGCGAGTAACGAGTAGTGGCGAGCACGTTCGCTCATCACTACATAGAATACATATATATATATATATATACACACACACACATGTCATTGAGACACATATATATATATTTATAGTTCATAGAGTTCTACATAGCATAATAGCCGCTAAATCAATTTCCGGCTTCCGTAAAATCATTACAAAACCCGACATGAAATGACACATGGTTTACATACAGTAAACCATTTCATTTCATTTAGTTTTTTATATGTCTTTGACTAATAATTAGATTAGGGTATGTGTGTAAAATTTGGGACATGTTGGTGTTAAATTAACGGGTAAATTTGTTGAAAAAAAATTGCGTGGGCTCCCGCTGTATTTTCTTCACCAGCGAGGGAAAGCCAGTGAGTGAGGGCAAATATTAATAGCCTAGAAAGGGACCATGGTTATTGGCCCCCCCTGGCTAAAAATATCTGCCCCAACCACCCCAGAAAAGGAGCATCTATAAGATGCTATTCCCATTGCCTTTAGCAGTGGCTCATGGGTTAATAAGGGCTTAATGTCACTTTTGCTATTGAAAGGTGACATTAAGCCGGGTCAATAAGACAACTATCCATTATTAATCCTATAGTAGTAAAGGGTTAAAAAAAGACACACACACATTAATTAAAAATTATTTTAATGAAATAATTACACAAAGTTTTTGAACAAATTTATTATGCTGCCAATCCAACTGAATCCCTTGTTCTCCTGTAAAAAATGAAATAAAAAACCAACAATATCCATAACTCTCTGCCGTTCAGTCAGGTCCCCCACTGTAATCCATCACAAGGGGTTAACTAGTTTACAACAGGGACCCGTGCTAATGCTACCGACCACACTGTAAACCACTGCAGAATGAATGAAATCATGCCCGCGCAGGGGCCCCGACTGACCGGAGATGAACTGATTTTCGTGGGAAAGTTTATGAACTTTTTCCCATGCTGTCAGTTCACCTCAGGTCAGCTGGGGACGCTGTGCAGCCTTACTGACTACCGCTGACATCATATATATGTGTGTCTCAATGACATGTGTGTATATATATATGTATTCTATGTGTATATATCTATTCTTTCTATTCTTTATTAAGCATGTCAGTGTGATTTTACTGTAATGTGCACTGAATTGCCGGCTTTTGTAAAGAACACCGGTGCGTATTTCTTGCCAGTCACATGTATGCTCCGTGTGTAGTCTGTTTTTTTCTTGCATCCATAGACTTGCATTGGCGAGTCTCGGGCATAATACGGTTCAAATCACAACATACTGTGATTACCTCTGCACGTATAATACGGGCGAGAAAAAATCGGATGATGGGAGCTGCCCCATAGATTAACATTGGGATGAGTCCTATGCAATTTTTTCTCGCATAGCACTCGTCCATATTTCTCGATAGAGTCACTCTGGCCTAACAGACAGCAAAACATTGGAATACCGGCGTAAAAAAAACAATTTTTATCACACGGATGTAAGAGTTGTGTGACAGTTACACCCCACTGTAAAATGTGGCCTGTTTTTTTAAATAATGCAACATGTTGGGGGGGGGTTATGCAAAAAGAGTGCTGGATATAATGAGAGTGACAGACAAAAAAAAGGGAATTTAGGCCTAAAATGCCACAATTTTTGGCACATGGATATATGAGGTGTATCACAAATATACCCCATTGTAAAATGTGGCCTTTTTTAAAAAAAATGCAACAGAGTGCTGTGTATAACTTGAGTAACAGACAGGAAAACACTGGAATACCGGCCGAAAATCCACAAATGTTAATCACACGGATAAACGATTCATGTCACAGATATACCCCACTGTAAAACGTGGCTTATGTTAGGCGTCGGGTTCTGCCTCTGCACAGGAGGAATCCCGAGCCTTGCCTTCTGTGGTCTCCCATTCAGTCCCGACCACAGAGGAGGCTGCTCAGCAAAGATGTCATTCCCGATGTCTTGCTCAAACTAGTGCTGTTAAGCTGCTTGCCACCTCTGGTTCAGCTTTAGCAATCCACACTAGTTAGCAGCAAGCAGCTCCAGAATCTAAGTCCTTTTTGCAGCCTACTGAGAATGCCCATGGGACCACCCCTCATTGGAGGTCAGAGGTCATATGCTCAGGTCCTCAAGCGGCTCGGATTGGACCATCAGGAAGGACCTGGAAGGACGCTGCTATAAAAGGTTTGCATGGCTCCTCGGCCATGCGCTAGTATAGACTCTTATTATATTTTGTGTGAGTGATGATGGATGCATGTATCTGGTGACTGACTTATTATGACTCCCCTCCCTTGGATATGCATGATATAGGGCTATAAGAATCAGAGTCAGCGCCTTGTAATGGCTAAGTCTAGTGCCACAATGCTTCCAATTCACAGCACCTCTCTTATCGCCATATTGTGCCATTCAGCACAAGGCACCTAAGTGACTGCATCCGCCTGCGCGACGCTGTGCGCAGTCTAGTGCTTTCCTTACCCTAGTAAGGGTGAATAGTGGCGTCCGCCTGAGTGGTGCAGTGCGCACTAGGTACGTTACTATTTCAGCTGCTTCCTTGCTGGCACCGCTGCTGCGGCACCGAGCGCTAGTGGTCTAGAGGGACTCTAACCCCGTGTCTTGGGGCAGAGTCCTGTGTCTGCATACTAGCTCTCATCCGACTGAGACCTGTGAGCTTAACAGGTTCCGCTGCTTACACTGTGTGGCTACGCGGTTCTGTGGAGCAACAGAACTCACTCCAGTGCACACGAGGTGACATTAACCCATTTGTGTTCATTTATTAGTTGGCATATACCCTCCGCCATTACCGAGCAGTAGGTAACATCTCAGCACGGTAGATCCCGGGCTGCGAACGCACCTGATTCAATCTCTTTTTCTCGGTGCATTCCGCTAGCCCTAACAGTATACAAATGCCAGGGTCTGGCTAGTAATGGCGGGTGACCAGCGACTGCATAGGTACATCCAGCAGCTGGAAGGCAGGTTGGCGGTCTAGAGCATTCAACCTCAGCTGTGGCCGCTGTTCAGGCAGTTACAGAGGCTGTCTCCCGTGTCTCCACTGCCATTCCTGTCCCGACTTTGTCTCATCTCCCACTACCCGAGAAGTTCTCGGGTGATAGTGCTTCTTGCAGGGGTTTTGTGAGCCAGTGCGGTATTCAGCTTGAGCTGCTGGTCACACGATTCCCCTCTGAGCGGGCCAAGATGGGATTCATCATCTCCCTCCTGTCAGGCAGGGCCTTGGAGTGGGCCAACTCCGCTGTGGGAGCACGGGGATCCCATGGTACAGAGTGCCAAGCAGTTCCTGGTCACTCTTAAGCAGGTATTTGTGGGACCACGGGTCACACATGACACTGCACTCCAACTTCTGGCATTAACTCAGGGCTCGTCTTTGGTCAGCCAATACGCCATCCTCTTAAGGACTCTGGCCTCAGAGCTGGAGTGGCCAGATAAGGTTCTTATACCCATATTCTGGAGGGACCTGGCTGATCACGTCAAAGACTCCCTGGCCTCCAGGGAGGTCCCCGCTACTCTGGAGGAGCTCATTACTGTCTTCACCAACATCAACCTCCATTTCACAGAGCAAGAGTTGGAGCACTCCCAGTCCAGTCGGAGGTTTAGGTTGGCGCCAACTTTCGCTAAATGCTTGGAGTCTCCTGGTCAGGCGCCCGAGTCTCCAGAGACCATGAAGGTGACTCGCACGGGTTCCAAGTCCCAGTCCGTGCAAGCACCCATGGTCTGTTTCCATTGTCAGCAACTTAGTCACCTTTCCAACAGGTGCCCACAGCGGTCAGGAAACGCTCACGTCTAGTGGTTGTTGGAGGGGGCCTACTAGACACAGCGACATTCTCCTCCAAGCTGTTATTTAAGGGGACGCTTGAATTCAACACTTCCACTCTGGTCATGGAGGTTTGCGTGGACTCTGGGGCAGAAGGCAACTTCAAGTCATCTACCTTCGCCCAACGAAACACAATTCCCTTGGTCTTGCTACCCCAGCCTGTCACTATCAGAGTGGTGAACGGTGCAACACTACCCTCTCAGATTACTCACTAGACTGCTCCGCTGAGGCTCTCACTGTCTCCTTTCGATCAGGAGACGTTATCCCCCTGGTATTACCCGAAGGCATCGATCAGGTCCTCCTAGGGGTTCCCTGGCTACGATTTCACTCTCATCACATAGAGTGGTCCTCAGGGAAAATTCTTGGTTGGAGTAAGTCCTGTGAGGGTAGGTGTCTGAGGGACTGCGTACAGGTTGCTACCACAGAGGTTCCCGCAGATCTCTCCTCGCTTCCCAAGCACTATCGACGGTATGCAGACATTTTCTCCAAGAAAGAGGCAGAGAGTCTTCCACCACACTGCCCTTATGACTGTCCTATTGACCTCTTGCCCGGTCTATCTGGATGATATTCTCATATTCTCACCAGATATTGACTCCTACCGGAGAGAGGTTTGCAACGTCTTCGACCGCTTACGGGCCAACTCCCTCTAGGCCAAGTTGGAGAAGTGCCTGTTCGAGCAGGATTTCCTGCCTTTCCTGGGCTATATTATCTCTGCTCAGGGTTTGGCTATGGATCCTGCCAAACTGCAGGCGGTAATGGACTGGCAGGAACCACACTCCCTCAAAGCGGTGCAGCGCTTTCTGGGGTTCGTGAACTACTACCGCCAGTTCATTCCCCACTTCTCCACCTTGGTAGCTCCCTTGGTAGCCCTCACCAAGAAGGGAGCAAATCCCAAGGAGAGGTCGGAACAGGTCTCCAAGGCCTTCTTCTCCATCAAATCCCACTTTGCTAGAGCTCCCATCCTACACCGTCCCGATGTGAATAAGCCCTTCATCCTGGAGGTGGATGCCTCCTCTGTCGGTGCCGGAGCGGTCCTCTTCCAGAAGGATGCTCAGGGTCAGAAGCAGTCTTGCTTCTTCTTCTCCAAGACTTTTTCATTGGCGGAGAGGAACTATTCCATCGGGGACAGGGAGTTGCTAGCAATGAGGTTGGCCTTCTCGAAGTGGAGACATCTACTGGAGGGGGCTCGGTTTCCCTTCCAGGTATTCACCGACCACAAAAACTTGGTTTACCTACAGACTGCCCAGCAGTTAAATTCACGCCAGGCCAGTTGGTCCCTATTCTTCTCCAGGTTTCAGTTCACCCTTTAAAATTGCTGGATTTTCATGCTGTGCTTGGAAAAGGATTTGGCTGTATTGTGTACTGTCAAAAAGCAATTGGACAAAAAATGGGCTCTGGATTGCTTTGCAATAAAAAAAGCTCTATTAACCCTGGCCAAAAATTTTTTCAATGCCAATTACACCTGGGGCTAGGTATATACGGCCAATATATCCTACAGGTAGCAGCAGCACCAGAACACAGGAAGGGAATGGACCCTCTTGATGTATGCAGTGATATGTATATACACACATACAGTGCCTACAGGCCTTGCGCTGATGTGTATAGAATGATGTACACTACCCTGCCTACCTAACACTAGAACCTATATACTCTTAAATTAGTCCTTAGAAGGACTGTTAGTTTAGCTGGATTTGAGTAGTTTACGATGGTAGACCCCACACTGACTAATAAATTCCCAATTCTGACCCTATCTCAGAAGCAGCTCTCCCTACACTATCTAAATCCGGAGCTGAATGCGCTGAGCAGGGTGGCGTCTGGTCTCTTATACCCCTGATGATTCTGGGCGGCCAGCCAATCACTGCATGACCACAACAAAGATGGCTGCGTTGTTTCATTGCCTGGCAGACAATCCCTGCATCATGATTGGGTCTCTAAAGTCCACCAAAAAAGCTGGGTGGAGACCCGAGTTCCCGCCATGTAATCCCGGAAATGATCGGTGCTCGCTGAGTATATCGAGTACTATGATACTCGGGCGAGTAATGATTAGTGGTGAGCACGTTCGCTCATCACTATCTGTTTGTAATGACTCTATATAATACAGTATATGAGTTTCACTTTTTTTGTATTGAAGAACTGAAATAAATTAACTTTTTGATGAAAATCTAATTTTGTTTGAAGCAGCTGTATATGTATGTATAGCTTGATAGCTATAAAAGGAAGGTGGTCCAAACACATTTCTTGCATAAGGACCTCAAGCTGTCAGTGTCCACACCTGGCTCTTCCTCTTTTCATGCTCCTTCTATTTTCAGGCTCTTTTTAAATAAAGATAAAACTGAGCCAATGCTACATGCATGAATCCTTTTTATATTTCCATCATACATTTTATTGGCTTGGCTTGTAAAAATGTGCTATGAGTCTCATGTAATGTTTACAAGCCTTTTTGGTGGCTTTTTTATTATTCAGTCTTCCCTGTGTTTGAATTTTTCTGTCCTGTGAAGAAGCCCATGGAAATAATTTGTTAGAATTCAGCCTCATAATGTGCAATAATTTTAGTACACATGGCGGATTTATTTTGGGGTTTAGACACTTAAGTGCCTAGGTAAAAGACGTGTGGTTGGGGGTTGTAAAGTACATTAACCCCTTCACGACCTTGAACGTATAGGTACATCCAAGGTCCCTTCCTCCTGATTGATGCGGGCTCCAGTGATAAGCCTGCAATTTTACTGGTGCATGTCAGATGATTTCATCAGCTAACATGTGCCCCTAACAGCCATGGGTAGAATTGAGATCCACCCGCAGCTGTCAACAATCTCTGACAGCAGCATTTGCCATGATCGCTTTGGAAATGCATCACAAGCCCCGCCGTGTCCCATGACCATGGGTCACCGATGGGTTACCATGACAACCTGGGGTCTGCAGGAGACCCCTTCCAGATGTCATTGCCAAACTGCTATGAGCGGCATAATGGCAGGTCAGTTTTAGCATTTAGTGAACATGGTAAAAAGAAAACAACTGTGGAATTGCACTTTTTTTTTTCCAATTTCACCGCACTTTGAATTTTTTTTACCATTTTCTCCTATGCTATATGGTACTATCAGTGGTGTCCTTCAAAAGTACAACTCATCCCACAAAATAAAGTCCTCACGTGGCCATATTGACAAAAAATAAAAAGTTATGGTTCTGGGAAGAAGGGTAGCAAAAAAATAGAACTTAAGAATGGAAAAACCCATAGTGGTAAAGGGGTTAAATTTGCTTATGGTGTGGCAATGTTGTTCTTTTTAAAGAGGTAATAAGGCAAGGAAAGAGCTGGCATAAAGTTAGATTATAAAGTCCAAATTCACCAGATTTATTATCTAGCATAAAATACTGTGAAAAATTTGTTGCATTTTAGGAATGTCCTGTCTAAGGCCTCATTCAAACACCAGTCTTCTTATACATGAAAAAAACAGAATGATTTCCATCAGCGTGTTGTGTTGAATCAGAATTGCATTCATGTTCTGTCAGAATTTCCATTTTTACTACTAGAGTTTTTTCCGTTTTTCTAATATGCTAAAAAGTTATAGAAGTTTCTCAAGCTTCTATCAAACAACCATGAAAAATGGACAGCACTATTGTCATGTCGGACGCTGTTCACACCACAGCGTCCGGCAGGCAGAGGTAGTTCCACCTCCAGCCACTATAGCCTCAGTGGCGCCGGCTTGATCTTCAGGCTCTCGGGGGTTAATCCTGCTGGAGACCAGGTTGGAAGGTTAGTCACACCCACGGTCTTTAAATAGTCATACTGGCATATGGGCGTCGCCGATTATAGCTTGTGTTTTCATATCAAGTGGTTCCGGTCTGGAGTGGAGGTGTTGCAGAGAGATTCGTATCTGGTGTCGTATGATCCGTCGTTATCCTTTCTCCTTCCCATATTTGTGTTTAGTTGTGCCCTGTTCACATTACTGTATATTCCTGTGTGTGTGCGGCGCAGTGCAGTTTAAGTTCTCCCTGTCTGTCTTATTTGTGTGGGAGCTTTGGTGGTGTGTCTCCTCACTGGGTGGAGGGTGGAGGGTTAAGTGCAGGGCTGAGCAGGAGATAAGGAAAGGGTGGAGGCTCAGGCACTTGCACCTTCAGCAAAAACCCTGGGTTGAGGGTCAGACAGGGTTTCCCCTAGTGAAAGGGACACCACAGGGGCCCCGGGTATTTCTGCCTTAGTTGTCCTAAGCCCCGCGTGACATTATAATCGGCCGACATTTTTTCAGGAGTCCATGGATCCCATGGATTCCATAACCCGCCAGTTGGCGGCGCTGTCCTTACAGGTCTCCGAGTTGAAAGGGGCAGTTCAGCAGCAGGGCCTGGTAGTAGCAGAGGTGCAAACGGCATCTGCAGGTATCGGTGCAGAGCCGAAGTTTCCGCTGCCAGAACGATTTTCAGGCGATCGCAGCAAATTTGTCGTATTTCGGGAGGCCTGCAAATTATACTTCCGCATGCGGCCAATCTCCTCAGGTAATGAGGCCCAGCGAGTAGGGCTGGTGTTGTCATTACTGAGTGGTGACCCCCAAGCATGGGCATTTTCCTTACCAGCTGACTCTGCTACATTTCATTCGGTCGATAATGTTTTTTCTGCCCTCGGGCTCATTTACGATGACCCTGATCGACTGGCTCTAGCGGAATCTAAAATCCGCGCCCTCCGCCAGGGGGAGCGCTTGGCAGAGGACTATTGTTCGGAATTTCGCCGCTGGGCTGTAGACACACAGTGGAATGACCCAGCACTGCGGAGCCAGTTTATTCATGGGGTATCAGGGAGGGTGAAACAAGCCCTCCTGATGTATGAGACTCCGGCATCATTGGAGTCTGCCATGAGTTTGGTGATACGTATTGATCGCCGTTTTCGCCAGGGGGCACAGGAGACGCTACCTCTGGGGGAAAGCAGAGGTGCAGGTGTGGTTGAAGTAGATGAGTCCCCTGAACCTATGCAGATTGCTGGCGTGGCACAGGTTCAGCCTCGCGCTCCGGGATTCCGGAAGCCCGGAGCATGTTTCTACTGTGGTAAAAGAGGTCATTATGTTAACGTTTGCCCGGTACTACCTAAGAGGGTCACATCGGCGGAAAACTGTTAAGCTCAGAGGGTATGGAGGAGACCCAACTGAGCGTATGCATATCCTCCATGATGGTATCTCAATGTATGCTCCCTGCCAAGGTTATTATCGCCGGCAGAGAGCTACCTATATCAGTGTTTGTGGATAGCGGTGCCGCTACCAATCTCATAGATGAGGAGTTTGCACACACCGCCGGGTTTAAGATCGAAAAACTTCCTCACCCCATACAGGTGGTGACCATTAATGCTGTTCCCCTCCCTCAAGGGGAGATTACTGAGTTTGTGGCAGAGGTGAAACTCCACATTGGGGTCCTACATTCTGAGTCGGTTACATGTAGGGTCCTCCGTAATCTCCCAGCTCAAATGGTCCTGGGTTTTCCATGGCTGTCCAGGCACAACCCGGTAATTGATTGGAAAACTCAGGACATAGTGCAATGGAGTGGTTTCTGCCAAGACAATTGCTTGGCCACATGTGTGTCCGCCGTGACGCCCAGCCTGCCGGAGGCTTTGCAGGATTTCGCGGATGTTTTCTCTGAGAAGGGTTGCTCAGAACTGCCTCCACATAGAGCCTATGACTGTGCGATTAGGTTAAAACCCGGGGCCAAATTACCTAAGGCCAGGATGTTTAATATTTCTGGTCCTGAGAGACAAGCTCTGAAAGACTACATCGCGGAGAGTCTGAGCAAAGGACACATCCGGCCTTCGTCCTCGCCTGTAGCCGCGGGGTTTTTCTTCATTAAGAAGAAAGATGGGGGGTTACGCCCGTGTCTGGATTTCCGAGAGTTAAACCAGATTACTATCCGTGATCCCTACCCAATGCCGTTGATCCCGGATTTGTTCAACCAGGTAGCGGGGGCGAAATGGTTTTCCAAGCTGGACCTCAGGGGGGCGTATAACCTCATAAGGGTCCGTCAGGGGGATGAGTGGAAGACGGCGTTTAACACTCCTGAGGGTCATTTTGAGAGTCTGGTTATGCCGTTTGGGTTGACCACCGCGCCTGCCGTTTTCCAACATTTTATTAATGATGTATTTGCTCATGTCCTGGGGAGATTTGTGATTGTATACCTGGATGATATCCTCATTTATTCTAGCGATCGGGACACTCATTTGGAGCATGTTAGGCAGGTGTTACAGTTGCTCCGGGAGAACCAGCTCTATGCTAAGCTGGAAAAATGTTTATTTTTTGTCCAGGAGTTGCCCTTTTTGGGATATATTGTGTCCGCAGCCGGTTTTAAAATGGACACCGCTAAGGTGCAAGCGGTGCTGCAATGGGAGAGGCCGGAGAGTCTGAAAGCACTCCAGCAGCTCCTTGGGTTTGCGAATTATTATAGGAAATTTATAAAACACTTTTCGACTGTCGCCAAACCGCTCACAGACATGACAAAAAAGGGTGCCGATCTGGCGAACTGGCCTGAGGTGGCTATACGTGCATTTGAGCGTCTGAAGAATAGTTTTGCTTCAGCCCCCATTCTGGTGCAACCAGACGTGTCTAAACCTTTTGTGGTAGAGGTTGATGCGTCGGAGGTGGGAGTGGGGGCAGTACTGTCTCAAGGCTCGTCCTTGAGCGAGATGCATCCATGCGCCTACTTCTCCAAGAAGCTGTCGTCGGCCGAATGGAATTATGATATCGGCAACAGGGAGTTGTTGGCCATCAAACTGGCTTTTGAGGAATGGCGACACTTCTTGGAGGGGGCGGCTCACCAGGTCACAGTTATCACCGACCATAAGAATCTGCTCTATCTGGAGTCGGCCAAGCGTCTGTCTCCTAGGCAGGCTCGCTGGGCATTGTTTTTTACTCGTTTCAATTTTCTTGTGACGTACCGTCCCGGGGCTAAAAACACCAAGGCGGATGCTTTGTCTAGGTGTTTTCCGGGGGGAGAACCTCGGGAAGAGCCGGTACCCATCCTCCAGAAAGGGGTAGTGGTCTCGGCTCTCACGACGGATGTAGAGGCGGAGATTGCCGAGGCCCAAGAGGAGGTACCACCAGGACTTCCCGCCAACAAATCATTTGTACCCCTGCATCTTCGGCTTAAGGTGTTGAAGGAACACCACGATTCGGTACTGGCTGGTCATCCAGGGGTGAAGGGCACCTTAGAGCTGGTATCGCGTCGTTTCTGGTGGCCCAAAATCCGGCAGGACGTGGTCTCGTACGTGGCAGCTTGCATCACGTGCGCTAGGGCTAAGTCACCCCGAACCCGTCCTGCTGGCACGCTACAGCCTCTGGGGGTACCCAATAGGCCATGGACAGAAATCTCCATGGATTTTATCACTGACTTGCCAGCCTCGGCAGGGAACACGGTCATCCTGGTGGTGGTTGACCGTTTTTCAAAGATGGCGCATTTTGTGGCGTTGTCTTCTTTGCCCAATGCTAAGACGTTGGCTCAGGTATTTGTGAAGGAGGTGGTCAGACTCCACGGAGTACCATCTGACATAGTATCTGATAGGGGTACGCAATTTGTGGCGAGGTTTTGGAAAGCTTTTTGCTCAAGGTTGGGGATCAAGTTGTCACATTCATCGGTGTTTCATCCACAGTCTAATGGACAAACTGAGCGCATGAACCAAAATCTAGAACAGTATTTACGATGTTTTGTGTCCGACAACCAGGAGGAGTGGTCTACTTTCCTTCCTCTGGCCGAATTTGCGTTAAATAATCACCGCCAAGAGTCATCAGGAGAGTCTCCATTCTTTTGTGTGTACGGTCAACATCCTCAGTTTTGTACCTTACGTCAGGGTGACTCCGGGGGTGTCCCGGAGGAGGATCAGCTAGGAGCCCAATTGTCATCAGTCTGGAGGCGGGTGAAACAGCATTTGTTGAGCATGAGTGCCAGGTACAAACGGGTGGCTGACAGTAGACGCGTGCCAGGTCCGGACCTGTGTGTGGGTGAATGGGTGTGGTTAGCTACGAAGAACATAAAACTCAAAATTCCATCTTTAAAACTGGGTCCAAGGTTTATTGGGCCTTTTAGGATTTCTGCCATCATTAACCCAGTGGCTTATCGGGTTGGAACTTCCTGCGGTGTACAAAATACATAACGTTTTTCACAGGGCTTTATTGAAAAAGGTGGTAGGCTTGGTGGACACGACGCCGATGCCACCTCCAGTCATGGTGGATGGCGATTTAGAGTTCGAGGTCGCCAAGGTAGTGGACTCTCGAGTAGTACGCCGTACTCTTCAGTATTTGGTGCACTGGCGGGGGTATGGTCCAGAGTAGAGGTCTTGGGTTCCAGCCTCAGACATACATGCGGATCGGCTGGTCAGTTCTTTTCACCGTCGTCATCCGGACAAGCCGGGTCCTATGAGTCTTGAGGGCCCTGGGGTCCCTCGTAGAAGACGGGGTACTGTCATGTCGGACGCTGTTCACACCACAGCGTCCGGCAGGCAGAGGTAGTTCCACCTCCAGCCACTATAGCCTCAGTGGCGCCGGCTTGATCTTCAGGCTCTCGGGGGTTAATCCTGCTGGAGACCAGGTTGGAAGGTTAGTCATGCCCACGGTCTTTAAATAGTCATACTGGCATATGGGCGTCGCCGATTATAGCTTGTGTTTTCATACCAAGTGGTTCCGGTCTGGAGTGGAGGTGTTGCAGAGAGAGAGAGATTCGTATCTGGTGTCGTATGATCCGTCGTTATCCTTTCTCCTTCCCATATTTGTGTTTAGTTGTGCCCTGTTCACATTACTGTATATTCCTGTGTGTGTGCGGCGCAGTGCAGTTTAATTTCTCCCTGTCTGTCTTATTTGTGTGGGAGCTTTGGTGGTGTGTCTCCTCACTGGGTGGAGGGTGGAGGGTTAAGTGCAGGGCTGAGCAGGAGATAAGGAAAGGGTGGAGGCTCAGGCATTTGCACCTTCAGCAAAAACCCTGGGTTGAGGGTCAGACAGGGTTTCCCCTAGTGAAAGGGACACCACAGGGGCCCCGGGTATTTCTGCCTTAGTTGTCCTAAGCCCCGCGTGACAACTATGATGCAATTAGGAAGGCATCAGTGTGGTGTCCAAGTTTTTCATATTTTTTTAAACACAGAGAAATTATGATTTATATGTCTTGTTTGCAAAAATGAGAATCAGAAGAGGCCATAATAAATGTTGAAACCTATGTAAAAGAAACATAATTACTGGGGCAAATGAAAGAAAAAAGGAGAAAAAAATCCAGCTCACCGTACTGCCTTGCTGGTTGAATCCAAATCTTGCACACGGATTTGACTAGGCAGTCAATCAATAGTGGAAAGGAAAAAAGAAAATTCCAGCGCCAGAAATGGAAAATTAAAAATCCATTTTATTGTGCCAATGCATATTAAAATTCCAGCAGGTACAGCATATCAGTCGGATGACTGCAGAACAGCGCGTTTCGACGCCTCAGGTCTTAATCATGTTCTGACATTAAATGCAACCAACTTCCTTTTATTGGATTTTCAAACCTTCAAAAATCAGAAGCACATGTGTGGACTGCTCCAAAGCAGCTCCCGATATGGTAATGGTGGGAGAGCCAAACAAGGAAAAAAAAAACAGTCAATGTAGACAACACAACATAAATGACATATATAATTTAAAAAGGAGATATATATACCCCTAATGTGGGATGAAAAAGATGAATATATAAAAAAAAAAAAAAAAAAAATGAAAAATATAATAATTGCAGTAACATATTTCAAAATACATATCACATATTCATATCCCATACATATATAATAAAGATTAAATCGATATATTACATTACAACCTCTGAATAAAAATATGGGACGAACATATTCAATAGTGTAATATAAGATCTTGTCGGCTATTCATACCATCCGGATATCTAGTGCCCAGGGTGAAGATCCAGAAGGACTCCCTGTTCAATAGTTTCCTTCTGTAATCTCCACCCCGAATCGGTCTGTGCACCTGTTCTATTCCCATGAAATGAAAGGGGATGGTTTTTTTTTTGTTTGTTTTTTTATATATTCATCTTTTTCATCCCACATTAGGAGTATATATATCTCCCTTTTAAATTATATATGTCATTTATGTTGTGTTGTCTACATTGACTGTTTTTTTTTCCTTGTTTGGCTCTCCCACCATTACCATATCAGGAGCTGCTTTGGAGCAGTCCACACATGTGCTTCTGATTTTTGCAGGTGGGAAAATCCAATAAAAGGAAGTTGGTTGCATTTAATGTCAGAACATGATTAAGACCTGAGGCGTCGAAACGCGTTGTTCTGCAGTCATCTGACTGATATGCTGTACCTCCTGGAATTTTAATATGCATTGGCACAATAAAATGGATTTTTAATTTTCCATTTCTGGCGCTGGAATTTTCTTTTTTCCTTTCCATAATTACTGGGGCAGTACAGTGGCTTAGTGGTTATCACTGCAGCCTTCCAGTGCTGGGTTCAAATCCCACCAATGATAACATCTGAAAGGAGTTTGTATGTTCTCCTTGTGTTTGCATGGGTTTCCTCTGGGTACTCCGGTTTCATCTCACATTCCAAAGACATACTGATAGGGAATTTAGATTATGAGCCCCATTGGTGACAGCAATGATACTGTGTGCAAACTCTAAAGAGCTGCGGAATATGTTAGCTCTGTATAAAAATAAAAATTGTCTCTATTACTAAAGTTGAGTGAATATTTCAATGTTCAGTTCAGCTCACAATCGCCGAATTTGCAATATTCGCCAATTTTATCATCGATATAACCGAACATACAAAGTACAAAAGTCAGTGTTTCCCAAGCTGTGAGACACCGGCGTAGCGCTTCTGATCGGCGGTGAAATCATCCCTGCCGGTCAGAGAGCCACGGTTCGTATGCTGTCAGAAGACAAGGTGAGCCTGCAGCTGTGATCCCCATTACACTGGGGAATGAGATCACTGAGGCTGTGTTCCCAGCTGGCCTTAAATGTGGTGACCTTAGGTCAATGATGAAGTCACTGCAGTTCAAGCTCAGTGTCTTCACGGCAGAACACCGTGAAAATTTTTCTCAGTGATCTGCTGTGAAGACATTGAGTTTGAACTGTGGTGACTAGAGTTCAGCGAAATGGGTCGGTCAAATTCAAAAGTCGCCGACTTTCGCTAAAGTATACCATAGCGTGAGGTCGGCCATGCGGTCGCCGACTCGAGCGCCAAAGTCGGATTTCCCAGAATGCTTGCACGTGACTTTTTTCAGCCACTGAGCAAGGACGTACACTGTAGGCAACGAGATGACATGTGCAGCATCCGGGGGGAGAGAGAGAGTTTTCACGCACTTTAAAAAAGTGGTCCGGCATGTAGGTGTGTTTACTGTCCTCCACTTCCTGCTGACTTTGCTTCCCCATTGACTTGCATTGAGTTTCGTGTTTCAGTCGGACCTTTGACTTTTCACGATAGTCGGCCGATTTCGTTCGACTCGACTTTTGAGAAAGTCGGGTTTCATGAAACCTGACTCGACCCTAAAAATGGCAAAGTCGCTCATCTCTAGTGGTGACCTCATCACTGACTTTTTCCCACGGTCCTGAAGTCACTGCAGTTCAGGCTGGATGGAAACGCAGCCTCAGTGACGTCACCGTTACTCAATGAGGTTGTACTTGCAGCATAACATTCACCAGTGATTTTCAGCCTGGACGGTTGCATCTTGGCACCATCCAAGTTGAAAACTAATTATCCCCCAGACATGGATTACGGCGTGGGACAGAACGATGGACAGGTATGGTATATTGTTGTTTATTTTATTTTATTGTTATTACAGGACATTGAGGGATTCGCTGGAATTAAGCGATGCAGTAAGTATGGTTTAATCAAGAATATTAAAGGAGTCTGTGTCATTTTTTCAATTAAAGGATTTAATTCTGGCTGTGTCTTTATTTAACATATAACTATAGGATAAGTAATGGATAGGTGTCTTATAGATGCCTCTCCATTACTAAGCCGTGGGCTTAATGTCACCTGACAATACAGAGTTGACATCAACCCCACAAATATTAACCACTGCTACAGAGCAAGTGGGAAGAGCCAGGCAAAGCACCAGAATTGGCAAATCTAATAGATGTGCCTTTTTTGGCAGCTGCGAGCTACTGTTTTTAGCTTGTGGGGCCTATATCAGTGGCCCCTTACCAGCCTGAGAATACAAGCCCCCAGCTGTGAGCTTTAGCAAGGCTGGTTGTCAAAAATGGGGGGAACCCATGCCTTTTTTAAATTATTTATTTAAATAATTAAAAAAACAATGTGGAGACTTTTCTATTCTTTATAACCAACCTTGCTGAAGCTGACAGTTGAGGGTTGCAGCTCCCAGCTGTGAGTTTTGCCTGGCTGGTTATCAAAAATGAGGGGGAACACACGCAGGGTTTTTTTAAATTATTTATTTACAGCACAGGAGTGGCTAATGAATACTCCCATCATCCGCTCCTGCTCTCACTGCTAGGCCTCTTTCACAGGTCAGTGTCTCCAGTACGTTTGGTGACAATTTTCACACATATCAGAGACACTTTAATTGAAAAAATGACACAGACTGTCAGCTCCTGCTGTGATTTTATACTACCACGGCTGCTGATTTAACAGCTTTTCTTCTATCTATCTATCTATCTATCTATCTATCTATCTATGTAACACATATACAGTATATGTGTGTGTCACTGACAAATATATATACTATATATATATATATTGTCATGATCCCAGTGCAGGTTTTTGAGCTGCATGTCAGGGGTTAATGTCTGGAGCTCAGTTCAGGTTTTGACCTGCACACCTGGGGTTAATGATTGTGGCCTCTTTCTGGTTCTGGGAGAGCTTCTTAAACCCCTGGGAAGCTCCAATCCCTGCCAGTTATACTTTTGCCTTTGGCCGAGTGTGCTGACCTCTGTGTGCCTGTGCCTGTTAGTTGTTATAGCTTGTTTATATGGTTCTGACCCGGTTCTGTTTCCCGTTGTTTTTTTCCCTGTTGATTCTGTACTGTGCTATTCTCTCTGTGTATGACTCATTGCCTGTGATCTGACTACTCTCTGCTCGCCCCTCTTGTACCTTGCAGCTATCTCTGTGTATGACTCATTGGCTACGTCCTGACTATCCTCCCTGTCTATGCCCCTTGGTAACTTTGTCTTGCAGTTACCCTGCTAGGAGTTCTCTTGCAGCTCCTAACTCTCTGGAGTTTAGGCCACGCCCCTAGCAGTCACGTGCTTCAGGTCCTGCGGCTCTGAAGTATGCATCTACTCAGCTGCTGCCCGCTCCACAGGTATCTTTGAGCACAGTTCGCTTTACTCAGGACACGCGCACTGGCTCAGTGAGCAAATTCAGTGCGGTGTTTCTGACATATATTCTAAGTATATATCTATTCTATGTTTCCAATCTATCCAGTCACGCTGTGATTTCACTGAACACGGTGCTTGAATTACCGGCTTTTATTCTATCTTTTACTGAATGTTACCAACTTTTTCAGATTTTGAGCAAAATGCTCATTTTACCAATCACGAATCCGAATGTACCATATTCATGCCAAACTTATGTTTGGTGATCATTTTCTGAACTTATTCACTCATCTCTAATAATTACTACATTTTCTACCTTTCTAGTTTACCGTATATACTCGTGTATAAGCCGAGTTTTTCAGCACATTTAAGCATGAGTCAATTGTCCAGATAGCTGGTGGGGGAGGGGACGTGGCCGAGCTGCGGGTCACAGGAGGCAGGAGCCGGCGGCTGTCACTGTGCCCGCTGCTAAAGAGAAATAAATATTCATTTCTCTTATAGCAGTGCACAGTGACAGCTGCCGGCTTCCAGAAGACATCCTACTCACCCTTCAACATGCCCTCGCAGCGTCTCAGTGGTCCCGGCATCTTCGCAGCATCTCCATGGTTCAGGCTTCCAGCAGCTCTTCCGGTGTGATCACGTGGCACCGCTCATTAAGGTGATGAATATGCACGCGTAGCCACTCCCATAGGCGTGGAGAGCATATTTATTACCTTAATGAGCGGCACCACATGATCATGTTGAAAGAGCTGCTGGAAGCCGGAACCAGGGAGATGCTGCGAAGACACTGGGACCACTGAGATGCTGCAGGGCACACTGGTGAGTGAGTAGGATAGGGGATAAGGAGCCATGCATAGCAGGGCAGGGACCGGGGAGCCATGCATAGCAGGACAAGGATCGGGAAGCCATGCATATCAGGACAGGGACAAGGGAGTCATGCATACCAGGACAGGGATGAGGGGACAATGCGTACCCAGCTTATACTCGAGTCAATAAGCTTACCCAGTTTTACGTGGCAAAATTAGGTGCCCCGACTTATACTCGGGTCAGCTTATACTCGAGTATATATGATACTAATAGTTTTCAGCTTTAAAATTGAGCATATTCTGCTTTTGTATATTGTATGTACAGGCTGAACTTAATGTAATATTATGCAGTTTATTATAGATAACATATGGCACATACAGTCTCATTTATGCTTGCAGAAGGAATAATGTTGCTAGGCAATCTAATTTTTCAATTTCCAGATTGAGATGAAGAAACTGATACACTAGAAATAGACTGAGTCAAACTTCCTCAAATTCCCAGGTCACAGAGAATTCTAATAATTTGCAAATAGAGAAGTGTGTTTTGCTAAAGAATACATGACCAACACCATTTAAAACATAGCCAAAGATTACGTCAGCAGGAGAGCAGATTCACAGGACATTAGGAGTTGCCATGCAGATACTGCAGCTATTGCATCTAGGGGGGCCTATCAGTGCCACTATAAAACATAAGGCAGGGAAATCATTGTCCATTTTAGGGTTTTAGCACATATGGATTAGTGGTCAGAGTGCACAGCTCATAATCAAAAAATATAGGGATAAAAAGGCCTAAAACAGAGTGTGGTTTTCTATTGCAGTGTGGAACAACACAGCAAATTTGAGGCTCAATCAGTAGTCTCAATCTACAAATATTAAGAGATACATTTGACTAAGGCCTCTTTCACACTTCAGTTTTTTACAATCAGTCACAATCCACCAGGTTTTGAAAAAAACGGATCCGCAATTTTCTTTTGAGGATCCGTTTTTTCCCCATTGACTTACATTATAGGCGGATTGTGACGGATTGCCGTCCGTTGCATCCGTTTTTTTTGCGGATCCGCCAAAAGTTCCTGTCCATCACCATCCTCAAAGATTTCAAAACGGAGCTTGTAAAGTTTTTTTCTGTGGCAGATCCTCCAGACACTCATTTAACCCGAAATTCTTTCTGGGTGCCGGACAAAAAAAATCTCTCTCTCTCTCTCCTTTAAAATTCTTCATTTGTCGGATCCGTCAAAAAAACGGACGGGTGACATCCGTTGTCATCAGTACTAAAACGGATCCGCCATCCGTCCTTTTGGCGGATCTTGACTGATGCAAAAAACTGATGTGTGAAAGAGGCCTAATAAGCAGGTGTGACTGAATTTTTTTCATCTTTGATGTACTAAATCAAATGGGGCAGTTTAAGTCACTTTAGTCCTAATTTTGCTACTGAAGAAAATATTGAAACCAAGACTTGTGCGTTACTTTTTGACAAAATGGATTTTATTTATTTATTTTTAAAAGACAGAAGAAAATTCCAACATTTCAAAATTTTAATTGCAACTGTCTTCCTCCCAAAGTATGGGTGTTTGAAAAAAGGTTTGCTTGCATATTTGTTTTAACCTCTTTAGCACATTGGACGTATAAGTAAATCCAAGGTGGGCTCCACCTGTTTGCTGCTGTCTCCGGCGATGAGTTTGCAACTTTTCTGGCACATATCATGATTTGAACGGTTGACATGTGCTCCTAACAGCCACGTGTGGAAACGCAATCCACCCACGGCTGGTAACATGTTAAATGCTGCTGTCAATCTCTGTCAGCAGCATTTAACACAATCTTGTCACTAATTCTGCCCATCGGCACCCATGTCACATGACCACTGGTCGCCAATGGGTTGGCATGACAACCTGAGGTCTGCAGCAGATCCCTGTGGATGTCATTACCGGATAGCTATGAGCAGGCACTGCACAGTGGACGGCGCTAATAGTAAGTGATCACTTTAGCTACATAGAGCATGGAGACTATTAAAGCAAGTGTAAAGTAAAAAAGTTTTTTAAAATATAAAACATTTTTAAAAAATGTTAAAATCACCCTCCATTCGCCCCTTTCAAAATAAAACATTAATAAAAAAAACCACATATTTGATACTGCCACATTAAGAATTGTGATTTATCAATATATAAAAATAATTAATCCGATCGTTAAACGGCATAATGAGAAAAAAAAATCTAACCGCCAGAATCAAGTTTTTTGGTCACTGCAAGATTGCATTAAAATGCAATAATGGGCAATCAAAAGATCATATCTACACCAAATTGGTATCAATTAAAACATCAGCTTGGAGTGCAAAAATTAAGTTCTCACCTAGCCCCAGATCACAAAAAATAAAGACTCTATGAGTCTCAGAAAATTGTGATTTTTTTTTTTTTAGTTTTTAGAATCTTTGGACTTTTTTATCATTTCAACAAAAAAACCCTACACATGTTTGGTATCTATGAACTCGCAATGAACTGGAGAATCGAATTGGCAAGTAAGTTTTAGCTTTTAGTAAACATGGCAAAAAAAACTATGAAATTGCACTTTTTCTGCAATTTCACGGCACTTTAAATTTTTTACACATTTTACAGTGCACTATATGGCAAAACCAATGGTGTCGTTCAAAAGTACAACTTGTCCTGCAAAAAAACAAGCCCACACATGGCCTTATTGACATAAAATAAAAAAGTTATGGCTCTGTAAAAAGGGAAGCAAAAAACAGAACCTCAAAAATAGAAAAAAACAAGGTCACAAAGGGGTTAACTCCTCGATGATGGATGGTTTATTTAGCCATCAAGTGCCTTTAACAGCCTCAGATCCACTTGCGGCTGTTAACAAGTTAAACGCTGCAATCACTGACAGTGGCATTTAACATGCACTGGCCAGAAGCACATCACAATTCCCGCCCAACAGCACCCCTGTCACGTGATGGCAGTTCACTATTGGGTTGTCATGATAGCCGGGGGGTCTGCAGAAGACCCCATGCTGGTCATTATGATACTCCTGTGAACACTGAAGCACTACTATGAATATCACAGGCGATCAGAAGATCTCAGCTGCAAGTCTCCTCAAGGGACTATAGAAAGTAAAAAGTATAAAAAAAACTTTAAAAGATATTTAAGAAATTTTAAAAAATTAACATTTAAAATAAGACAATTAAAAAATACACATATTTGGCATTGTTTGTATCGCTGGGTTCAGTAACAGCCAATCAATCAAATTATCAAGTAAATTAATCTAATTGGTAAACGGCATGAAGAGAAAAAAATATAAAAAACTCCAGAATTAGGTTGTTTTGGTCACCCCAACATTGCAATAAAATACAATAAGAAGCAATCAAAGCATCAAAATAATATTGATGAAATCTTAGATTAAGTTTAGGTAAATAATAGTGTGTAGTCAGCTCACCATGATCTGTGTAATGACTCCCCGCTGCCAACCATCGCCTCACACGGATCTGGTCGAGCAACCACAGTGGAAAGAAATAGAAAGGAGGCGAAAAAGGATCCAGCGTGGCTTGGAATGGCTAAAAAATTACTTTCATTCCAGAGTTATAAAAACAATGAAAGGCACATATTGTCAGGTGTTGTACACTACAATGCCTGACAATATGTGCCTTTCATTGTTTTTATAACTCTGGTATAAAAGTTATTTTTTAGCCATTACAAGCCACGCTGGATCCTTTTTCGCCTCAATTCCACTTAGATCTAGTTTGGTATGTTTGCTATCTGTGTACTTGTACTGAATCATATTGCCAGGGCAATTTTACCATATAGTGAAAATGGTAAATAAAAAAACCCATAAGACAATTGTGTAATTGCTTTTTTTTTGCAATTTCACAGCACTTGGAATTTTGTTCCTATTTTCCAGTACACTACATGGTAAAATCAATGGTGTCGTTCAAAAGTACAACTCATCCCGCAAAAAACAAGCCCACATATGGCTATATTGTCTGAAAAATTAAAAAGATATAGCTCTTGGAAGAAAAAGAGGAAAAAAACAAAACTAAAAACAGAAAATTGTCCACGGGAAGAGAGGTTAATATTCCAATATTACACCAGTGTATTTTAAACAATACAGTGTCCTGTTGCAGCTGCTTGTTTTCGAAACGTGCACCTACATAGTTATTCTTATCATGTTCTTTGTGGGGAAATACAGGAGAAATTGTATTAAAAAAAAATTAAAATGAAAAATACACATATTTTACTTTTTGTACATACGTTTTATTAGTCAAATTTTAGAACCGTACACCCCATAGCAACACTGCATGCTGTTCCTGCATTCTACTTTGCATGTATGTAGCTTGCAACATTTTTTGGTATTTTTTTTTTTGCAAGGAAAAGCTGAATTCAAAAGTAAAAGAAAAAACTTCTATTTCTAATTATTTTTTTTTTTTAAGTTTAGCATACCTGTTTTACTAGTACATCATTACTGTCACACAGGGCCGCCATTATGGCATTACTGGCCTTACTAGCATATATTGACCAGTAAGGAGGGGTCCGTTGTGGGCCCCCCTACTCACCAAGCTGCAGGGACAGGATTTGGCCATTCGCTCAGTAACTGAACATGCCTTCTCAGATGCACACTCAGTTGAAATCTATTGCCATGCAGGACCTGGTTTGAGCAGCCAATCAGAGACCTGACATTGTTAATGATACCATTTTGGTGCAGATACATTCTTTTGGTAGCCCATTATTGCATTTTAACATAAACATAATTCTGGCATTTTGACTTTTTTCTCATTACACCATTTAGTGGTCTGGTTAATTCTTTTTTATATTGATCATGTGATTCTGAATGCAGCAATACCAAATATACATATGTTTGATTTTTTTATTTTTTTATTTTGAATGGGTTCGAAAGGGGGGTGATTTGAACTTTTATATTTATTTTATTTTTTTAATATTTTTAAAAACTTTTTTTAACTTTTGGCATGCTTCAATAGTCTCTACAGGAGATTAAAAGCTGCCATAATCCGATCGGCTCTGCTACAAACAGGTGATAATCAGATCACCTGTATGCAGCAGAATTACTCACTTGCTATGAGCGCCGACCACTGGGAGGACATGGATGTCTATTTACAATTCAATAGAAAAAATGAAAAAGTTCAAACGTACAAACACATATCACTTCAATGCTAGGTTCAGGTCATAACAAAGAACTATGTATCATATGTCAATGGGTTAACAAATATCCATCTAAAAAATGCATCAATGTACACGACACATCATATAAAACAGAAACAAAAACATATTGTTGTGATTCTTCTTTGCAGAGTGTATTTAAATCCAGTGGAAAATATCTTGATCAAAAAGGTAAAACCAGTAAGTCTTACAGTATATAAACAAAAAATTCTAAAACAATGTGGCTCATGTATATAGGAAATTAAAAATTATTGTCTCCAAGAGTTACATAGTAAGCAGACTCATAATGAGGAGATTCCACACAGACCCAGAGAGGATGCATATGAAGACAATGTATGCAAAGTTACAAGATGCAGGAAGGGCCATTCAGGTTAAGTATCAGACAAATATACCAAGAGAAAGATAAGTGGTTATGTGTCCCAAGAAGAGTTGGCATTAGCAGTGAGCTTCCAGACTGAAGCAGGGTGGCATGTGTAGTGAGAATCATGCGGTGGAGATTCTTAAGTTGTTGGCGTGATTAAACACTTCCGGGTGAAGGTATGTGCTGAAAGAGTAACCAGGTCTCGGACATATGGAAATTCCTGAGTGTCTCCGATTAACCAAGGGTGATAGTGCGCATGCGCTAGAGGAAGGAGATGCCAGATGAAGCCGGAGGAGTGCCAAACGCCCCCGGTAGTGGACTGCAGTAGTGCGCACTGCGCACGCATCAGGTATTACAGCGACTTGCTAAAATGAGATGAGAGAGAATGAATTACAGGCTAACGTCAGGCATAACAGGAATGGCAGGAATTGCCACAAACAAATAAAATATGGGTAAAAGGGGATATTAAAGAAAAAGGGTTAATAAGATAATAAGATTCTAAGAGTATTATAAGAAATAACTGAAGGGGGGAAGGGGGAAAGGTTTGGGGAGCATTGAAAGGAAAAGGAGGAAAAAATAATTAATAGGAAAGTGTGAAGAATGGCGTTAATGACCAGAATGAGAAACTTGGAAGTATTTTTTGGGATTCATTGTGTGATCTAAAAGAGAATAAGAGAGTAGATGGAAATCACACATTACAACAGTTATAAAATCAGTGAAGAGTCACAATAATCATTGTAATCATGCAGCTCTTATGTTTGTAAATTATACATCCAGAAAGCTTCTCTTTCCTTCAGTAGCTTAATACTCTCACCACCCCTTCTTGGAATTTTTGTCTTCTCAGTAACCTGATATTTAAGTTGAGCTATTGTGCGTCCTGTTGAATAAAATGTGCGGGAATGGGAAACATTATTCTTTTGCTTTGAATAGTCGATTTATGTTGGAAAATGTGGCCTCGGATATGCTGGGTGGTCTCCCCAACATGCCCGACACCACATGAACACTTAATCAAGTGAACTATGTGGGAGTATTCACATGTAAAAAAACCCTTATATGAAAACATTTACCTGTTCTAGGATGTGTGAAAGAATCACCCTTGCTATTATTTGAGCACTGAACGTAGTTTAAGCATGGAAAAGTGCCCTGTTTTGTGTGGCTAGAAATCTCTGGGCATCAACAGTTCTACCAGAGCCAGTATCAGCTCTAACGAAAAGATTTTTCAAGTTTGTAGGTTTTTTATTGCATAGTAAAGGACAAGTGGTTAAACTCTGTGATATTGGGATATACCTTTCTGAGTAAAAGCCAGTGTTCATTAATGCAGCCCTTGATGACCTCCCTATATGGATAAAAGGTAACTGGTGTAGGTCCCTGGAAATAGTTCTGGTTGTGATCTGTGTCTTACTCAGTATGTCGTGAGGATATCCACGTTGTATGAATTTGTCCTTCACCTCTTTCATGCGCTATGTTTTTTCCATTCATCAGTGACTATTTATTGGACCCGGTGAAACTATTATTTTGGTAATGATTTTTTAACATGTTGTGGATGGCAGCTCAAGAAGTGTAGGAGACTATTCTTATCAGTTGGTTTAACATAAAGGTTTATATCAAGAATCCTGTTGTCCTATGTAGATAATAGGGTGTGAAGAAAATTGATTTTTTGGTACTATACTGAATCGAGAAAGTAAGATTAGGAATAGAGGAATTAATGTCTTGAAAGAACGTCATTAAAGAATCACTGCCCCCAACCACACCATAAAGATGTCATCGATAAATCTCTTCCAGTGTATGAAATATTCCTGGAAGAGTGAGTGAATATACTTATAGTTCTCAAATGCAACCATAAATATATCAGCATACAAGGGTGCCATGTTAGACCCCATTGCTATACCAGTCTTTTGGATGTAGAATTGGTTTGAAAATAGAAAGAAATTTCTTGCGAGAATAAGAGTAAGTAGCTCAACACTAAAATCCTTTCGTGATGAAGTAAAGTCTGTATATCTATTTAGAAACTCTTGGACTACACTATGGCCCCACTGTGATCAATACAAGTATAAAGACTGTTGACATCTAGTATCACTAAGATACAGTCAGTGGGGATAAGTCTGAGTGTTTTCAGACTATTCAAGAAATCAGAAGTGAATTTTAGGTAAGATGGTATATGGGGCATGAGAGGGGTCAATATTTTCTCGAGAGTTATGTCAAGAGGTGAAAGAATTTAATTAGTCGATGCCACTATGTGGCGCCCGGGAAATTATGAAAGATTCTTATATATTTTAGGATAATGTGGTTTGGGTTAATGAAAAAGTCACCAAGTTTGGAATAGCTCCCGAACAGAGAGCGGATATCGTTGGTTATAGCATGGGTTGGGCTCCTGTCTACCATTACATAGGTAGTTCTGTCATCAAGGAAAGATTGGAAAGATTGGATGATAGATGTGTAATGTGATGTTTCCATAATCACAATGGACCCACTCGGCGGGTTTTATAGTGATGTGTCGATTTTCCTTCAAAGACTGAATCACATTTTTTTCTAGGGCTGAAATATTATGGTGGATCTGTAAGGAGCCTTGATCATTATGTTTCAACCTAAGGTCAATGTCTTTTTTACCTAGCAAAATGTATGTCTCTACATGATGGTAGCATCGTGAAGGATTAATGTACTTGGTGCATGCAAACCAAATTGTTTTAATCTAATTTGATTGTCTTCTTTTTGTATTGAATCAACACCAGAGGGGAGAGAAACATTCCAACCCACAGGTGATTCATAGAAAAAATGTGCCTTCAACCTTAACGTTTTAAAAGTCACTGAAGTTCCTGGTCTAATTTGAATTTGTCAAATGATGGTGTGGGACAAAAAGAAAGACCTTTTTGTAAAACGCATAGTTCGACTGGGGAAAGGTTGTATGATGAAATGTTGGACACAAGTTGACTTTCACTACCTGCGACCGTGTGCGTATTCGGGTGTAGTTGGTTGGGATGCTGTCTACCACCCCTCTTTGTTGGCCTCTGAATGTTTTGCCTCACCTCTGTTCTAAAAAGTAGAGGGGACACAAAGATCGGAGTCATTTTTTGAGCCTGAGGAGGTAGAGTATCTGCGTCGATAGCCTCACTTTTCCCTTGGGTAAGTGGCATTGCACCATATATAGACCTGGCTCCGAAGATAGTCTTTCACGTCATGGAGGAACTTAGCCTCTTCCTTTCCTGGAGTTGAATCCCAAAGTCCTCTATAGTTTAATCAGTTTTTTGAATTATGCTCTCCAACTTCTCAGGGGTAAGGGTGCTGCTCAATTGCTGTTTAGTAGTGTTGATTTGTTCATCTAAATCCTTAATCTTAATGGAAATTTAACATTGTCTGTTTCCTTTGCTGGAAAGTCTACAAAAGTGTCATTTTGAGTGCATTTTAATTTGCATCCTGCCTTTCCTTCTTAGCACCTACAACTAAAGAGTGGCATTCAAAAGCTTTTGACTACTTTTACTAAGGACAGGATGGAGACACAATGGGTCAGGATGGAGAGATATGGGTGCAGAATGGAGACATATGGGGACCCATGATGGAGACATATTGGAGGTCAGGATGGGAGAACATATGGGAAGCAGGATGGAGGCATATGGGGCAGGATAAAGACATGTAGGGGGCAGGATAGAGACATGTGGGGTGCAGGATGGAAACATGGAGTGCAGGATGGAGACATATGGGGCAGGATAAAGACATATAGGGGGCAGGATGGAGACTTTGCCTTCCTAACTTGTTCCATAAATCCATATTAAAGGAATTTGTCCCTTTAGCATTGTCTCCCCCATCCCCACCACCTCTGGTATCGCTGGTTTCGGTCAAATGTGGCTTGAAGTTTGAGGTTCAGAGGGTTTTGGATTCTTGTAGAGTCCAAAATTCACTCTAATATAATACCTTATCTACTAGAGGGGATATGCACCAGATGAGTAATCCTAGGTTCCAGCTCAAGATGTGAAGTCGAATCAGTTAGTCAGGGCCTTCCATCTAAAATTTCCTGGGAAGTCTGGGGGTCCAGTGGCCCTCACTAGAAGAGGGAATACTGTCATGTTTTCACCCCTCAGTATGCATGGGCTTCAGTTATTGACAGCTCAGCCGAACAATCAGGTACAGGGGCATGCTGAAGCTGTCAATACTTTGATTGACAGCTCAGTCATCAAGTCTGGTGCAGGGGCATGCTGAGCTGTCAGAGAGTTGATTGACATCTCAGCCATCCAATAGGAAAGTAGGAGGCACTGTCTGTCAGCTAAGTGTGGTTGTTTGTCTCTCTGTGCCTTGCATTCTGTTTGTTGATCTTTCGTTGCCTGACCTTGAACCTCGTTCTGACCATACGCTATCCTCATGGCATTTTGACCTCAGAATGTTACCCATCTACTCCTCTGTCTCTATCTTCTGTTTATGACATACCTTCCTAGCTTTTGACCTCAGACTCCTTGACTATCTCATCTCACAGCTTGACCATGAGAAGTGACTCAGTGTTACAACTATGTGATGGTAATTTGTGGTCTGGTCATGGTGTGATGGTATTTGTCCCTGTATGTGATATTAGTGGTCATTTTAAAAAAATGCATGTGATACACTCTCTTAAAGAAAAATAACTAAAAATATACCTAAAAAGAGTATTTGATATTTTAACAAATATTTATTAGGCTAGAGTAGAGTAGAGCCACACTACATTGTCACAGTGGTAGCATAAAAAATCTTTTTGCCACAGTGGTAGCATAAAAAAATCTTTTGGCCAAAACAAAAGCTGATGGTTATGTATGTAATCTGGTGTTCGATGGGAACTGTTAATATGTGATTGATGAGGATGTGGTGCAAAAGTGAAATTTTCCAAGAGTAGATGGTGGGACTGTGGAAGGTTTGCAGAGTGGAGGCGGAGCTCGGTTGGAGACTGGATGAAGTCTTAAGGGGGCCCAAAAGTTTTTTTAGTATGAGACCCTGAAATTCCTGGTGGAAGTTGTGCTGACACAATAATGCTGCTGTCACTATCCATTTTTGGATCTTTGTCAGATTCTGGATTCTCTTATATAACCTTTTTTCCTTTCAGGCCATCGGGGGTTAATATTAGTTTTTGCCCCCAGTGGCCGCTGGTGTTACTACAAGTTTAGTTAGCCTGCTGGTGGGTTTTCCCCCTGGTGGCCGCTTGTATTACTACAAGTTTAGTTAGTCTGCTTGTGGGTTTTTCCCCCCGGTGGCCGCTGGTGTTACTACATGTTTAGATGTTTAGTTAGTCAGCAGGTGGTGGCCACTCCCTACTTCCTATAAAAGGTCGCCTGAGGCATCAGCTGGTGTTGGTGATACACTTCCTTTTGATACCAACCGTGGTGAAGACTGAAGCTACCAGGACCAGTGGTGGTTCACACAAGTGCAGAAGGCGAGAGGACCCTGCAGGCAAGGGCTCACAGTCTACAGAGGATGGGTGAGGATGAGGATGGAGTTAGTCGTGCAGTGGTTCAGAAGGCTGAGGATCACTGCAGGTTATAGGCTTGTCAGAAGAGGTGGGTCTTCAGGTTCCTTTTGAAGGTTTCCGTGGTAGGCGAAAGCCTGATATGTTGGGGTAGAGAGTTCCAGAGTATAGGGGAAGCACAGGAGAAGTCTTGTATGCGGTTGTAGGAAGAAGAGATAAGATTGGAGTAGAGAAGGATATCTTGAGAGGATCGAAGGTTGCATGTACGTAAGTACCGGGAGACCATGTCACAGATGTATGGAGGAGACAAGTTGTGGATGGCTTTGTATGTCATAGCTAGGGTTTTGAACTGGAACCTCTGGACAATGGGAAGCCAGTGAAGGGCTTTGACAGAGAGAAGAGGCTGGGGAATAATGGAGAGACAGGTGGATTAGTCAGGCAGCAGAGTGCAGGATGGATTGGAGTGGTGCAAGAGTGCTAGAGGGGAGGCCAGAGAGTAGGAGGTTGAAATAGTCATGGCGGGGGATGATGAGGGTGTGCACTAGCCTTTTTGCGGTTTCTTGGTCAAGGAATGCACAGAACCAGGAAATATTTTTGAGTTGGAGTCAGCAGGAGGAAGCAAGGGCTTGGATATGTGGCTTGAAAGAGAGAGGCAGAGTCAAAGATCACCCTGAGGCACCGAGCATGCGGGACTCGGGAAAGTAAGCAGCCATTGACATTGATGGATAGGTCTGGTGGAGGGGTAGAGTGAGTTGAGGAAAAGATGATGAATTCTGTACTGAACATGCTCAGTTTTAGAAAGCATGCAGAAAAGGAAGCTGAAATATCAGACAGACATTGTGGGATTTTGGTCAGAAGCGAGGTGATGTCAGGTCCAGATAGGTAGATCTGCGTGTCATCAGCGTAGAGATGATACTGCAAACCGTGGGATTCTATGAGCTGTCCCAGGCCAACGGCCTAAACAGAATTTTATTAGCATCTGATCAGAGTTTGATCAATATGTGGTTCGAGTGTAATCTGATTTTCTCATACCTGGAGAAATAAAACACAAACATTTCTCCCACATTCTCCATTCTGACAGTCTGTGAAAATCGTACCACACTCTGATGTTATCACAGACACATTGACTTGCATTGCCAATGTTGATCCGACCCTTGGATCAAAATCGGATGTCGCTATGATTTTCTGCAGAGAATCATTGACATGTGAATGGGCCGATAGACAATCATAGGTATTAGTGCTATCTGTAAAAAACATGGATAGCATGTGTACATGAATATTGGATATCTGAATTAGCCCTAAGGCAAGGCATTGAAAGCAGTTCACTATAATCCTAGGAAACCTCAGAGTATTAAACATGTCTTTTCTGGGCAGTTAGAGACTTTGCAGTATTGAAGTTTTCTGTGAATCCAATTTTTCTGAAAAATTTGTTGAACTTGGTAAATTCCATTTTTAAAAGTTTCAATCATCTCTGGACCCTATCTATTTAAATTACTACTAAGAAAAAGCATCATTGTTGCACACTCAAACCAATTGAGGTTTCTATTTAGTTTTGCTAAGCTGCATCTAAAATTTAACATTCACTTTACTATTTGCTATGGTGAAAAAAAATACATTCTCTGAAGTTCAAACTAAAAAAATTAGAGATGAGCTGATGAATTCAAGTTGAAGTTGATGAAATTTGTGGTGTCATGCAAATTTGAAAATATTGAGATGCAATTCACAGTTTGCAAAAAAAACATTACTTGCCCAACACCATTTCCCTAAACACCATATCTCTAAAGCATCAAGGAGAAGGCTAACGTCCTGTTGTGCTTCTGCTCAGGTCTCTCTTGTAGAGTGTAAGCTCTTAGAGCCATCAAATTCCTCTCTTGCCTGTAGAGTGTAAGCTCTCACAGTATGGTCAGCAGGGTCCACTCTCTTTTCTGTAGAGTGAAAAAGAAGAGTGTAAGCTTTTATTGGCAGTGTTTTCTTTATCGCCACTGTAAAGTATAAGCTCTTAAGGTCAGCAAAGTTCTCTTGCTTTTGTCTAGCACACATGTATTTTCAGAGAAATAGCAAGCTCTCCAAAAGTGAATTTGCACAAATTTATATGCCATGATATAGGATTAATATTTTCTTCTATATTCTATATTTTTTAGTATTAGTCTAATAGCATTGTAATTTGTTTAACATTTTTCTTAAGGTTTCATATTTGATCTATTATTTTCCTATCTCATATGCAATGTTTTGATAAATAACTTTGTGTTATGGGTAGTATACTGAGAAAGACATAATAGTTAGCAAAATCTCATAACTTGCTTGCGAGAAAGGGGCAGCTGATAGAAATTTCCAATGGGAACTACATTTGTCTGTACATGGAATAAGAATCTTGCTCACATGGTAATAAACAGAGTTGTTTGTGCTCACAATAGTGTGCATTTAATTTCTCTGAGCATTCGTGCCTGAGAGGGCTGAGTCCCACAATTTGGCCTCACTGGTGATCCCATAATTTGACTTTGAGTCCGAACCCACAGGTACAACTGAAATAAAATTTGGGGAGAAAATTTGTCAAAGTCGGCAAATTCAAATGGCAAAAGATCCACTCTATTATGTGTTAAGTTATTTATCATCAGATTTTTGTAGGCATTTTTTTCTTGTGTTCTCAGTCAGATTTCCTAAAATTGGTGGTTTCTCAGGAAAGCAAAGATTTTGAAATTCTACTTGTAGTTAGCAAAAAATAAAAATTGCCCCAAAGCATTTTCCACACTGCTGAAGTACCAGAGAATGGGCTAATGTCAGTTGAGTTGCCACATGAGCCTCCTCATAATGCCCTATAGCTATGACATTTTACAGATATACCTTGTACAGTGGTGATGAGTACCTGGGCCATTTGAGATTACCGGTTCCTAGAAGAGCACAGTCTTTACGGTAGAATTGCATTCCGTCTCCAGTATGACTGGGCAAGTGTCTTTTTCCTTGTGGTATGTAAGCTTTTATGGTAAGCAGGGTCGTTTCTTTTTTTCCTGTAGTGTAAAAGCTCTTATGGATAGCACGGTCCTCTCATGTAGAATTTAAGCTATTCTGGTCAACGGATTCCTCTCTCTAGCTCTCTCTCCTACAGAGTGTAAATTCTTACGATGAGCGGGGTCCTTTCTCTCTCTCCTCTCATCCATGTGAAGTTTCCATGCAATTACAGCTTTACAGATTAGCAAGAGGTTATTTGTTGAAAATCATATTTTGAAAGAAAATTTAGTGAATTTTCATTTAAAAAAGTCTGCTTGTGTCTATTTAAAACTACCTCCCTTCACCTAAGTCTAAATTTAATGTAATTGTATCATATATTTTATTTCAACTAGTCTGTAGCTTTTTATGTGATAATACTCATGGTGTTGCACTTTTATGGACACTACACTACAACTTGTCAATTCACTTAGAAGTAAAATTGAACAATCATATACTTTCACTTTAATGAACGTGTCACTGTATTCTATACTGTATAGAGTAATGTAACTAATCACAAAAATAATAATTTGCATCATAGGACCTGTGGTACAGTAAAGGGTGTTTTACTGGATGGGAGATACATTTCTCCCAGCAGGTTAATATTTGGCCGGGTTTTTCCCTAAAGACATGACCTCCGATGATGTCATGGTCACGTGATCAGCCCATGTGATGTTTACCTCACTTGTAGGAGGGGTTATGGGCTATGTAATGGAGGTTGGTGTTTGGCATATGGTGAGTGTGTCGGGAAGTTACAGAAACTTGGCTGGACTTAGCCTGAACTTGTATACAGGATCCCCGTGCTGCAGGACTATAGCAGCAAGACTCTCAACAACCCTGGGAATAGCACCTGGCGGATGCCGCGGACCTGGCAGCTGCTTAGTTAATCCCGTCCCGTGCAAGGGGTGAGTCTGAACCAGTGGTTCTCCAAGCTGGAGTATATTTATGTTTTTCCTTACTTTCTGTTAATCTGCTGTTTGCAACGTGACATTAAACCACTGAAATTGGACTTTAAGCCAGTGTGTTGCCTCGTTACTGCAGCCCTGCCATTACCTACCAGAGCGAATCCCTACACACCTCAAAATGAAGCAGTCATAAAAATAAAATGAAGAAAAATAGAATACCTTGAAATGTAAGATATCTAAGCACTGAAAGGTCAAGTGTTTTTCATAAATAATTTAATTTTACAAATGATTAAAAGGATGGAATCAATCATTAATTCACTAGTTAGAAATAATTAGCATAATATATGTAAGAATGAAAAATAACACTTACATATTTTACGGTATGAAATAAGTTTAAAACTCTGAATTAGAAATTCAAAAAATAAATGATTCTTTTTCATTTGTCATCATTTGCCTTATCATATGCATTTCATTTGACTAGTGTTAATTATAAATGAGGCATGAATTAATGCCTTGTTAAAATCAGAGAGCTGCAGCATAGATGACTCAGAATCAGTTTCCTATTAAAGTGCTTTGTAGACAAATATGTCAACATATGCTAGTGTGATTTTTTTTTTTGTCAGAGTCAGACCTGGATGATGCTGGGCATATACAATTTGTATCTACTGTGAATTTTCTTGTACACAGTGCTAAATTCCCTAAAACATCAACAGATTTATCTGGACTATAATGGTGACAGCAGAGCGAACGTGCTTTTTGCCGTGCATCATTTTTGCAACTGTACTCCTACAGGAGGTGGACATTTAGATGTAGTAGACTCCATATAAGAGTCCACATCCTGTAGGCATACACTCCCCAAAAAAGTTCAAGGCGAAGCTTACGTTCACTCTTCTATCACCATTATAGTCCATGGTTCCATTCGCCAAAATGTCCATACCCCATTTTGTGGGGGATTTTGGACATATGCCCCAAAGGGAACAGAGGATGCAATGTGAAAGCACCCTAGCAATCATTCACACAGATTATTTGAACCTGTTTTTCATGCAAATTAAAATACTTTTAGGGTGTTTTTGGAGGGAAAAAGACTAAAGCAGTTTTGATGCAGTTTTTTTAGCCAACACCAGTAGTTCATCCAGAAGGAAGAATCAGTGGATGCTTTGGAGTCGAAGTCTAGTGTTGGCTAGAGATGAGATATACTTCCTGTAAACTGACTTAGGGCTTCTTCCAATATTTGTGATAATCAGTCCAATGTCAGATTGCAAAGTGTTGGCACTTGGGTCAGGAGATGTGCGGATAGTCCATGCTTTACATTTCGATAGTGGACCGATTATCACGGATATCTAAAACAGCTCTTAGAGTTGCTTTTCCTGATATTTGTAGGTCCTAGCAAATGCGAACAGTTTGCAATTTGATTTACAAGGATCGCAAAAAAAATATCCATCACCATTTTACACTCTGCTGAAGTTTTCATCAGTCATAGAGTGAGCCCATGATGCCAAAAGAGTGCGCTTAGGGCTATCTCATAATTCCTTACAGTTTTAGTCTAGCACACAACTGGTCTATTGTGGCCCACAAGTCACATCAGGCCCTCTGGCTGTTTCTGTCCGGCTCACAACCAAGACAGCCTATGGACTAAAAACATAGGCCTTCCTAAATGCACTGCACTGTAGACATTTAGAGCAGCGACAATGGATAAGAACAGGAAAAAATGGAGAAATCCAGTGAATCATCAGGTAAGTATGTATAAAATCCACAATTTATTAGGGTACTTTAAAATCGATTGTGGTCCCTCTAGTGGCACATAGACCTACACGTTTCAGCTTAGACAAGCCTTACTTATGGTTACATAATGCTAATGAGAACACATCCTTACATAAAATGAAAAAACAGTCAAGTGTTCAAAAGGTGCCAAACAAATTGACGTCCTTTGATGGTATAATAGACCTTGTGAAGACAAGGGGGGTCTGTGGGTGCTCATATTCGCTGGCTCGAGACCGCATGGACTAGGGATCATCCCACTGAGTGCACTCTCTCCTTTTACTGTGGGCATAATCCTACTCAGACAACACCAAATGAGGGTAAAACAGTGTGGCAATAATTTATTGAACCATCAACAAACAGTAACATATGTAGTACAGTCCCAACAAATAACTAAGATGGTGCACATTAGAGACTCACCCTCCACTGGCTTGCCGGGATTAGAGCAGCTGCAGCTTTGGAGCTTCCAGGGCAGACTACCACCAGCTGTGGCACCCCACTTTTGTCAGGCACTCACTGAGAGGAGGTAATGACAAGATTAGGAAGCTGATAGTCCATTGATGTACAAGGACAGGTGACTTGATTGTCCCAACCTCGATTCTCTAAACATTTTTGAGGGTTCAGTGATGGTCAGTGAAGCAGCTCTGTATATCTTCAGTTGGAGCCAGGATGCTATGGCTGCTCTAATGTAGATTCTCTCCAAACACAAGCAGATTCTCCTTTTTATAGTTCACAACTTCTTATTCAGGTATTCCTTCACAGGCTTGAGGGAAGATGGAAGGAGGCCATCTTTCACTGCTGGAGTGTTGAAACAGCATGCTTACATTGTCCTTCATATTTGCAGAGCATCAATGGGCCATCAACTTGTTTACTTATCTTGTGCCTTTGTTTCCCATGTCGTAAATAATCACATCAACAGAAATATACATATACAGTGGGGCAAAAAAGTATTTAGTCAGTCAGCAATAGTGCAAGTTCCACCACTTAAAAAGATGAGAGGCGTCTGTAATTTACATCATAGGTAGACCTCAACTATGGGAGACAAACTGAGAAAAAAAAATCCAGAAAATCACATTGTCTGTTTTTTTTTCATTTTATTTGCATATTATGGTGGAAAATAAGTATTTGGTCAGAAACAAAATTTCATCTCAATACTTTGTGATATATCCTTTGTTGGCAATGACAGAGGTCAAACGTTTTCTGTAAGTCTTCACAAGGTTGCCACACACTGTTGTTGGTATGTTGGCCCATTCCTCCATGCAGATCTCCTCTAGAGCAGTGATGTTTTTGGCTTTTCGCTTGGCAACACGGACTTTCAACTCCCTCCAAAGGTTTTCTATAGGGTTGAGATCTGGAGACTGGCTAGGCCACTCCAGGACCTTGAAATGCTTCTTACGAAGCCACTCCTTCGTTGCCCTGGCGGTGTGCTTTGGATCATTGTCATGTTGAAAGACCCAGCCACGTTTCATCTGCAATGCCCTTGCTGATGGAAGGAGGTTTGCACTCAAAATCTCACGATACATGGCCCCATTCATTCTTTCATGTACCCGGATCAGTCGTCCTGGCCCCTTTGCAGATAAACAGCCCCAAAGCATGATGTTTCCACCACCATGTTTTACAGTAGGTATGGTGTTTGATGGATGCAACTCAGTATTCTTTTTCCTCCAAACACGACAAGTTGTGTTTCTACCAAACAGTTCCAGTTTGGTTTCATCAGACCATAGGACATTCTCCCAAAACTCCTCTGGATCATCCAAATGCTCTCTAGCAAACTTCAGACGGGCCCGGACATGTACAGGCTTAAGCAGTGGGACACGTCTGGCACTGCAGGATCTGAGTCCATGGTGGCGTAGTGTGTTACTTATGGTAGGCCTTGTTACATTGGTCCCAGCTCTCTGCAGTTCATTCACTAGGTCCCCCCGCGTGGTTCTGGGATTTTTGCTCACCGTTCTTGTGATCATTCTGACCCCACGGGATGGGATTTTGCGTGGAGCACCAGATCGAGGGAGATTATCAGTGGTCTTGTATGTCTTCCATTTTCTAATTATTGCTCCCACAGTTGATTTCTTCACTCCAAGCTGGTTGGCTATTGCAGATTCAGTCTTCCCAGCCTGGTGCAGGGCTACAATTTTGTTTCTGGTGTCCTTTGACAGCTCTTTGGTCTTCACCATAGTGGAGTTTGGAGTCAGACTGTTTGAGGGTGTGCACAGGTGTCTTTTTATACTGATAACAAGTTTAAACAGGTGCCATTACTACAGGTAATGAGTGGAGGAAAGAGGAGACTCTTAAAGAAGAAGTTACAGGTCTGTGAGAGCCAGAAATCTTGTTTGCTTGTTTCTGACCAAATACTTATTTTCCACCATAATATGCAAATAAAATGAAAAAAAAACAGACAATGTGCTTTTCTGGATTTTTTTTTCTCAGTTTGTCTCCCATAGTTGAGGTCTACCTATGATGTAAATTACAGACGCCTCTCATCTTTTTAAGTGGTGGAACTTGCACTATTGCTGACTGACTAAATACTTTTTTGCCCCACTGTAGATATAAATGATTAATTATCCAAAAATGATCTAGGGCAAATAGAACTTAATCCCGTTCCCTCCAGCCTGATCCACTCACCTATATGATGATGTGTTGGTTTTTGTAATGAATATAATAAAAGCTCATTTTTATAGGTTTTTTTTTTGCTTATATTTTGTAGAATTCGGGGAAAAATATTTTTCCATCACCAGATGCAAAACAGTAACAATGCAGTGACATGACAAGAATCTGCATAATTAATCATATGCTAAATAGTTGAAAGACAAATTTATAAATGAGATATCTAAGATGATTGTCTATAAAATGATGGCAGTCTCAAATTCAAATTCAAAGCAGATGAGATATGGAGCCTGAAAGTTGAAAGTTCAAAACAATGCTACCCTTTTGATCTTTATTGTATGTCTCCTCATACAAGTTCTCTGCATCATCCTCAACAAACATGACCCCACACTAAAAGCAACAGATCAGAGCCTTGTATCCTCCCTTCACCCTCATTCTTTTGTTTACACAAGGTAAAGCACTGCCAAGCAGCTGTACAGTTTGAGACTATGAGCAACAAAAGCCACAGAGCAAATGAGTTGCAGTTGTGCTTCCTGCATCAAATGTCATGCTTGATGGCTTCCTGTCATCTGCAACTGGGCAGAGTCATAAGCAACAGTGCCCATAGCATTTTGGCTGCCTTATATCTGGGGAAAAGCAACTCATCCTCCTGCCACAGAGCATGTCCTTAACCCAATCATGAAAAATTTCTTAAAGAAATATACCTGAAATATTCTGGCTCCTGATTCACTTGGTTTTCTAATACTGTGTTTCTCTGAAAATATGGCAGCGTCTTATGTAATTTTTTGCTCTGAAAGATGGTTTAGGGTTAATTTTCAGTGGATGTCTTATTTTTTTCCATAATCAACAATCTTGATTTATTCTAGCACAAAAAAACATTTATTCAAATATAATCATGTCATCACACACTGCAAATATGGCACATACCATCCTGTCTCCTCTTCAGTTCCTCTTAAAGGGTGGTCTAAAGGTCAAATAAAATTTAATCTAAATCCTTTTCTATTTTGTGCCGTAATCTAAACTATTTTCTCATTTGCATGCATTAAAAATTTCTACTGCTCCCTGACTACACTATCTAACAGCTATTTCACTTTTTTGTTATTTTTTGTGCGATGATGTTTCAATTGAGTAACCCATGCACTGGGATACTCAAAGCATCATCAGTGATGGTCATTTTAGGTGTGGGACTAGTCCCTGCTTTTCCCTGTGTGCTGCTACTATGCGATGTGCACAATGACAGTGCGCTCTGTGTTGCTGGCTCAGATTAGCAGTTATGAGCCAGCAACAAAGCAGTGTGCGCTGCCATTGCACATTGTCAGGATACCCTGCATTTAGAGTAGATATCAGCACAGCCCCGCAAGTGACCTCAATGGTATCTGAAAGCTCTCCTCCTTTGTGTTGCTGACTTGTTACTACTTATCTAAGTAGGGAGCGCTCTGTTTGTGCAAATTGCACAATAACTGTGTGTAGGGACAGGACTGGTACTTGCACCACCCCTCAAACGAGCATCACTGATGTTGCTTCCTTACAGGGAGGTGGCAGAGTTTGCAACAGTGACCACTGCTTCTGCCCCCAGATAATGCTTCATATAAGTATCCCAGGATGCACTGGGGTACGCAAAAATGTTATCACACAGGAAGTAGGGAAAAGTAGTGGAATAGCTGTGTAGTGGAATAGATAGTGTAGTTAGGGAACAGTAGGGAATTTTTATTGCATTAGAAATTAGTTTAGATTATGGCACTAAATAGGAATTTAGATTAAAATGTATTTGTCCTTCGAACCACCCATTTAAGCAGTCTTAACCTCGGAATACAAATGCTGGGGTCCCCAAAGAAAGTGGGTGACCTTGGAAATTGCCCTTTTTGCCCCCTTACACTTGACACTGGCCTTGCGTAACAGTCTATCTCCCCTTTACTTATTCTAGATTCCTGCAGTTAAAGAACTTTGGGTGACATCATGGTCACATGACCGTGATGTCCTCAAAGGTAATTAGGCAGCTTTAGGCTGGTTTCACATTTGCGTCTGTTTGGGCAGCGTGTCATCTGCAGCAATCCGTATGCATATGTCCCTATCTTTAACATGGTGTACGCAGGGGCATGCGTTTGCATAAGTTCACATGCATCAGCGTACACATGCGCTGTTTTTTGGTGTGCAGCGGGGTCAGCGAACGCATCATGTTGGATTTTTGGAAGCTGCAAAAATCCGGCAAATATGCGCAGTCATGCGCATGTGGATTAACGTGTCAAATAAACGCATTACTGTCTATGGGAACACATGCGTATGCACATGCTTTCTATATGCATGCAAATTATTAATGAGTTGGTCCAGGAAGTGATTCATCTACCTGATAATTGAGAGCTCTATATAAGGAAGTCTGGATACAGCAAGGCCATAACTCTCTGAACTCCAGATGATACCACAACACTGGCTATGTAAGTATAGAACCTTTGAAAATGTCAACCTCCCTCACTGCTATTTGTACTTTCTATTAATTTTTATTCTGGTTAATTTTAGATGTGTCGCTTGGCCTGGTACAGTGGTTGGCTCCTGGTGCAGCGGGTTTCTCCAGTTTGTCTCCTGGTGCTGCTTTCTGTTGTGGTGAGGACAACACTGTCTATGTAAGCATAGAAGCTTTGGAAATGTCTGTCTCTCTGAATGCTTTTTCTGTTCCTTGTAGACTAGACGATTCTCTCTGGCGCAGTGGGTGTCTCCTGGTGCTGTGGTTAGCTCCTGTTGCTGCTGTCTGTCCCTGGCCTGTGCTGACTGATGTGATGTTGGACTACTGCCTGTAATATAAGTATTGTTGTCCTTTTTTTTGGTCTACATTGTTTTTGGATCAAGTTTAATTTTTCTTCTGTTCTTTTTCTGTAGTGTTTCAGTTGACTGCTGCCTGCTCTTCAACCATGCCCTCAAGTGAAGAACAGACTTCTTCCCAGGGAGGACTGGACAAAGATTATGTAATCACATTCACTTTACTGATTGGTATGTATTGACTGGCAATATTCCACATGTGTTAAATCATTTAATTTCTTTACAGGTACCTGGCAGTGATGAAGAGTAGGAGCAGCCCAGTGGAGAGGATTCTTCTCAGGGTCGTCAGGCTCTTGTGTCTCAGGAAGAAAGATGGGGTGTAAGTATTCCTTTCATCACAGTTGTAATACAATTATTTTTCAGTTTCACTTAAATTTTTTTATTTTATCAATATGTTTCACAGCGGGAAGAAGCCACAATGGGTATACAGTAGATAACGAACAACTCATTCACCTAGTGCAAGAGCGAGTACCGTTGTAGGACACCCATGACCGTTAGCACTCCGACAATGTGGTGATTCGACGGCTCTGGGAACAAGTGGCAACATCGCTGCTGCCTGGTTGGGACCATGCCACGCCGCGAGCCTGAAATGCTTTTGGTAAGTATTTTTTACAATGTGGTCTGGACCGGCGGTGAACCTGTGAATGGATGTGCATTGTTTTCTAATTCTTTTTTTTCCCCTTCACAGTGTAGTGAACCAAAATCCATTGGCGCTCAATGAAGCTTCAACAAGGTCATGAGAGAGGAGCTTTGGGTTCAAAGTGGTTCTGGTGCAAGGTTTCGCAAATACAAATACCACCGGGACCTTGCCTTTCTGAGTCCTGCGCTTGCTTAGTGAACATAAGTATATAATTTTTTTTTTTCTTTTTACTAATTTTTACTGTTTTTCCACGCACAGAACCTGGATCAGCACAACACAATCTTGATTTTTTCACTAATGTTTTTCTCTTTTCCACATAGAACCTGGTGCAGGACCACACAACCCGGAGCCTCCTCGGTTGAAGCGGCCCCTCATCTACCAGCCACTGAACAGATGCAGTCCCAGTCATCCACCAGTGATGGAGCAACCTTGCAGGCTACACAGGCTGGGGAAGAGGCAGTCAGTCCATCAGGTTTTCTCCTCTCCCAACCCTCTGCCTCTGCTTTTGCTGGGTCTTCTCGTCAGCGGCAGAGGGCCTGGGAGAGGTCAGGCATTCCCGAGTTTCTTTAATTAAGCTGGGTCTTCCAGGGTGGGGAAAGGTTCATTGCTGATAGAGTGAAGAGTGGATTCAAGGAAGTCAACAATCGCCTAGAACGCCTGGAAGCCGACCTTAATTTTTTTCTGCAATTGAGCGGAGCGTGTTGGAAAACCTTATGCCTCAACTCCAGCTATCCATCATGCAGGCCTGCCAGGTTGCTTACAGCTACACATTACAGCAGCAGCAGTCCCAGCAGCAGTCACAATGCTACACTCAACAGGCCAGCGGATAATACCAGCAGCAAATCTACTATCCACCTCCCACAACACCGAACTATCCGCCACCACCACCAACTCCAGTTCACAAAGCGACCATGCTGCCAATTCCTTCAACCCTGCAGCCAGCAGCATCCACCAAGCTCCAGAGTACAGCACCCCTGCAGCCATCAGGATCAACGATGTTGCCCAGTCAACCACCCCTGCCCAGTCCAGCACCCCTGCCTACAACAGGACCCCTGCCCACTGCAGCACCCCTGCCCAGTCCAGTACCCCTGCCCATTTCAGTACCCCTGCCCATTTCAGCACCCCTGCCCATTTCAGCACCCCTGCCCACTACAGCACCCCTGCCCACTACAGCACCCCTAATGCGGCCAGGTTCAGCACCATGCCAGATAACTGCTACACTCCCACTCGACCAAGAAGAGCAAGGTCCAAAAAAAATCTTGGCATCAGGACCAAAACCAGGGGCCCAAAAAATCTGCCCACCTTGAACCCACCACCTCTACCCTCACCTAACAATTTGTTACTACCTTCCCTTGTGTCTCTGTCTGTTCCTTCCAGTTTGTCTATCGATTTCTATGATTCCACTTTGTCATCTATCCCCAATGTCTCCATTGCTTTCCCTGATCCAGTTCTTCAATTGGTTGCCCCTTCCCCTGTAGACCCTTCCCCTGTAACCCCTTCCAAATCAACTGCCACCCAATCCTCACAGCTCCACACCCCCAAGGTCCTACCCATTTCACCCTCACGTAAACGCCGAGGAAAAAACAAATCACACAACTTTAACCCTTTTTTTGTAAAAAATGATGAAATAAAACTTTAAAAGTGTTGAAAATAAAAGTTGTATTTTGTTACCACTATATGTTGTCTTTTTTATCTTTATGTGCCACCACTGACACAAACACACTTGTTTTTTGAGGTAAGGTACAACACAAACACACTTTTTTTGAGGGAAGGTAGTTTATATCAGTAAACATTAGGGGTAAATTATTACATGTACATGCTAACATCACAGGTACATTTAAACATAACAGGTATGTAATATTTGACCTTACAGGTACATAACAGTTACAAAACATAACAGGTACATTTAACTTAGCAGTTTAAATCATTTTGCCTTTTCAGGCCATTATCTGAAACAAGGTAAGCGGCAAAGTTATCCCTCATCTGGGCAACTTCCACAGTGGTTCTCAGAGGGTGAAATTGGTACTCATGCAATGTAACAGGTTCCTAAGGTTGTAAGCTTAGTCACTCTTTTATCATTATGTACTTGTGCAGAAGAACACATGCTTTCACAACTTCATCAATAGTGTCAATTTTTAGGCTAATGGATGTGCACAAAATGCTCCATTTCGATACCAACAATACAAATGCACACTCCATGGTTCTTCGTGCCCTTGTCAGTCTGTAGTGGAAAATTTTTTGTGTGATTTAAGTTTCTACTAGAGTATGGTTTAATGAGGTTGGCACATATTTGGAACGCCTCATCACCAACAAAAACAAAAGGCATTGGCAGTCCATCAGTGTTGGGCAGAGGTCGTGATGGTGGAAAATTAAAATCATTACCATACAGACGTTGGCCCATGTCTGAGTTTTTGAATGTCTGTAAGTCATTGCCTCGTCCAAATGAGCCAATGTCCACGGCAACGAATTTACAATCGGCATCCGCAATAGCCATTAGAACTATGTAAAAATATTTTTTATAATTGAAATACTCTCTCTGTTCCACTTCCAGCTGGTTTCATAATCCTAATGTGTTTGCCATCCACAGCCCCCACACAATTAGGAAAATTGCAAATTTTCTGGAATTTGGAAGCATTTTCAATCCATAGTTCACTTGTGGGTTGGGGGAGGAATTCTTGCCGCAGAATGCCAACTAAAGCATGACAAGTGTCTACAATAATCCCAGAAAGGGTGGATACCCCAATCCGGAATTGGAAATGTAACATGGACAATGTCTCTCCAGTAGCCAAGAATCTGCGGAAAAGAAAATGAAAAACAAAAATCAGTACACTGCTTGGGGAAAGGGTTAGGGATAGGGTTAGGGATAAGGTAGGGTTATTTGTAACAGGAGTTTCTTTTTCAACAGTACGTATCTCAGGGTGACCAAGAGACATTCCTCAGCTGGAATTGCTCACTGGAGCTGTGTGTCCTGCCTGGCGATGGATCCTTGGACACTTAGCAGCAAGTCATGGAAGCTCTGTTGAGACAGTCTCGTGTAGTCAAAAAACTTCTCTGGGTTTTGCTGCAGCTTGGTGTACAAAGAGTGGTAGTCTCCATGGCTCTCTCGGAGTTCAAGGATGGGGTGTTGCTAACAATGACGTCTTCTCAGTCTTTTTCTTCTTCTGTGTTCTTGACAAGCAAAAGCAAAGGCAGCAGCCAACTTCAATTGTAAATTCAGATCTTCTAGGAAGCTGTCCAGGTCAAGATCAAGCTTGCAGCTATATACAGCATCCAAAGACGAGGAGAGGATTTCCTCAGTGCAGTGTGTGTATATGTATAGAAATCCCATGAGACACGCCTACTGGGTGTCTGATGTAAAAAAAAAGCTACTGGAAAAAATTTTACGGGCATCATAAACACCCTGGAAAACAGTAACGAGGTTTCCTACATAGTTGCTGCTGTGATTTTTAGCAAAAATATGGCGGCTGAGTTTTTGGATGAAGTGATCAGGAAAAGGGGCATGGTGACGGCAGGAATGGGAACCTACAGGATTAATAACAGCCGTGGCTAAGGTGGGTAGGAGATCCAGGATACAGCCTACATTGATTAGTCCTTTAGCCACCTCCAATTACCAGAATGCGTTTCATGCCCGTCAGAAGATCGGTGTAACAGATGCATGTCTGAAGCTCTGCATAAAAGATGCCCATAAGAAATATGTTGCCAAAGATGCACGTGTCCGTATAAAGTGCAAAGTGCAACATGCTCTTGAGATGCTGAATTCTGGAAAGCAGATCAATATTAGAGGAAAACTAAGCAAACTGATGGATGCTCGTGTAAAACTAAGTTTAAAGAGGAGTGCACCGGCCGTAACTATCAACACATCCGTGGCACAAGAACTATTTGTTCCAGTGTAACGAACACTTTTAAAGGAATGCCAATAAACATAGTTAACCATGAACCTGGGAAACAACTGATTTCCTCTTTAAAAGATATGGATGATGATGGTATTGATGACAACTTGGAACTTTAACACAACCCCACCAAGAAGATTAAGATCACAGCTGCAAACAATGTGCAAAAAAGGTCGTGAATGTCCGGAAATTCATTTCCTCTTGGGCAAACTTTACCTCTTACTAAAGTGGTACAGAATGATGCATACACAGCTCCCATGTCTACTCAACATAACACTTTGTCAATTGCCACCTTAATTTCACACAAAGGTTCTAACCAATGTGTCACAGACTCTTGTCACAAAGGAGGCCAATTCATCAGTAGGGCCCACTCATAAAGAGTCTGTCTTTAGCTCTTTAGAAGGCACAAAAATGACCATTAATAATTTGCATCCAAGATTCACAGAGGAAGATATTGTGGAGTTTTTCTGTGTATGCAGTGCCTTGAAGTGCACCTGCTTGTTGAGTTCCGGAGTTGCAGAGGTTGTGTTTGTAAAAAAGGAAGATGCAGTTGGTGCCTACAAAAAATACAACAGATACCTAGATGGGCAATCAATGAAATGCAATCTTCCTTTCAATGGTAGAGTGATAACATCAGACCAGCCCATATTTCTAAGTTTAAGTGACACCCCATCGAAGGAAGGTTAATGTTGAAGAAACACAAACTCCTCCTCCTCCAGTGTTGCTTAAAATCATCCAGCTGAAGTTTATCCTGATACTATATTAAAAGCACTCTTTAAATCCTCAGGGTCATCAGCAATCATCCAACTACATGCTTTTTAGATTAAACTCTGATGACACCAACACAACTTTGAGACTGTAATAACAGAGATTCACAATTCACATATGGGCCCAGAGACTCCTTAAAAAAATATATATATTTTTGTTTTTGGTTTAATGCTGGTGATGAACACCAGCAGTTAGTTGATGTTTGAAGGAGTTTGGCATCAGAAATTGGACAATTTATCCTGTTCATAGAATTGTAGTACAGTTCTCCTTTGTTGTGGTGCAGTTGTGTTATTGCATCAATAATTTCTGTTTTCTCCTTGTTCTAGTATTGTGATACAGCATGATTATGGTTCTACTGTTCTGTTAAGGGAGGCTAAATAAATGTTGAATAACTTGACAAAATGTCTTCAATATTCTGTTTCAACTTAAAAGATAATATTTGTTGTTTGGTAGCTTTAATATCTGGATTCCTACAAATGGAACTCAAGACCTTCATATTCAAGTAAATGGGGGGGGAATTATTAAAGGTCTACCGACTGTGTTCTAGAGAAATAATTTTTTTATGACTAATGTTTCACACTGTAAAAAGGTCATCCAGAACTGTTCAATCGTAGGCTATATTCGTTGCCCTGCGGCTAAAGCATGTTGTGATATCTGTGATCTGAAGACAGAGAAATGTTAAAGGAAAATAGATCACGCTAATAGTGATCTAAATACTGAGATGTGTACAGAGGAATGCTGGGAGTACATAAATTGTGGTTTTTTATCAACTTCAGCTTCATTTTAAAATGTTTATGTAAATGCAGGTAATTAAAAAAAGGTACTCTAGTGTAGACAGTGTGCAATGCTATACCATGACTATCTCTTTGCTATTCCTGTACAACCCTATAATTTTTTAATAATTGATATTTATTTGTACTCCTCATTGGGAGGGGAGAAACAAGAAATGATAGGCGAACTCTGCAGAGACTACAAACATCCCTTTGCATCATGGAACATATTCACCCTGGTGTTTTAGTGGTGGTGTCTGAAGAGATGTGGAGGATGTGAGGTATCCTACTAAGAAGCCATTTCTATGCCATACCATATATTTTGTGCATTTTCATATAAATGCTCATCATTTTTATGTGGACTGAACATTTTAAATACATTGTGAGACCTGCTGACAGGCAGCACAAAAAGGGTTATTCTTCTCCTCCCAGGCTTGATCATGTGACCCAGCTCAGTTTTAACATGCATAATGTATCAGGCCTCCATCGATTTTTTTTTTTTTGTGTCTTAGCCTACTTATTCACACATTTTTTCTGGCCCCATAAAAAAATACAGGCAAGATATTTTAGAGTGGCCTGTCTCCGTCAGACGCCTCATCTATCTGTGGGCTACAAATTGTGGCATTTGAGTCCTCCATTGTACTGTTTTTCCTGTCTATTACTTAAGTTATTGATATCGGTTTGATGAAAAAAATTTTTTTACCTACAGGCCAGATATTTTAACCCTTTCATACCAGAGCCTGTTTTTGCCTTCGTGACCGGGCCAATTTTTTCAATTCTGACCACTGTCAATTTATGAGGTCATAACTCTAGAACGCTTCAACGGATCCTTGTGATTCTGACACTGTTTTCTCATGACATATTGTACTTCATGATAGGGGTAAAATTTATTTGATATTACTTGCGTTTATTTGTTAAAAAATGGAAATTTGGCAAAAATGTAGGAAATTTTGCAATTTTCAAACTTTTAATTTTTTTGCCCTTAAATCAGAGTGATATTGCACAAAATAGTTAATAAATAACATTTCCCACATATCTACATTACATCAGTACAATTTGGGAAACAATTTTTTTTCTGTTAGGAAGTTATAAGGGTTAAAAGTTGACCAGTGATTTCTCATTTTTACAACAAAATTTACCAAACCATTTTTTTTAGGGACCACCTCACATTTGAAGTGAGTTTGGGGGGTCAGTATGACAGAAAATACCCAAAAGTGACACCATTCTAAAAACTGCTCCCCTCAAGGTACTCAAAACCACATTTAAGAAGTTTGTCAACCCTTCAGGTGCTTCACATGAATTAATGGAATGTGGAAGGAAAAAATAAACATTTACTTTTCTTTCACAAAAATTTTCCTTTAGACCTATTTTTTTTACTTTTGCAAGGGTAACAGGAGAAAATGGACTATACATTTTGTTTTGCAATTTCTCCTGAGCACACCGATACCCCATATGTTGGAGAGTACTACTGTTTGGTCGCACAGCAGGGCTTGAAAGGGAAGGAGCACCATTTGACTTTTGGAATGCAAAATTGTCTGGAATTGATAGCGGATGCCATGATGCGTTTGGAGAGCCACTGATATGCCTAAACAGTGGAAACCCCAAACAAGTGACACCATTTTGGAAACTAGACCCCTTATGGAACCTATCTAGATGTGTATTGAGCACCTTAAACCTACAGGTGCTTCACAGTAGTTTATAATGTAGAGACGTGGAAATAAAAAAAGCAACATTTTTCACAAATAAATCATTTTAGCTCCATATTTTGCATTTTCTTAAGGATAACAGAAGAAATTGCTCCATACAATTTGTTGAGCAATTTCTCCTGAGCACGCCGATACCCCATATGTGGGATAATACTACTGTTTGGGTGCACTGCAGGGCTTGAAAGGGAAGGAGCGCCATTTGACTTTTGGAATGCAAAATTGGCTGGAATCGACAGAGGATGTCATGTTGCATTTGGAGAGCCCCTGATGTGCCTAATCAGAGATTTACACAGAAACCCTGGTGTAAGCGCTCAGGGCAGAGCGCAGGATAAATGTGCATCAAGCGTTACTGCGATCTTTGGGAGGCAGAATAAAAAAAAACAATAGCATATGTAGAATTAGTTTTTTATTTATTTTTTATGCTGCTCCTTGTGCCGTATTAGTGATTAGGTGACTTTATTCTTCGAGTCGGTGCGATTACAGCGATAATAGATTTATACCGGGTTTTTGTGTTTGGCAGATGTCACACACTAAAAAAATGCTTTTTATTGTGAAAACTAGTTTTTGCATCACCACATTTTGAGAGCTATAATTTTTCCATATTTTGGCCCACAGGGCCATGTGATGGCTTGTTTTTGCGGAACGAGCTGACATTTTTATTGGTACCATTTTCGGGCACATGAAAATTTTTGATCACTTTCTATTCCGATTTTTGGGAGGCAGAATGATCAAACGCCAAGAATTCTGGAATTTTTTTTTTAATGACATTCTATGGGTAGTAAAATTAATAAGGCAGATTTATTCTTCAGGTCAGTACGATTGCCGTGATACCACATTTATTTTTTTTTATGTTTTGCCGCTTTTCACAATAAAAACTAGTTTATAGAAAAAATAGTTGTTTTTGCATCACTTTATTCTGAAAGCTATAACTTTTTTATTTTTTCACTGTTGGAGGTGGATGGTGGCTTGTTTTTTGTGGGACAAGATGACATTTTCATTGCTACCATATTTATTTTGATATGACTTTTTTATCGCGTTGTATTCTACTTTTTGTGTGGCGACATGATGAAAAAGCAATGGTTTTTCCTCCTTTTTTTTTTTCTTTTTACAATGTGCACCACCAGCGTGAACAAGTATGACCGTTTTATAGGTTGGTTCCTTCCGGACGTGACGATACCAAATATGTGCACTTTTTTTGTTTTTAAAAATATATATATGTATTTATTGGTTTAATATTTTTTCTTTTTTTTATTTATTTTTGATTTTTTTTAAATAGTTTTAAAACATTTTTTTCTTTTTTTTTACTTTTTTACTTTGTCCCTGTATGGGACTTCAATTTTTATTTGTCTGATCACTGGTCTCATACAATGCAATACGCATGTATTGCATTGCAAGAGACCTGTCAGTGCTGCAGAGGGAGATCGCTTGTTAGGCCGGGGTCACACTGGCGAGGAATACGGGAGAGTGAGAGGCGCTAAAAGCACGCATTAGACACGGACAAATGATTCTCTATGGGGTCACTCACACCAGGCGTATATTTCTCCTCCGTATCCTACGCTCCGTGCCACTCGCAGCATGCTGCGATTGTCAGCGTACTACGCCCGTAGTACGCCAATGCAAGTCTATGGGTGCGCAAAAAATACGCATTACACACGTGTGACCTGTGAGCAATACGCAGGTCTTTTGGCTGGTGAACAGGAAATGGGCCAATCCATCATCAGGAAGCGTAGACATGCAAATGAGCTCAAAAAGCGCTCCAGACATCCAGGAAGTACGCCTCCACGGAGTACAGCAGCAGCATGGCGTCCACATATATTAATGTAGAGATGCTCATTGTGCTGGTGCAGGAGCGTCCAGAAATATGGGACCCACGCGACGCAAACTATGCGAACCGCACAAGAAAGGAGGCGTCATGGAGGCGCATCTGTCGCCAGATGTACCATGACTTTGGTGACAGACCACGTGATGAGCAGCATAAAATTCGTAAGTGCAACCATAAAAATATAATTAACGTTAGCGCGCGCTATAAAATGAATCTACAATCAGCCCCCCCCCTTCTTGTGCATGTACTTTTATTAGCCTCATGAGGCCGTTACATTAGGATGTGACACGTGGCTTCACACAGCCATAATTAGGAGTTAGGCCACAAGCTCCTCATCCTCCTAGCCACTAAAATTAGTTTCAGGGGAGCTAATGAGACCCTGGGTATCGGCCCAATTACATATGCCACCATGGGTAGAACGCACACCCCATAAGGCCCCATGCCTAGACTACTGTTTGAAAATGTGACCTCTCAAATATGTGATTTTGACAATTTTTCCTGTCACATTGCAGTGGAAGATGTGATGAAACGGTGGAGAAGCATCCGGGACCAGTACCGCCGGGAACGCCAGCAGCGGTCCAGGAGTGGGGATGCTGGCCATGTAAAGCGCAAATATATCTACTATGACCGGCTGAACTTCCTCGCCCCAATTCTGGCTCTGAGACCGTAAGTACATACCTCACACCACATGACACAAAAACATTACACAAATACTTTACAGGGACAAAAATATTGATGTATTTTTGCCTCTGTTCTATTTCATAACAGAACTCAATCCAACCTTATGGATCGAGGAACGGCCTCAGAGGCAGAGCCCATTATAGATCCTGTAGGGGATGAGGTGGATGGCCCATCTTCTCCCCCTACAAGAAGGATGGCTGAAGAGGAGGCATCACCAGAACACACAATGGCTGCCCTACACAACACACCACCAGGACGGTCTGCAGCTGCAACCTCACCCATCCTGGAAGAGATGGGCAACTTGAGCAGCAGCCCAACTGCCCAGATCAGGCCCTCCCCACAGGCTGCTCTAGCATCACGGCGAATAAAAAGAAGGCGCCAGGTCACCATTCAAGAGAGCAGGACCAATGTGGACACTGGGGTGCTGAATTACTTGTCCAGAGTCACTACAGATGATGGTGAGGAGGCCTATGCACGTAGCCTCACCCTTTATCTCGGTGCCCTTACCCGTGAGGTCAGGCTCCGTGTTAGGGGATGTATTCAGATCCTGCTTGATGCAAGCACCCCCCCAATACCCCATATGAGGTGTTTGAATTTCTGGAGAGGTGGCAGCTCTCACCAAGAAATTTAATGCGCATGAGACCATCCACACAGATGCTTTCTCAAGCAGGGTCTGAACAGCCCCTAATACGTGGGCCAACACCTCAAGCCCTTCCTCCCCCTACCCATCCTTCTATTCCACAGCCCCAAATGTCTTCCTCAAGCCAACCCCACCAATATGGCACTTGTACCCACCCAGTGTTGGAGGCTGGTCCCAACCTGGTTGGGGACGATCTGGCTATCTTGGTGGGTATGAGCCACGGGCCTACCATAGCCAACAAGAAGCCCCTCACCATCATCATTACTCTGGCCAGTATCACCAACAGGCCCAGGAGGCTGGACAACAACAGCATCATGGGCAACAGTATGGCCCCACACAGGGCGATGTTGCCCACAATGTCCAGCAGCACCCACAGGCTGTTCCTCCCCGTTCCCCTACATCCCTGAGGATTTATGAATCAAAAATTTGGAGATGTCCAGTTACATGTAACTGGTGCTTCTAATCTAGACAAAAAAACAGGTGTTCTCCTTCACCAACATTTAGAACATAATTTAACACTCACATTTTTAAACAATGTTTTCCAAACATATGAAACAATCCATCATGACAGGCAACGCTACCTCACGCCTTTCACACAGATATTACATGTGTGTATAAAAGAGAATATTTAAATGCGCTATACTGTTACCTGAAAGGATGAAAATACACTAATCACTTGCTAATGCATAGGAAAGGCATGCTTGCCTTTAGTTAAGTAGTCAACTTTGTTATTAGCAATCTCTAGTAAACCAATTTGAGGCGACCAGCATTCACAATATCACGCTCTCTCTATGTCTTAACAAGTGAGTTTTGTATTTTCATCCTTTCCAGTATAGCATGCTTAAATATTGTCTGTTCTACAGACAGGTAATATCTGTGTGAAAGATGTGAGGTAGCCTTGCCTGTCATGATGGAATCATTCTATGATTGGAAAACATTATGAGGAAATGTGAGTGTTATCTTATTGACTTTATTTAGGTGATGGAGCTCACCCTTTGTTGCCTAATCAAGGTTAATGTAGGCATGCAGCAATGTTGTTATTGCATAATGTTTGTTGCAGTTTTTTTCTGTAATGTTAATGTTACACCAAGTTAAAGAAGGCACAAAGGGTCATTTTGGCCATTGCCAAATTTGTGTTATGGCAAAATTATGTTTGCCTTTAAGCAAAACAAAAAAAAAAAGGCAAAACTAAAAATTTGTCTACTCTAGTTAACGTCTCTGTGTGATTTTTCACTATCCCTCACAACATACTAACAGACACTAACCAATGCAAAGAAACACTCATAGAATCATAAAAAGGCTTGAGTAATATATATTTAGATACACTTTTAAAAAAACAAATTATAACATAGACACAGCATTCTCTTGCCAAGAAGTTGCCCCCTCAGGTGAGATAAAGTAATTCGTGAATATATCACGCACTTTGAGGCCAGAGAGCGGTCTACGTTGAGGGATGATAGGTGGTCTCACCCTGCGCACATTGTCCGGCCTACGCACAACACCATCAGAGGAGGAACAATCATGTATCCTGGTGAAGTTATGCAGAACAACACAGGCTTTGACAACTTCATTCACATTTTGCTCACTCAACTGAATGGCAGACTGGAGTACTCGCCATTTGGCAGAAAGAATCCCAAAGGAACACTCCACCAGTCGCCTAGCACGTGATAGGCGCAAGTTAAAAATTCTGCGCCTGTGGTCAAGGTTGCGCCGGGGATATGGCCTCATGACATTACGTGATAACTGAAAGGCCTCATCTGCCACAAGGACATAAGGGACTGATTGTTCGGGGGAGCCTGGTAGCTGGCGTGGTGGTGGTAGATCCAACTGGTTGGTGCGTAGCCGCCGACCCATTATGGAAGTATTGAAGACTCTAGAGTCTCACGTCCTTCCATAGGCCCCAATGTCAACAATTATAAACTTGTATTGAGGGTCTACCAGAGCCAACAATACAACAGAAAAGTATTGCTTATAATTGAAGAATTGGGAGCCTGAGTTCCCAGGCTTACGCACCCTGATATGTTTGCCATCCAGGGCCCCAATACAATTTGGAAACTGGCAGTCCTCCTCAAAGTCCCTTGAAATCCTTAACCAGTCTTCCATCCTGGGCTCGGGTAGGACCACTTCATGGAGTCTTGTCCAGATTTCTGCACATGTAGACCTCACTATGCCTGAAATGGTTGACTTTCCAATGAGAAACTCATGGTGGAGGGCGGCATAAGACAGGCCAGTGGACAGGAAGCTGTAGAACAACAGAAATAGTACAGGTTAGAATGGCTAAAGTAAAAAAAAATCAGTTACATGCCGACCAAACTTGGTAGGAAATGAGAGAGAACAACACACACATATTTGGTGGCACAATGACTAAGTGATATGCAGTACATATTAGATGTAACATTCTGCTGTGTCAGGTGAAACATATTTTGAGTAAGATGAGGGTATTAAACTTTGTCCAAGAAGGCCAAAAAACATAAATTAACACACACATTATGAACATAGAGAATGTGGTTGTGTAGTACATACCGTATTGTGAGTAGAAGTCGCTCCTCTGCAGATATGGCTTTGCGCATCCTAGTGTCCTGAAAGGTGATCCCAGGGCGCACTGTCTCCAAGAGGCGATCAAATGTGGAAATGCTCATTCGACAGTACTGGTAAAATTTCGCCGGATGCTCCCGCAGAGACGAATAGAGGTGGTGAAAATGACCTCTTGTGAGTCGTTGCCTCAAAAGTGGATGGACCCACATGCGTCTCCTCCTCCGCGGATCCACTATCACAGGATATGGTTGGCCAAAGCGCCGTGACAAAAGCCAAGTAAAGAGAACCTGCTCGGTTGTATTGAATGTCAGACCCTCTGCCATGCTGCACAAAGAACACCAACACACCTCGTGAAAGCAAGGTGACAAATGTACAGAATGTAGGCAGCCACCTGTTTCTGAGTGTCTAAATAGGGTGCAGGCAAATGATTTAAATTGTTTGCAGGCCTCAAAACCGTTAAATGTCCATTTTGCAAGGCTGCGAGAAAATCTCGCCATACGGATTGCATACGGATTAGATACGGATACACACATGCGCAAAATACGCGACCTCACCTTGCTTACGGATGACCTTCGGACCACTATTTAGTGGTCATTGATCCGTATTACGCATGTAAAATACGGAGCGTATTTTGCGCAGGTTAGTGTGACTCCAGCCTTAGACTCAGCTGCAGGCTGAATCTCACAAGCCAGTGCAGCACGTGACCTCCGGCTGCCAGGCAATGCTGATAAGATCAGGGGGGCATCGGAGAGGTGAAAATAGCATGGGTCTCCTCCTGCTATCTTCTAAATGCTGCAATCGCGGCATCTAGAAGATAGCAAAGGGTTAACATCATTGGGACCTGATCTAATCAGCTCCCGATGAAGTCACTTGTCAGAGCAACGGCTTTGCACAGGAATCGCAGCGCTTTCAGGCTCCTGGGGGTCCTGAGCGCTGCGAGACCTCCCACCGTAGACAAACGTCGGTGCTGGGCAAAGCTCTGCTAGCACTGATGTTTATCTACTGTGGGCGGTCGGGAAGCAGTTAAACTGTGGTTTTCCCACAAATGGATAACATATAAGTTCGCTCCATATTCAGCCATTTGGAGTGAATGTGGAAAATAATGTAGTACATTTAAAAGGGGCAAGCCATATTGCAAGGGACGGGGAAGTGGACGTAATGGTGCATGCAGAGGCTGAGGCTGTGGGCAAGCTGAAATTGGGCCACACCAAACACTCACATCTTCTCACTCGACCTTCCTGTCCCAATTACTAGGGGAACACATCAGCACACCACGTATTGAACCCACAGCAGTGTCAAAAGGTTGTTGTTTGGATAGCGGATAATGCTTCCAGTCACTTTGCCACCACCAGCACCCTGTCTTCCAAATGGTCAAGTCTGAGTAGCCGTGAGTCTGGACCGCTTATTCCTCACCATGATCCTCCTTCCTCACCCCATGCCGATTGCCTCTAGATAGCTGATCCCACACTTGGACACTCCCAAGAGCTGTTCACTTTACCATTTATAGATTCGGGACTCTCGCACGATACACTTGAAGCGAGACAGCATGATATCGCATGTAGTGCTGCCCAAGTATTTGAACAGCCACGGACACACAAAGGCGATGGTGGAAACGTGTCACAAGAGGTGGACGATGATGAGACACAATTGCCAGAAAGTCAGGAGGAGGACCAGGGTGTGGAAGTGGAAGACAAGGTGATGTATGATATTATTATTATTAGTCATTTTTATAGTGCCATTTATTCCATGGCATTTTACATGTGAAAAAGGGGCATACATAGACAAGCACACTAAACATGAGCAATACAAGGGACACGAAAGTACAGAAGGAGAAAGGACCATTCCCTCAAGGGATCACAGTCTACAGGGGATGGGTGTGGATACACTTGGAGAGTGTAGAACTGGTCGTGTGGTTCAGTAGACTGAGGATCACTGCAGGTTGTAGGCTTGTCAGAAGAGGTTGTTCTTCATATTAATTTTGAATGTATCCATGGTAGGTGGTAGTCTGATGTGTTGGGGTAGAGAGTTACAGAGTATGGGTGAAGCATGGGAGAAGTCTTGTATGTGGTTGGGGGAAGAAGAGATAGGAGTGGAGTAGAGAAGTAGATGTTAAGAGGATCAAAGGTTTCGTGTAGGTAAGTCCAGAGAGAGACCATGTCACAGATTTATGGAGGAGACAGATTGTGGATGGCTTTGTATGTCATAGTTTTAGGGTTTAGATAGTCAGTTTAGATTAGTCAGGCAGCAGAATTTAAGATAGATTGGAGTGGTGCAAGAGTGCTAGAGGGGAGGCCAGAGAGTGGAAGGTTGCAATAGTCATGGTGGGAGATGATGAGGGCGTGCAAAATCATTTTTGCAGTTTCTTGGTCAAGCAATTTAAGGATCCGGGAAATGTTTTTGAGTTGGAGTCAGCAGGAGGAGGCAAGGGCTTGGATATGTGGCTTGAAAGAGAGGCTCACCCTGAGGCACCGATCATGCGGGATTGGGGAAAGTGATCAGCAATTAACATTGATGGATAGTTCTGGTGGAGGGGTACAATCAGATGGTTGAAAGATGATGAATTCTGTTTTGTCCATGTTCACTTTTAGAAAGCGAGCAGAAAAGAAGGATGAAGTAGCAGACAGATATTGTGTGATTTTGGTCAATAAGGAGGTGATGTCAGGTCAAGATAGGTAGATCTGCGTGTCATCAGCGTAGAGATGATATTGCAAACCGTGGGATTCTATGAGCTCTCCCAGGCCGAAGGTGTAGATTGAGAAGAGTAGGGGTCCTAGAACTGAGCCTTGGGGAACACCGAAACACAGGGGGCGAAGTGAAGAGGTGGTGTGGGAGAGGGAGACACTGAATGTCCCCGTAACACCTACATGACGGAAGTTGCCAGTACAACTGTTAGGTCTTCCCAAGTCTGGTTGTTTTTTAAGTGATAAGTATAGCGTGGCACTACCGCAGGGTGCACAAGTAGGTTACCCAGACCCAAATGAATAACAAATAGTAACTTGGCACTCAACTTGAATGATCCTTTTTGAAAGAAAATGTTATTATGTGCAGTCTCAGAAATGTTTCGGCCCACAACAGGCCTTCATCGGTCTGCCGACTGATGTCACAGTGTGGTGACTAAATGCAGGTCCAAAATTTTGTATATATTGATTCCTGCTATCGAGGTTGGTGCAGGTGTGCACTGTGCACTCACTTGATACTGTTTGCGTATGGGCTTGTATGACAGTATGGGCTTGTATGACAGCGGTGGATACCGCGTTTTGATCTACACACCCCAACCGACCTCCACAAGTTTTAGGGGATACCACAACATTGATTACACCGCTTATCTTGAGCTCCCTCTCAGCTACAGTCCTGGATGGACCTATGGTTCAAGAACACTTAGTTTTTCATATCAAACGCCTGTCTTACATGGCCAAGCATCTCACAATGTGCATCATCCTAATTTGAATCCAAGGAGTTAGATACCGCACCAAAATCAATATCAATATATATTGAGTCTGGCTAGTTTACCAGCCCATACGCAAACAGTATCAAGGACTTTTTAAGGACTCTGCCGATAACCCCAAACAGGCCGTTTGCACCACTGGCCATGCCAGCATCAACAGGAGTAGCAAAAATACCAGCCTGTCCACCACCAGCATGATCATGGCAGCAAAGCACTCGACTTTGTGGGCTTAATGCCAGGCTCCATGAACAGTATCGGCAGATGATACCACTGTTTCTCCGCTGTTGTGCGTGCAAGCAAATCCCCTGTCTATGGTGCATGCGAAGATGCCTCCTGCCCTGCATCTGTCATTACACACAAACTGAAATAGCACAATCAACAAGCACGTCCATGTCCTTGTCCCAGCGCAGCGTTCAGTTGTCCATACCCCAGTCATTGGAACGCAAGCGGAAATATCCAGTCAACGCCCGAAAAACCACAGTACTAAATTCACATATTTCTCGTCTGGTTGCTCTCAAAATGTTACTTTTAGGCTCGTGGAGACAGAAGTTTTCTGCAACTTGATTTTGGCGTCCATCCCAAAGTACTCTGTCACCAGCCGCCACTATTTCTCCCGGTGTACCGTCATGGCATTAAACAAGCACGTGTCCCACTACATTACCCGGGCCATCAATTATGCTTACTGGGAAAGCCAACCTAACCACAGACACATGGACAAGTGCTTGCAGGCATGGACGGTACATCTCGCTGACGGCACACTGGTTTAACATAATGGAAGCCGGGACCCAGTCAGACGTTGTGATGGAACATGTCCTCCCGATGCTGAGGATTGCGGGCCCTACATCAATCATGCTTGCCCCCAGTCTACAGCTTCTGCACCTCCTCCTCCTGCTCTTCAGCCTCCATCTCCAAAATGAACACATCAAGCACAAGCTGGAAGCACTGCAGCTCTGCCTCAGCCAAGCGGCAACAGGCTGTGCTGAAGGTAATACAGTGCTGTGCAAATTAATTGGGACAAAGCATTTTTTTAAGTAAAATTGTAAGTTGGTTACCAGTCAGTGATTCAAACCAGTTTTAACTTCTTTGAACAGGCACTCACACCTGTTCAAAGCAGTTAAAGCTGGTTTGAATCACTGACTGGTAAACAACTTATGATTTTACTTAAAAAAAGCTTTGTCCCAATTAATTTGCACAGCACTGTATGTTTAGGTGACAAACTGCATAATGCTGAAGAGTAGTGATGAGCGAGCACTAAAATGCTCAAGTCCTCATTGCTCGGGTCGAGCAAATTGGAATACTCGGGTACTCAGACAGAACAACGAGCCCAATGTAAGTCTATGGGAGACCCGAGCATTTTTACCGCGATCCCCCCTGGGAGTCCTTTTAAGGTCTAAAAACTTCATAAAATGATGGAAACCCTGCTCAAATAACATGGGAATATCATGGCAACTGACCCTGGAAGCATTTCTCACTCCTAGGTCACAGCTCTAAACAATGTTGTCTGAGTTTCACGCCCTTTTTACAGGCGCACCAAAAAACCTACAAAAACTAAACCAAAATGGATTTTGCTGGGAAATATGTTAAGGAACATCCTTTCCAGGTTAATGACTTTTATTTAAGCCAAAATAATTAACCCAAAACAAAAATGTTCCTCCACCACTTGGGCTATATACTGTACACACAGCATTTTTGAGGTGTTTTGCAACTTTAGCATTGCTTTCAACCAATACAAATGCATTCACTGGGAAATGTCATTGTAACATTTAACCCTAGCTGGCCATGTGGTGTGTGACACATAAGCAGACACATCTTGTTTTATTTATGAAGGAGGGACTCTTAAAGAGCCTATTTTTACAGCAGGGGCATCAGGCAGCATTAATCCTCTTAAAGAGCCATTATTAAACAGTTGGTCTCCTATGCTGTTATTGCTTATGCAGTGAGTGGATGGGCTGACAAGAATTATGGCGCACCCCAATACCCCTTTCATGAGAGGTACAGGAGGGCTTCTTCAAAAAATCTTGCACTGAATGCAAGGCCTGGCCTGCCCCAAAGTTTCATGCACCCCAATAAGCTTTTGAAGCCACGTACTGGAAGGGCACAGGAAAATCCACTTCACATTATTCATTTCGTACTCCCATACTGTTGTCTTATGCATTGACTGCAAGGTCTGCCCTGCTACCAAGTCATATGCAACCCAATAAGCCTTTGAACCCAGGTACTGGATGGGCACAGGAAAATCCACTCCACATTATTCATTTTGTACTCCCATACTGTTTTATTACACATTGACAGCAAGGCCTGCCCTGCTATCAAGTCATATGCACCCCAAAAAGCCTTTGAAACCACGCACTGGATGGCCACATCTGCAACCTGATGTCGGCGGCCGTCCCAAGGTACTCGGCACCCAGCCGCCACTATTTCTCCCGGAGTGCCATCCCAGCATTACACAAGCATGTGTCCCACAACCTTACCCAGGCCCTCAACAATGCTGTTACAGGGAAAATGCACCTAACCATGGACACGTGGACAAGTCCTTGTGGGCAGGAAGGAACATCTCGCTGATGGCACACTGGGTTAGCATAGAAGAAGTCATGACCCAGTCGGACATTGGAAGACCATGTCACAGATATATGGAGGAGACAGGTTGTGGAAGGCTTTGTATGTCATAGTTAGGGTTTTGAACTGTAGCTTATGGGCAATAGGAAGGCAGTGAAGGGCCTGGCAGAGAGGAGAGGCTGGGGAATAATGGAGGGACACTTGGATTACTATGGCAGCAGAGTTTAGAATAGATTTGAGTGGTGCAAGAGTGCTAGAGGGGAGGCAAGAAAGTAGAAGGTTGCAATAGTCGAGGCGGGAGATCATGAGGGCATGCACAAACATTTTTGAAGTTTCTTGGAATGTACAGCTCCAGGAAATGTTTTTGAGTTGTAGTGGGCAGGAGGAGGCAAGGGCTTGGATATGTAGCTTGAAAGAGAGGGCAGAGTGAAGGATCACTCCGAGGCCACGAACATGCGGGACTATTTGTTTCGGTGTGTCGTCCCTGCATTACACAGGCACATGTCCCACAACATTACCCGTGCCCTCCACAATGCTGTTACTTGGAAAGTCCACCTAACCACAAACACGTTGACAAGTGCTTGTGGTCATGGACGGTACATCTCACTGAGGGCACATTGGGTTAACATAGTGGAAGCCGGGACCCACTCTGACTTTGGTATGGTGCATGTCCTCCCAACCCAGAGTATTGCGGGCCCTATGTCAATCTGGGTTGCCCCCACAGTCTACAGCTCCTGCACCTGTGCCTCCTCCTTCGCTTCCTCTTCAGCCTCCATCTCCCAAAGTAGCACATCAGTCACAAGCTTGAAGCACTGCAGCACTGCCTCATCAAAGTGTCAACAGGCTGCGCTGAAGCTAATATGCTTAGGTGACAATCCGCACAATGATGAAGAGTTGTGGACAGCTCTGAAAGAGCAGGCAGATCTGTGGCTGACACCGCTGAACCCACAGTCAGGCATGGTTGTGTGTGACAATGGCTGGAATCTGGTGGTTGCTCTGTGGTGAGGCGATCTCACACACGTGCCATGCCTGGCTCATGCACTTAACCTTATTGGTCAATGTTTTCTGAAAAGCGACACCGAGCTGCCAGATCCCCCAAGATGGTGAGCGGCAATTACACCATAATTAACGTCTCAATCCTGCTTCTCTGTGTTCTAATATTAATATGTATAGTTATTTATATAGCGCAAACATATTTACAGTATAACAGTTTCAAACACAACAGTCCTATGTAACAATGATAACAATAATACAATAATTATACAGAAATAAAATGACCCTGCTTGTGACAGCTTACAATCTACACTAAGTAACAACAATAGCAATAATTAAACCCCCCCAAAAAATCCTGCTTGTGACAACTTACAATCTACAATGAGGTGGCGGAGATAAAAACTACAGGGGTGTATTTACAATAACGTATTTACAATGATGTATTTACAATGATATTAATGAGGTTAGTTCAAAGTCGTGGAGGCCTGAGGACAAGGAGGAGGAGGAGAGCATGGTCAGTCATCCTCTTGGTGAGGACACAGAAGTATTGACTGTTAGCAGTCTTGCACGCATGGCTGAGTTTATGTTATGCTTAGTGTTGAGCATTCCGATACCGCAAGTATCGGGTATCGGCCGATATTCGCTGTATCGGAATTCCGATACTTAGTTCCGATACTTTTTTCATATCGAATACCGGAATCGGAAGTTCCCATAATGCTAGGAGCCCGCTCGATTTGATTCAGCCAATGGGGATCCTCAGAAGTGTGGGCACATCCTGTTAGGCATGTAGGCATGTTAACTACTGGCATGGCTGTGATTGGCTGCTGAAATGATGTCATGATGCACTATAAAAACCGCTGCAGCCGCCATTTCTGGTCACTCTGCTGTGAATTCAGTTAGGGACAGGCTGCTGTTGAAGACTGTGAGGGACAGTTAGAAATAGCGATCATCAAAAATATCTATTGCTCTACCCAGGCTACATAATCCACCACCGTAGCATTTTTGTAGCCCAGCAGCGCTGTTTTAATAGCTGTCTGCAAGGGCTGTGTGAGTGCAGACCCACGCTGTGTAGTGTGTCCTGCAGGCACGTCTGCTTGTTGGCCGCCCAGCGTGTATCTCTGCCTCATACACATTTTTCTTTTATTGCTGCTTTTTTTTTCTCCTCTATATTGTGTTTCCATACGTATCCATATACGTTGGTTGCAAACACTAAAGGAGTGGACAGCGGAGCCTTTCAGCAGCCTTTCAGTGCTATAGCCCATTTCTCTGCACTGTTTTTGGCTGTCTGATAGGTCTCTCTGTGTGTGAGTGCAGCTCACGTTGCAGTGTGTTCTACAGCCACCGCTGTAGGCTCAGCGTGCGTCACTGCCTCATACATAGTCCTTTTTTTGCAGGTAATTTATCCAGATTTTTGTTCCTATATTAGTGTCCTTCCATCCGCATCCATTGTCATTGGTTGGTTGCAAACACTATATAGGATTAGATAGAGGAGCCTTTTTGCTGGCTTGTGCCCTTCAGGGCCAGCCAAACTAGTATCACCCTATTTTTTGGAGCCTCATCAATTGCATTGTAGGTTAGCTTCCTGCATTGTAATCGCTCCAAAAAGTTTGTGATACTATAGCTTTCAAACTTTGGTCACATCCTTTTCTTCCCCCCCCCAAAAAAAAAAGGAAATAAAGTTCACCAAACACTCCACTTTACAGTTGTGTAGGCCACATTAGATCATATTAAAGTGTAGTACACACACTCTTAGCCAAATTAGTGTTTCTTATATTGGTTAGCAGGTGTTCAGGAATAAGAACAATAAGGGTGGTTTCACATTAGCGCTTTTTAAGCGCACGCACGGCCGGGGGTAGCTCCGCCCCCGAGCCGGCTCTCTGCCCAGCGTGCCCGCCCCTTGCTTGTATCGCCGCCTCCTAGCGCACAGCGGCGCCTGCGATCGGCGCACCCTATCTTTAGCATAGGGTGCGCAGATCGTGCGCAGGCCGTGCGCTAGTTGCGCTTTGACCTGCGCTGCGCACTTTTGACGGTGCGCCGTGCGCGCCAAAATCCGAAAAGTTTGATTTTGGCACGCACGGCGCACCGTCAAAAGTGCGCAGCGCAGGTCAAAGCGCAACTAGCGCACGGCCTGCGCACGATCTGCGCACCCTATGCTAAAGATAGGGTGCGCCGATCGCAGGCGCCGCTGTGCGCTAGGAGGCGGCGATACAAGCAAGGGGCTGGCACGCCGGGCAGAGAGCCGGCTCGGGGGCGGAGCTACCCCCGGCCGTGCGTGCGCTTAAAAAGCGCTAATGTGAAACCACCCTAAGCCACCCCTTTTTTACTTTTCTGCCTATCTTTATCAGTCTACCAAGATGAAGAAGGCAGGGAGTAAGGCACGTGGTCGTGGCCGTGGAGTTTCAGCAGGGAGAGGACGGGGGGATTCAGCAGGGAGAGGACGTGGGGATTCGGTGTCTGCTGCGGCCACCTGTGACCCGGCATCCCCCACTTTTACCAGGCAACAGTCCTTCATACGCAGCTTTGTAGGACCTCGCCGTACCCCACTGCTGCGTGACGAACAAATTGAAGCCGTTGTCGGATGGATGGCCTCACAAGGCCAGAGCACTGAAGAGCAACCATCTGTCTCTTCACCACCTGCCAAATTGCCCAGGCAGTCTGAGAGCCCTGGACAGGAGCCATCTCAATCTTTACTTCTGTTCTTAGAATCTGTTGGCTTGGAAAGAGGTGGCCAGCCAAGCAGCATTCTAGAGCGTGAAGAAGAGGGAGTATGCAGTGATGCGCAACTGCTTTGTCCCTCTGAATCTGAAGAGGCGAGTGGGCCAGTGCCTATTGTCAGCACACCTCAGTGCTCATCTGATGATGATGAGACTCAGTTGCCAATTTCTGGTGCGTACGGTGCTGGCGAGACAACCCAGGACCAGCCGGTGCTTGAAGAGGGGAGTGGAGATGATGAGGTCCTTGACCCATCATGGCATCAGCCACAGGAAGGTGTTGGGAGCAGCTCTGAGGAAGAGATTCCCCGAATGGCCAAAAGAGGAGGGAGAGGGCGGGGGCAGACTTGGTTGCCTGTAGCCTCCACTTTGGCACCCGTGAGGAGCAATCCTCTTCCAAAACACAAAACGGGCGCTCCCAGGACTTGCAGTGCGTGGTCTTTTTTTGACACAGTTGCAGATGACATTTGCTTTGTCAAATGCAAGCTGTGTCATCAGAAAGTGAAACGAGGGAAAAATGTGAGCAACCTCAATACCACAAATATGTGGAAACATGTGCGTACCAAGCACGAGGTGGAGATACACAGACACACTGAAGATGTAGGCCAACCTTCAGCAGCACCTACCACCTCTTCAGCTCGTGTTGGGGCCTCGTCCTCCTGCTCACACACAGTTGGTTCGGCTTCCTCACTGGAACGCCATGGAAAAACCACTGCCACTGTTGTCCAGAGACCCAGTGAAATTCCACCCACTGAACCACGTTCGCAGTCATCAGCACACTCCCAGGCCACTCACCAGCAATCGGTAGCACAGGCATGGGAGAAAAAGCGGCCATACTCGGCAAACCATCCCCGAGCACTGGCTCTGAATGCCGGCATTGCCAAACTACTGGGTGTACACCCTCCTAGATCCTCGCTACCGGGACAACTTACAAAGCCTCATACCACAGTTGAACCGGGAGCGAAAAATGCGGGAGTACCAAGAAAAACTTGTGCAGGCCATCGTGTTCTCCATTCCCCCCGCAAGTGTTGCTGGTAGTGCTTTTCAAAGCAGCCATGTGGGTAGAGGCAGTGGAGGAAGCTCTGCACAAAGAGGTAGCAGAGGCAGTGCCGCAGGACAAGGCAAGGCCAGTATGGCCCAAATGTGGAAAAGTTTTGTGGGACCGCCACAAACGGCTACACCATCACAGACGGCTCCATTCAGCAGGAGACAACGTTTCCGTCAGATGGTGACAGACTACTTGTCTTGCCCTGTTAGTGTACTCCCAGATGGCTCTTCCCCGTTCAAGTATTGGGTCTCTAAGCTGGATACATGGCCAGAGATTAGCCAGTATGCATTGGAGGTGCTGGCTTGCCCTGCTGCCAGTGTATTATCGGAACGTGTCTTTAGTGCTGCAGGTGGTGTGGTAACAGACCGTCGCACGCGACTATCGGCCAATAATGTTGACCGGCTTACTTTTCTGAAAATGAACAAGGCCTGGATCTCACCTGAATTTGCCAGTCCTCTTCCAGAATAAATAATTGGCTGGCAACAGGATCCAGGTCTCCTGTTGTGTTCATGTTTCTATGACCTGAACTTTATTTCCTGGGCTACAGCAACGCCCGTTTATTTCCTGGGCTACAGCAATGTCTCCTGCTTTGTCTACATTCCCACTACTTGTAGTGGAAATGTGGACAGAGCAGGAGACATTGCCTGACTCACCTCTAGGGAGAAGCTGCTGTTACAGAACCCCAGTAACACAGGAACAAGTGTGGGTTGTGCAGACGGCATTTCAGAGCAGCAAGTGGCGTGGTTGGAAGCCAGAGGAAATACTCGAAACAGAGTGAAGACAGAGGCCTATTTGGAGTACGTTGACAGCTAGTAGTAGTCTAGAAACAATCGCAAACTGCCACCAAGTAGGCCTCGGCCTACTACCTGATTTTCCCTGGGCTCCGACACCACCAGTTGGTGCTCAGAAGTGCTGTCCGCACAGACAAAACTCTCGCTCATGTGTAAGTGGGGTTCGGTAATGTCAGCTGATCCCCTGCTGTGTGTATGGCAAAGTGTCGTGCTCAGTCCACAGTCAAACAATCTCAGATTTACACCTGGCTCCAAGTAGGCCTCGGCCTACTACCTGATTTTCCCTGGGCTCCGACACCGCCAGATGGTGCTCAGAAGTGCTGTCCGCACAGACAAAACACTCGCTCATGTGTAAGTGGGGTTCAGTAACGTCAGCTGATCCCCTGCTGTGTGTACGGCAAACTCTCCTGCTGCCTCCAAATTCAAACAACGTCTTATCTTAAACTGCCTCCAAGTAGGCCTCAGCCTACAGAATGACTATCCCTGGGCTCCAACATCGTCAGTTGTTGTTCGGAAGTGCTGTCCACACAGAAAAAAACACTCATTCATGTGAAAGTGGGGTTCGGTAACGTCAGCTGATCCCCTGCTGTGTGGAGGGCAAAATGCTGCTGCCTCCAAATTGTAACTACTTCAGATTTAAACATTCTCTGATTTGGCCTCTGTCTCCACTCTGTGTCTTGTATTTCCCCTGACCTCCAGCACCGCCAGTTCCTGCTCACAGTTGCCGTCTGCGCATTCCACACGTGTTCCTGTGTTACTGGGGTTCTGTAATGTCAGCAGATCCCCCAATGTGTGTCCGCCACTGTCTCCTGCGCTGTCCACTTTCCCACTGCAAGCGGTGGAAATGTGGACAGAGCAGGAGACAGTGGCAGACACACATCAGGGGCTCTGCTGACATTACAGAACCCCAGTAACCCAGGAACACGTGTGGATTGGGCAGACGGCTGCTGTACGCATAAACTGGCGGTGTTGGTGGTCACGTGAAATCCTGGAAACAGAGTGGAGACAGATGCCTAATTGGAGCACATTGACAGTCTGTTGTAGCCTACAAACAATCTAAAACTGCCACCAAGTAGGCCTCGGCCTGCACCCTGATTGTCCCTGGGCTCCAACAACGCTAGTTGGAGCTCGGAAGTGCTGTCCACACAGAAAAACACACTTGTTCATGTGAAAGTGGGGGTCAGTAATGTCAGCTGATCCCCTGCTGTGTGGAGGGCAAAGTGTCCTGCTCCCTCAAAAGTCAAAATACCTCAGCTTTACACCTGGCTCCTAGTAGGCCTCGGCCTGCACCCTGATTGTCCCTGGGCTCCAACAACGCTAGTTGGTGCTCGGAAGTGTTGTCCACACAGAAAAACACACTTGTTCATGTGAAAGTGGGGGTCAGTAACGACAGCTGATCCCCTGCTGTGTGGAGGGCAAAGTGTCCTGCTCTCTCCAAAGTCAAAATACCTCAGCTTTACACCTGCCTCCTAATAGGCCTCAGCCTGCACCCTGATTGTCCCTGGGCTCCAACAACACTAGTTGGTGCTCAGAAGTGCTGTCCACACAGAAAAAAACACTCGTTCATGTGAAAGTGGGGTTCGGTAACGTCAGCTGATCCCCTGCTGTGTGGAGGGCAAACTGCTGCTGCCTCCAAATTGTAACTACTTCAGATTTAAACATTCTCTGATTTGGCCTCTGTCTCCACTCTGTGTCTTGTATTTCCCCTGACCTCCAACACCGCCAGTTCCTGCTCACAGTTGCCATCCACGCATTCCACACGTGTTCCTGTGTTCCTGGTGTTCTGTTACGTGAGCAGATCCCCCAATGTGTGTTCGGCACTGTCTCCTGCGCTGTCCACCTTCCCACTGCAAGCGGTGGGAATGTGGACAGAGCAGGAGTCAGTGGCAGACACACATCAGGGGATCTGCTGACATTACAGAACCCCAGTAACACAGGAACACGTGTGGATTGGGCAGATGGCTGCTGTACGCATAAACTGGTGGTGTTGGTGGTCACGTGAAATCCTGGAAACAGAGTGGAGACAGATGCCTAATTGGAGCACGTTGACAGTCTGTTGTAGCCTACAATCTAAAACTACCACCAAGTAGGCCTCGACCTGCACCATGATTGTCCCTGGGCTCCAACAACGCCAGTTGGTGCTCGGCAATGTCTTTGGCATGGGTACTGCCTGTTGCCCAGCCTGGTTCCAGCACGCCAGCTGTTTCCGGGTAGTGTCAAGGTCACTATGCCACCAATCCGTTGTCCTGTCGTCTTGCGGCCGGGTTAGCCGACTCTACGGTGCCTGCAGTTTAGGTGACTCCTATGTGGACTGCGGGAACTGGCACTGAAGGCTGGATCCGTAGTGCCAATGGGACATGGACCCCCTGTAGGACTGTGGGTTTCGGTAACTGCGGCCGGCTTGCGGCCTGGCTACTTTGCTTTGGATGGGTACCTTCTGCTACCCACCCGGGTTCCAGCATTGTCAGCTGGTTCTCGCCAGAGCCTTTGGCCTAGGTGCCTCCATCTTGGTATCCGAAGGTCCAGCACCGTCAGCTGGTCCTTGTTAGTGCTTTCTAGCACAGGTACCTCCTGCCTAGTAACCGTGGTCCAGCACCGTCAGCTGTTCCTCGGTAGTGCCATTGGCTCTTGTAGCTTTTGCTACCCATCTGGGTTCCAGCACCGTCAGCTGGTTCTCGGCAGTGTCTTTGGCATGGGTACTCCCTGTTGCCCAGCCTGTTTTCAGCACGCCTGCTGTTTCCGGGTAGTGTCAAGGTCACTATGCCACCAATCCATTGTCCTGTCGTCTTGCGGCCGGGTTAGCCGACTCTACGGTGCCTGCAGTTTAGGTGACTCCTATGTGGGCTGCAGGAACTGGCACTGAAGGTTGGATCCGTAGTGCCAATGGGACATGGACCCCCTGTAGGACTGTGGGTTTCGGTAACTGCGGCCGGCTTGCAGCCTGGCTACTTTGCTTTGGATGGGTACCTTCTGCTACCCACCCGGGTTCCGGCATTGTCAGCTGGTTCTCGCCAGAGCCTTTGGCCTAGGTGCCTCCATCTTGGTATCCGAAGGTCCAGCACCGTCAGCTGGTCCTTGGTAGTGCTTTTTAGCACAGGTACCTTCTGCTTAGTAACCGTGGTCCAGCACCGTCAGTTGGTCCTCGGTAGTGCCATTGGCTCTTGTTCCTTCTGCTACCCATCCGGGTTCCAGCATTGTCTGCTGGTTCTCACCAGAGCCTTTGGCATAGGTGCCTCCATCTCGGTATCCGAAGTCCAGCACCGTCAGCTGGTCCTTGGTAGTGCTTTTTAGCACAGGTACCTTCTGCTTAGTAACCGTGGTCCAGCACCGTCAGTTGGTCCTCGGTAGTGCCATTGGCTCTTGTTGCTTCTGCTACCCATCCGGGTGCCAGCACTGTCTGCTGGTTCTCGCCAGAGCCTTTGGCCTAGGTGCCTCCATCTCAGTATCCGAGGTCCAGCAACGTCAGCTGGTCCTTGGTAGTGGTTTCTAGCACAGGTACCTCCTGCATAGTAACCGGGGTCCAGCACCGTCAGCTGTTCCTCAGTAGTGCCATTGGCTATTGTTCCTTCTGCTGCCACTACGGGTTCCAGTACTGTCAGCTGTTTCTCGCCAGTTTCTCAGCCTTCTTGTACCTTCTGCTACATTTCCAAGATCAAGCTTTTTGAAATTGTCTTTGGTAATCCTTATTGATCTCCATGACGACAACCCTGATGACAAGGACCCTGAAGACCACACCAAAGAAGACCAGAAATATGACCCTAAATAATAAGACCAAGAGGACAAAGAACATGAAGACAACCACCAAGATACAGAACAAAAGACAGAAGAACAAGACGCAGAAGAAGCAAAAGCAGAAGAACAGAAAGCAGAAGAACATTAAGCATAAGACTAAAAATCAGCATAGAAGAAATCAAAATTATAAGCAGAAGAAGACTAAGCAGTAAATGGGGGTGAGTCCGTTCCTCCTCGTGGTGCCCCTGGAAAATGCCTGCTGCTGCAGGCCAAACTGAACGCGGACAAATCCTGTTGTAAATCTTTAGTGACAGGCAGAACGTAAGGTGTAATATTATAACTTTTATAGATAAGTACTACAGGAATGCCTGTCACCATAAGAAAATGAAGAAAAAGAAGAATAGGAAGAAGATGAAGAAATAGCATATTAAAATTAATAATAGCTGAATAAGAAGAATATGAAGAATGGAAAAAAAAAATTAATGGGAAGAAGATGAAGAAGAAGAAGATGAATATGGTGAAGAAAAAGTTGATGAAAAAAATGCTACTGCTGCGGATCATGAAGGAGAAAGGGTGGGAGAAGTACAAAAGAAGGTGAAGAGCATGGAAGTTGTGAAACATACATATCTGACAAAATATAAAAAAGGTTAACATAGTCAATATCTTTTTAACTCTGAACGTCTTGGAAAAAAAAAATTGGAATTAATGCTATGCCATGTGATTTGAATAAACCACTATGCCTTTAATGTCTCCTCCACCTCCCACAATACAATCTACATGATTCTTATTTGTTTTCAATTATGTAGAATTAGCCAACAAGGAAATAAAGGGCTTTTTTAAATTCCGATACCGGAAGTCACATTGACTTGAATGGGACTTCCGGTATCGGAATCGGCGATACCAGATATTTTTTTCGTATCGGGCGATACCATCCGATACGATATTTTTGGGTATCGAACGGTATCGCTCAACACTAGTTATGCTGCCTTTCCCATCACCCTCACATTCCCAAAATTTTGGGTGATGGGCAATACTGATTGTGACACTTCTAGACCCATGCTACAAGAAGAACTTTATATTTCTTATTCCAGAGGCAGACAGGTGTACTACAATGTTGGAGGACCAGAGGGCCCTTCTTGCAGATTTATTAAAAATATTCTCATATGAAAACGCTGGCAGCAGAGGTCACAGTTCATTGGAAAAGCAAGGAAGGAGCGGAGGTAGGAGAGAGACAAAACTCCAATCCAGCAGAGGCAGTGGAACACTAGCAAAGTTCGGGGAGAGTTTTCTCAGACTCTCCCATCGCTCTGGCCCTGAGGCCTCGGGGGACTCTCACAAGGATTGCAAAGTTTGGGAAAATGCTGAGGGAGTACCTTGCTGACAGTACCAACGTCCTCTGTCATTCCTCTGTGCCTTATAATTATTGGTTATCCACACTGAACACATGGCATGAAATGGCTCTCTCTACTGCGCAAGTGCGCCTTAATCTCTGGTGGTCACTGGACACATGGAGCCTCGCTAAATGGCAGTTCTGCTTTTAGTGATGGGAGCCAACAGGAACAGTCCTTTGTAGCGCCAGTGCTCTAAAGACGGAGCATGCTGCTCAGCCTATTATGTGCTGCTTGCTCACGCCAAAAATCTCTGCTATCATGCCCGCTTTCTCTTAAGCTGAACCCCTGCCTCTAGGTCACTGGGTCTGTCTGTCTGCTACAGTTTGTTGCAGCGTTGGTGCTTCAGGTGCGTATTGTACTGCCCCACTTGCTGATCACACGCCCACAACTGGGGACTCACTCCTGCTTTGCATTTTTTTCCCTCAGCTTTCAGCCAGGTTCCCTGTCTAAACATTCCCCCTCTTCATTGGTAATGGGGCCTGTCCGTTCCCCTATTCCTTCCCCCAGAAACAGGGGATGCAGCCTTGACAGTTCCGGATCGAGCACAGCACAGGTACCCGCAGCCCGGTCATCCTGACTCCATACATATCTGGTCAATCAGTTCTTTAATGCAAGCATCATAGAAGGCATGTTCTTCCAATTTTCAAGAGAAAATTTTACATTACATCCAGAACAGTTTCACTTTCAAGGACTTTGTGGCTCATATCAATCCACAAGATGACACTAGTCTCATACTTCAAAATTTCAGTGGTAAATCATTTCCCCACTGATAGGTTGTGTATGTTTTGACTTATGTAACATCATTTAGGTGATAATAATTATTCATACCTATTTGCTTTACAATATATTTATCTTTTTCTTCAAGGCTTCGAAATATAATGTTGTAAAAGTGAAAGCAAGTTGGTGGAGTGTGTTTTAACTCAAATGTGAAACTAATTGTCATGTTTACTATTTCTCCATTCCGTGTGCGGCTAACCACCTCATTGATCTTATTTAGTTTCTTTGGCAAGAAAAGAACAGCTCCATCAAAACCATGTGCTTTTCCTATTAATTCATCATGCTGGTAAAGAAGAGATGAGATTAGGAATCTAGATAAGATCTGTGGACATTAGTCAACATGGCACTGTGACAAGAGCCACTGGGGTCTAGCTATCAATTTGACATAGTTTGTGCACAGCTGAATAGAGTTGCGAGCAAAACCAGATTTTGATTCAATAACATGTTGGATGGATTGTCTAGTGGAAACACTCATATCATAGAAGTCACATCTATGACCACCATGCTCTCCAACTGACACATCTTGAAATCCAGCTGAAATTTAAAACCTCTATCTTCTGTTCTAAAAACTGCAGGGGCTCCTTTTTGACATCCTCATCCAACAAGTTCAGTATTAGTAGGTGATGGATTGTCAGAATCCGACCCAGGAACACCAGGCTACGGTAGTTGCGAGTCCTGGCCCCGTGCTCTTCCACGTGCTCTTGCTCTGGCTCTTCCAGTCATGATTTAATCAAGAAGATTTTGCCTTCGTAATCCAGAAACAGAGTACAACTCCACCCAAGCATTCACCCTCTGCTCCTCAGACTTTCTATATTTGCGCAGTAACTGTCTCTAGGCAGAAGATGATGATAGTGGTAGTAGTTGGTGCATTTAAGACACAGTCATGAAGCAGCCATAATAAATTGAAACAGAAGTGTTTTCACCAACATACTAAACTGTTCAATATGTGGCCTGTATTTTTGTTTTTTACAGCAAATTAGTGTTTAGAACTAGGGTAACATACAGCAAAAACAGTTCGATGGAGCCTTCAAATGCCACAATCTGTAGCCCACAGATACATGAAGATGTCACGGAGATACCACACTGTCAAGTATGTGGCTGGTATATTTTTTTACAGCGAAATAGTGTATGGAAATAGGGTAACACACAGCAAAAAAAGTTTAATGGGGGCCTGAAATGCCACAATTTGTAGCCCACAGATAGATCAGGCATCTGACGGAGATACCACACTGTTCAATATGTGGCCTGTATATTTGTTTTTTATAGAAAAATCTGTATAGAATTACGGTAAGACATCAAATACAGTAGAATGGAGGACTTAAATGCTACAATTTGTAGCCCACAGATAGACCAGGCATCTGATGGAGATGCCAGACTGTTCAATATGTGGCCTGGATTTATTTATTTTTTCCCCAAAATGGTGTATATACCTAGGGTAGCAGACAGCAAATACAGTAGAATGGAGTCCTTAAATGCAACAATTTGTAGCCAAGAGATAGATCAGGCATCTGACGGAGATAGCACACTGTTAAATATGTGACCTGTGTTTTTACGGTATATTGTGTCAATATGTAGGCTATGATACTATAAAAAAATTCTTTGGAGGATTGAAATTGTAAAATATTTAGCACAATGATATGTGATGTGTGTGACAGACAAAAACAGTGTTACATATATATGAACTGTAGCTAAATCTTTTTTTTGGCAGCTAAATATTTTTTGCTGACTAAATATTTTTGGGACACCTAAATATTTTTTGGGCAGCTAAATATTTTTTTGGCAGCAAAATGGTGTCAAAAAAATTTATAAGACACTCCAAAAATACTACAGTACCACAAAAAATGCCAGAATTTTCTGAGCACTTAGGTGTGATGCCTGGGATGGGCAAAGCCTTTTAAAATTGCTGGATTTTCACTCTGTAGTATTAAAAGGATTTGGCTGTAGTCTGCAGTGTCATAAAGCAAATGGAGAAAAAAAAGGGGCTCTGGATTGCTTTGCAATAAAATAATGAGGATTAAGGTGCAAAAAAAACTATTCCTAGCGACTGATACATGGAGCTAGGTATATATGTAATAGGCAGCAGCAGCAGACAGTAATGGACCCTTTTGATGTATACAATGATATCTATATACCCACATACAGTGTCTGCATACCTTACACTGATGTGTATATACACACATACACTCCTTGCCTACCTAGCACTGCAATTTATATACCCCGTAATTAGTCCTTTGAAGGACTGTTGGTTTAGCTGGATAAGTGGATTCAACGATGGTATACCCTTACTTACTAATAAGAGCACAAATCTCTCCCTACCTCAGCAGCAGCTCTCCCTACACTGTGTGATTCCGGATGTGACTGTGATGAGCAGGGCAGTAGCAGGTCTCTTACAGACCTGATGCTGGTGTGCGGCCAGCCAATCACTGTAATACCACAACAAAGATGGCTGTGACATTACAGAGTGTGGCAGACAATCCCTGCATGTTGATTAGCACTCTAAAGAGTGCCAAACTTTCAGGGAGACCCGAGCTACCGCCGAATAATCCCAGAAATGCTCGGTGCTCGCTGAGTACTGCGAGTATAGTGATATTCGGGCGAGTAACGAGCATTACTAAATATGCTCGCTCATCACTATTTAGAGTCTGAAGAAACATAGAGAATACCAAGAATTTATACAGATGAAGAAATGGCTATGTAGAAAAAGTGTATATTTCTATTTTAACAAATCTATAGTGAATGGTATATACCCAGATCTATTTGAACTGACCAAGTAAGAGAAAAGTGAGAAGAAAGTAACGATAAAGGTTACAATCAACTTTAATAATATAAAGTGACAGTGTTGAAAGTGACAAGAGTGCATAAATATTACATACCAAATCACATACTTAAAATGCAAAATGTCTTCAGTAAAAGGTAGACTAAAGTGCTCAACGTGCATAGGGGGTACGTTGTAATTATTAAAGTGTGAAATGTAAAAAGTAAACCATTGAATAAAAGATGAGTGGGGACAAAAAACACACATCAGGTCCATATACAGGTGCTTCTCATAAAATTAGATTATCATCAAAAAGTTAATTTATTTCATATCTTCAATACAAAATGTGAAACTCATATATTATATAGAGTCATTACAAACAGAGTGATCTTATTCAAGTGTTTATTTCTGTTAATGCAGATGATTATGGCTTACAGTCAATGAATAACTAAAAGTCAATATCTCAGTAAATTAGAATAAGTAGCAAAAACACCTGCAAAGACTTCCTAAGCATTTAAAAAGGTCCCTTATTCTATTTCAATAGGATTCACAATCATGGGGAAGACTGCTGACTTGTCAAATGTCCAGAAGGCAGTCATTGATATACTCTTCAAGTAAGGTAAGCCACAAAAAGTCATTGCTAAAGAAGCTGGCTGGTCACAAAGTGCTGTATCCAAGCATATTAATGGAAGGTTGAGTGGGAGGAAAAAGTGTGTCTTTTTCAGTGCTACCAGATTTGCTAATGCCACTTTTTCTTCAGTAGATGGAAAAAGGCTGTCATTCTCTGTTTTGAAGTGTAATTTTTTCTAAACAATTTTTCTGGAGAAGAGGTGTAGATCTTTGATGGCTAAAAATAGGTCTAGATGTTGGGATGGAGAAAACGTTTCTCAAGGACCGCGAGTTGAATATCAGATAATTCATGCATCGATAAATTGATTACCTTTGGATGATCATCCTTCCTCTTTTTAAGCTTTTTTTAATATCAGCTTGTTTTCTGGTACCGGCGTACCGAGTTCTGTAACCTGTATTATCATTATTTTCCTGATCACTCATGAGTACATTACTTTCTGATGTGGATGACATGGAACTAAAAGAAGTGTCTCTTGGTCTAAAATTTTTATGCTATTTTTCCTCCTCAGTTGCCATTTAGAATTTTGTTTAATCAAAATTTAAAAAATTAATCAAAATCATTTATATCCCTTTGGTACATCTTTATTTTTCTGTAGCAAATCTCTTTCTCCCATTTCTCCATCTCATTATTAAGGTCAGCTGACCATATCTCAAGATGTTCTTTTTTATGTCCTTTTTAATAGTTTGTACAAGTTTTTCTAATTTCTCTTCAACCACAGCCAAAGACTGTGTATTGCTCTCAATAATTATTTTTAAAAACTCAATAGAACAAGTTATGGCCGCTTTCTACAACCTTTCAGTGAGTGCTTTATCATTGAGTTCAAAGATAGGGAAAAGTTGCACCCTGAGGCCTCTGGGTACTATCTGGTGACTGACATGATTCTCCAAAGATGTTTTTGTCCCCAATATTCAGTTTTTCTGTACATCGCACTTTTATATTGTTTCAAAATTTCTTTGTCAGCTACAGAGGTATCAATGGTTGACACAGCGGCACCTACATTAAACATATTTAATGCCTTTTGCTGCCAAGAAGATTCTCTGGCTTTATAATCCATTTTAATTGAGTGGACTGTCTATTTAAGAACAGAAAATAGATGAGCATACATATTAGTTCATCAGACCTTAGATAGGCCACACTCCATACATACTATACATACACAAAAAAAAAAACAGATTAAACCTGGAAAAATTAGTGTCGGTATTCAGAAGTAGAATAGACATTAATTTTATTAAATTACAACATAGAACATATAAAATAATTGGTTAAAAGATGACTTGTTTCAACATGGAGACTCAGCGGAAAAAAGAGTATTTTGGACATAACATCCTTTCAAAAGGTTAAATACTTGGATGATAATGGTAAAAAGACCTAAAAACATTTAGTCATTCATTCTGTGGAGAACCACAAATCTGATTATCAGCAGATGGTGAGTATTATCAAGACAGGAAATGTATAGTGCAAGTGAGGAGTCTGGACCTGTGGCCAGCGAGGAGCGAGTATTTGATTTTTTATGTATGGAGCAATATATGAGGCCCATACTGTATGGATCATTACATGGGGCCCATTCTGTATGGAACATTATATGGGTCCATTCGGTATGGATAAATATATGGGGTACATTTTGTATGGAGCAACATTTTCTAAGTGAGCCTACTTTTATGTATTTTTGTAGTAACAACTAGGGTAATAGCTACTTAAGATATGGTGTATAGAATCTTTTACTGAATAAGGATTAGACTATTATAGGACTTGTATTAGTTCATCATTATTTAGAAAGATTAGTGTTAGTTACATAAGAAAACTTTGTTTGATCATCAAGAAGAATCATCTTCATCTATATCATCAAGATTTAGGCTGATTGGTGTCAGTAATACAAGAAGATTTTCCTTGATTAATAATAAGAATCATCATATATATATATATATATATATATATATATATAAAGAAGCCTATATAGATTATCCATTATTAAGCCAAGAAAATGACATTTTGAACCCCTCTTCTCTTTCTCACCTACCTGTTTAACACCTTATCACACCCCTGCCACTATCGGGCTCTATAGGGTGAGCAGGGAGAGCCATCGTGGAGCGGGGGCACCACTGCACAGGTTATAAGGAGCCAACCTCCGCTGTCAGGTAGGTCCAATTAGGCCAGCATAGGGATAGGCACCTCCCTATGGTGGTCATTTATTTTTTGGTTATGGTAAGATGCAGTGTTGTTAACTATTTGTTTGATATTTTGGTCTTAGTATTTGGTAATAAAGATTGTTTTTTTATTATAAACAGAAGAGATAACTTCTCCCCTTATTGGCTGATTAGCATCTGAGATGGATAACTGAATTTGTTAGCATATTAGTGATAAGCTGTTTCTTTATAGCTACATAACAAATATTGCTGGATAGGTAGGTTTTGACCTTACATATGTGTCCTACGATTGGCCAACATAATATGCACGATGTTATAGTAATCACCATTGGTCAGTGAATCATTATATTTACCTACAAATACTTAACTTCCTGTTACCTTTGTGACACACCCCCTGATGAAGCGAGGGTGAAACACACGCTGGGTGTAACGTCTCCGTCAGATTTGGGGCCTGCTGTTCCGGTCGCAGCCACTAGGAGGCGCCGGGCCGCCACTTCGCCGTCAGACTCGGGGACGGCTGTTCCTGCCTCGGCCACTGGGAGGCGCCGTGGTTCTATTACATCGCCGTCAGACTCAGGGCCTATGGTCCCAGCTTTAGCCACTAGGAGGCGCCGGTCTGTCACGTCACCGTTGGATTCAAGGCCTGCTGTTCCGGTCACGGCCACTAGGAGGCGCCAGACCGCCACTTCACTGTCAGACTCAGGGACGGCTGTTCCTGCCTCGGCCACTGGGAGGCGCCGTGGTCCGCCCGTGAGTTATGGTGGTGACAGAGAAGTGGCTCCTGCGCAGGCATCTGGTGGGCGCAGGCTCCGCCCCTCTGTCAGTCATCAGGGGGTTACTGCAACTCCATCTGGCCTGGTCCTGGGGGCGGCCCTAATGACATCACCAGTCCAGGAACCTGTGAGGGATGACCTGATCCCTCAAATACCTTGGGACTGGTCTTGCAAGCCGCCGGATATATTCTTGGTTCCCCTGTGTGTTACTTAGTGATTGATTTCTGTTTGACTCTGACCTCAGCCTGGATTTCTGACCCCTCTTTTGCCTGACGATTCTGTACTTCTGCTACTCTCCTGGTTTGTGACCTTGGCCTGGATATTCTGACTCTGCTACTTCCTAACGATTCTGTACCTCTGCTGCCCTCCTGGTTTTTGACTCTGACCTTGGCCTGAAATTGACTCTGCTATTGCCTGCCGTTTTTGTACTTCACTTTGACGACCGTCCTGCTCTGGCCGCTGCTCCTATTCAGACAGTACCTCCTGGGCTCTGTTGTAAATCCAGATCCCTGTATAGGGGTAAAGGGTATCAGTGTTTCTCGGGGTGTTGCCTGGCTGCAGCCCAGAACCGCAGACGGACGTTACATTGGGACGCTGGACAATACTGCCTTTAGACATTCTTATCAGCATAGCATGTAAGTACTTATACTTTTATAACGATAGTCTAGAATTTTCATTATGGCATATACTACAGACTTTTGTAAATATATCCAATAGAATGTATATATACACTTGCCACTTTACAGCTTTTGTAAAATATTTTGTATACAGTACCTTATTGTACTACTTGATGCATGTATGGTCGTCCATTGTGTTCTTCCCTCCGCTAAGCCCTGAGCCATTTCCATGACATCAGATTTAGTTATTCTCTTTTGTTATTCCTTTTTATTTTATGTAATTTTATATATCACATAGACTTGTTACCATTCTATATCATCTTGTATATTTTTATAAATACTACCTATCTTTCTGGATTGAATATAAAATGTAATAGTTCTGTTCCTTTTGCTATGTATACTGCACCTATGAAGCCATACGCTACCTCTAACGTGTGTACAATCAGCCTGTATAAATAATTGGTGGTGGCAGCTAGTGGTTCTTTTTGTTATTGCAAAGATGGCAGTGACTGTGCGGAGGTTATATACATATATTCCATGCATTAGAATCAGAGGTGTATATACCATATGCTCACTGTTAGTTTCACAATAACAGGCCTAGAAGTGGAAGCAGCCGCAGCCTCATCCATCACTTGTCAAGCAATTGCGTACTGTATTTTGTGGTTTATGAGACACACCGCATTATAAAACGCACCCGAAATTTTGAGGAGAAAAATAGAAAAAAACTTTTTTAATGAAATGGTGGTGCTTCTTAAAATCCATGCTTCTTATTGCTTAATGGGGGTGGTGGCTATGGTGAAGCAGGGTCCCATGATGGAGGCAGGAGTGGGGTGATGCTACAGACCCCAGACTGGGAGAAAGGGATGTTTGGATGTGCAACACTGCGGGTATTCACTGGTGCGGGGGCTCCACCGACATTTTGTTAAAGCCCGGAGAACCGGACTTCCATGGTTTACTTTGTGGTGGACTCTAGGAAAATGGCCGCCGTGGTGGCGCATACGCAGATGGAGATCTTGGCGCCAAGATTTCAGTTCCCGATATCTCCATCTATGCGTGTGCTGCCCCTGGAACCCATTTTCCTGGAGTTCATTGCAAGGTAAACCATGAAAGTACAGGGGTCCGGGGCTTTCATAAAATGTCGGCGGAGCCCCCGCACCACCAAACACCTGCAGTGTCGCACCTCCAAGCACCCCCTCATCCCAGCCAGTGGCCTGCAGCAATGCAACACTCTTGCATCCTCCAGTAGTGACCTTGGAACCCTACTCCACCGCAGCCGGTAAGATATGTTCGAATTACAAGACGCACTCCCATTTCCCCCCCCAAATTTGGGGGGAAAAAGTGTGTCTTATAATCTGACAAATAAGGTAATTGTCCTGACAATTGGAAGCAGCAGAGTTGCATTCACCTGACAACTCGTGGCAGCAGAGGGGTCTGTGTTATCTCTCCGATGTCATCTGTGAGAAAATAGTAACATTGGTAGGTTCAGCGTGACCCCCACGGCTGTTACTTTGACTGTTACTTTGACATTAAGCAACAAGCAATAAACTGTAGAATTAAAAGAAGCTCTGTTTTTGAGACTGGCTAGAATTTTTAATAAGAGGTAAGTTGCAAAGTTGCTGAAGAATTGGTAAAAGTTGGTTAAAGATCTGAGCTGTTGCTAATCCATATGATTTGTACTCTAACAGTGGTGACCAACATGAATTTAGAAAAGATGACCTTCTGTTCATCAACGTAATAGAAAGGGGCATTTTGTAAAGTTGATACTAAATCATTTAGGCAAACCCAGAGGACATTGTCAGTGAGAAAGAAGACCTGTGACAGGCCAATATTCTAAACTTCAAAGTTTTTGATGAAAAAAAAAATCACTTCTTTTAGGCACAGTCATAATTGAAAACATTGATATTGTATTCGAACTTAAATTACAACTTTGGATTTGACATCTACTTGTAATTTTAGTGCAATTATCTAAAGTTTTAGTTACAGTACATTTAATATAGCCAATTAATGTTCAGCAGGAGATTATGTAGTGATAACATGCATAATCTCATGGAATTTTAGCTTGACAACATTTAGCTCTATATTAAACATTATATTGTAATACCATATCAAATAGATAACCGTATTCGCCAAATAAACATGTAACATTTCCACTTTTTCTCAAATATGATTAACTCTTGTTTAAATAAAGACAAGTCTCCAATTTTAATTATTCATTGTATATTTGCTATTTAGGAGTCTTAACATTTTACTGTACGTCAAATAGTTTGAAAAAACTTAGTAACTTGTTTCAAATAAATCCACATCAATTCAGCTTAGTCTTTAATAACTGGCTACAGTGGGTGGACAGGAGATATGGTATTTTCATATGCATTAATTAACACTGCATTTATTTAAATTTTAGAATCCACATAACTTGTACAGATTTTGCTTCAAAATATGTTACTGCCATTTATATTCCAAAATGTTATATTGCAATATCAAACTGACAAAACACAATAAGCCTCATAAATGAAAAAGTTCTGTGTTTACAGAATTATTTTATGTCAGTTTCCATAAAATAGAACATTGTTCACAGGTCAGTAAAATTCGTTTGTTATACAAATGATCTGCTTCCACTTTCTAAGGCATGTTATCGATACAGAAATGTATTGAAATATGCAGACATTGTTCCAGCTGGAAATACAGATTTTATCAATCTAGAGTAGAGATGAGCGACTTTGCCTTTTTTCGGGTCAAGTCGGGTTTCATGAAACCCGACTTTCGCAAAAGTCGGGTCGAACAAAATCCAAAGCAAGTCAATGGGGAAGCAAAGTCGGCAGGGAGTGGAGGACAGTAAACACACCTACAGTGCCCATTTCAATGCCAAAAACATCAATTCTTATAACTGAAGCTTGTCAACCTTAATTTACTTCCTAATAATAGTTACGCATTGAAAACTGGGGGTTATTTGGCTAAAGTTGTGGGGGGGTTGGGCTAGCTCCAGGTTTTCGTGTGCCCTGGGCCAAAGAGTGTCAGTGCGCCCCTTTAACACATGCCACAACTCATGATGCTCCGATACGCCACAGAAATATAGGTATAGTACAATGACACATACTTCACTGCTTACATGACATGACTGATCTATTTTAAATTGTACAATAGCTCAAAAACAGGACAGTATATTACTCCATACAGTGTTATAGCCACCACATTGTGCGCCATACAGAATAATGAGCCCCATATATTTCTCCATACCAAGTAATTAGTCACATATAATGTTCCATACAGTATCTGATGAGCTCCACATAACAATTCATAAATAATGGGCCCCATTTGTAATGCTCCAGTGTATAATGTGCCCCTTAGATCCTTAGATGCTGCTCCAGTGTCTGATCTGCCCCATTTACATTGCTCCAGTACATGATGGACCTCATGGATTCATGGATGATGCTCCAGTGTATGATGGGCGCCAATAATGATCCATATATAATGGTCCCCATTTGTAATGCTCCAGTGTATAATGTGTCCCTTAGATGCTGCTCCAGTGTCTGATCTGCCCCATTTACAATGCTCCAGTACATGATGGGCCTCATGGATGATGCTCCAGTATATCATGGGCTATAATAATGCTCCATATATAATGGGCCCCATTTGTAATGCTCCAGTGTATAATGTGCCCGTTAGATGCTGCTCCAGTGTCTGATCTTCCCCATTTACATTGCTCCAGTACATCATTGGCCTCATGGATGCTGCTCCAGTGTCTGATCTTCCCCATTTACATTGCTCCAGTACATGATGGGCCTCATGGATGATGCTCCAGTGTATGATGGGCTCTAATAATGCTCCATATATAATGGGCCCCATTTGTAATGCTCCAGTGTATAATGTGCCCCTTAGATGCTGCTCCAGTGTCTGATCTGCCCCATTTACATTGCTCCAGTACATGATGGGCCTCATGGATTCATGGAAGTTGCTCCAGAGTCTGATGGGCTCCAATAATGCTCCATATATAATGGGCCCCATTTGTAATGCCCCAGTGTATAATGTGCCCCTTAGATGCTGCTCTAGTGTCTGATCTGCCCCATTTACATTGCTCCAGTACATCATGGGCCTCATGGATGATGCTCCAGTGTATCATGGGCTCTAATAATGCTCCATATATAATGGACCCCATCTGTAATGCTCCAGTGTATAATATGCACTTTAGATGCTGCTCCAGTGTGTGATCTGCCCCATTTACATTGCTCCAGTACATGATGGGCCCTATTTTTAATTAACCCAGGCATGGTATGTGAAAAGAGCTCCATGGAGTAATCTGAGGTGTGTGCTTCCACATCCTTCAATTTTGGTGTGGGTGAAGGACACAAGGAGAGGGGTTGCTCCTGACCAGAAGCCTGCAGTTACGACTCAGTGCTTGCATTTTTTACAACTTCAGAACAGGAGGCGATAAAGCTGGAGGCTGTTTCAGCAATGTAAGCCACAAACAGTTGCTGATACTCCGGCTTTAAAAGCAGTCTACCTACTCCCAGAAAAGGGAGCCTTACAGGCCTTCCTGAGCTACACCATGATGCTGGCTCAACACCTCCTGTCTTAGCTGCTATTGTGTTTTTGGCACTATCAGCAGATGCACTACCACCACCATCAGTACCAGGTGGCCCTCCATGCCCACGTCTGCGTCCTCTTCCACCATACTTCCTCATGTGTTTGAAAATGGACCCAAAATACCAGCAGATATATGGTACTGTATCATAAGTGTACAGCTCTACACAGTCTATAGATAACAGTAAATCTCCGTATATATTTCCTGAGGCATACACAGACGCTCACAGGCTCAGTATGGATTACCCAATAAAATAACAAGTTGAAAAGGGTACAGTATCACCAGATAAAAAGTATATATAGTATAGTGTAAACATTCTGATTCTCCGTATACATTTCAGGAAGCAGACACAAACGCTCTCAGGCCCGGTATGGATTACACAAGAATATGAAAAGCTGTAAATGGGTTATGTAACACAAGCGTACAGCTGTATACAGTGTTGGGGTAATCTTAAAGTTCCAATTATATTGCCGGAGTAACAGACAGACGTTTACAGGCTCTTTATGGATTACACCAGAATCTTAATAGCTAAAAAGGTTACTGTATCAGAAGCGTTCTGCTGTATACAGTGTTGGCCAAATTGAAAATATCGGTATATATTTCCGTAGTCACCCTCAGACGCTCACTCAGTTTGGTTTGGACCATAATAAAAAATGTTGTAAAAAAGGTCCTGGATAACAAGATAGAAAGTATATATTTTTTAGGGGACAATTGAAATCTCCATATAAATAGTCCCGTAGTCACTCTCAGATGCTTACACAGTATGGATTGGACCGTAATGCTAAATGTCGAACAAAGGTACTGTATAACAAGTTACAAGCTGTATTGAGTATAGTGTAAAAATTTGTTTCTCCGATTCACCGTATATATAGAAGGCGTAACCCACACACGCTCACTCACTATGGATGATGTAGGGAAGGTGGACTGACAGAAAAACCAGCCTGTAGTGAGAAGCAGAGGTGTAGCGCAGTGTAGGTGTGAAACCACTAAGATAAAGAGAAAGGGTGCAGTGTTTTAGCTTGCCCATTGGAGGGCAGTGGAGAGTGTAGAAGTGGGACTGAATAACTGCCATTGGTCAGAGAAACTGTTAGGTGATGGTGGGTGGAGTTACCTGAACTGGAAGTATAAAAGGCTGAGGGAAGGTTGTGGAAGAGTCAGTCAGTGAAGGGAGCACAGTAAAGAGGAAGTTCTGCTGAGGAAATAGAGACAGTGGAAAGGCTCCAGAGAGGACTGACAGTTGAGGTGGTCACGGGGGGGTGGGCCAGAGGATGGTAGCCGCAGACGAAGATGGCCTGGGGCCATCATACGGACGGTGTGCTCAGACTGGTGCAGCGCTGTGGTGGTTGGTCCTAGGCCAGCCACAGTGGAAGAGCCACAGAGGACGCCATGATTATAGTTACAAAGGAAGTGAAGCTACAGGGGCCTGTGTACAGAGAAATGTGAAACGGCTGTGGTGAATTGCTGTTGTTGACAGAAGGATGGGCACTAAAAATGGACCTGTTCAATACAAACTCTGTCTTAGTCTCGTGTTTGTCTGCGGCAATAAGTGGATCCCCCCTCCACAGTTGGTTATCCTACAGATGATACCTTAATACAAATTTTTGAAACAAGGTACTGTATCAGCACATACCAGGTGTGTCCAGTCTAGGGTTAAATTTCCGTCTATACTTCCGGAGTCAGACACAGACACTCACAGGCTCACTATGTATTACACCAGAATTAAAAAGGTGGAAAAAGGGAAAGGTATTCATAGCGTACATCAGTATACAGTGTTGTGGTACTTTTAAATCTTTGTATACATTTCAGTCCCAGTGAGCCAGTCAAGAATCTCCGCTACTGGAAACTACATGGATCACATCACCGTTACTTGTCTCCATCAAATTGTGATCACAGGGAGAGATGTACCCATGGTCCTCACTGCCTATCATGATGTGTCTGGTCATTTTGGAGTGCAAAAGACAGAAGTCATAGGCTGTAGGCGATTCTATTGGATTGGCATGAGAGGAGACATTGAAAAATGGTGGCAGGAATGTCACACGTCTGTGACTATCACAACTGTGAAAGGTAATCATAAACCACCACTGCATCCACTTGTAAGTTGACGTCCATTTCAAACGGTAGCCATTGATCATCTGAAGGTAGAGGCCAGCAGGACAGGCCATAGCTACATCTTAACCATCATTGATCAATACACCAAATTTCGAGTGGCCATCTCTGTGAAGGATTTAACTGCCCAGACTACACAGCTGTGGAGCAGGGAGAGGTAAGTATTGCAACTTGCAAGTGCTTTGGCCATGACCAAGCAGGGGGGGCACAATCGTGGTCAACAGTACTGGCACAGGGCCCCTCATAGTACGCTGGTGTGTCTGATGGCGAGTGGGCCCTCCCACCGTCTGAGACACTGTATTACTGTACTATGAGGGGCCCTGTGCCATTGCCGGCAGCCATCAGTGGGCCTATCCACCTGTTCAGAGCAATGGCACTTGCCGGGGTGCGCCAGGTCTTGACCGCAGCCGTTGGAGGAGGGGTGGGCAGCCCAGTTAGGTAGGTTTAAAAATTGGCATATGTAGATGTGTTGACTGGACATTCAGCTGCTGCAAAGGGCGTAATTGGGCAAGTCCGAGGAAGAGGAGGAAGAGGAAGAGGAGGTGTGCTTAATGGTGGTGGTGGTCTTACAGTGGGGGTAGCGATGGAGCATTGTTGGCTACCTTCAGTCGGAGCAGGTGCACATGTGCTACCTGAGGTTTTGTAGTGCGTGCACGCTTACAAGTGCATGTTGCTTAAATGTCTAAGCATGCAACTGGTATTCAAATTTCTGAGTTGTTTTCCTCAGCTAAAGGTCCTTCCGCACTTCTTACAGGTAACCTTTGCCTCATCAGTAGGATTTTGGACAAAGAATTGCCACACTGCACTCTTCCTACTATGGTAAACATTTTCTGGCCTTGCACGCTGTGCTAAGTTGACCGTCTGGTCAAGCTGTCCAACAACTCTTTTAGTTTTTGTTCCACATTTTAGGACAGCTACAGGCCTGCTAGATAACCGTTGCTGTGATGTCAATGCCTGCTGCGGATCCTTCTCCTTATCTGAACTATTGCCAGCGCCACCCTTCTCCCCCAATGGATGCCAATCCGGGTCCAGAAATGGGTCATCCGTCACCTCCTCTTCAAAGTCATCTGCACCTTCCTCTTTACCTTCCTCTGTGTCACCGTGTAAGGTGGTATGGTATGCGGGAAGGGGCACCTGGGTTTCATCAGGGTCAGATTCTGGCTCAATAGACTGCGAGGGCAATGTAGTGCTCTGGGTCAATGTACCAGCAGAATCATCTAGCAGTGGCTATGCATCAGTGCAGTCCATGTAAGACTCATCTTGAACTGGGGAATACAGGATTTGATAACCCAGGCATGGCATGTGAAAAGAGCTCCATAGAGTAATCTGCAGTGTGGGCTGCCGCATCCTTAACTTTTGGTGGGGGTGAAGGACACAAGGAAAGGGTTTTTTTATGACCAGAACCCTGCACTGACGACTCCGTGCTTGCAGGTTTCGACCGTTCAGAAGAGGAGGCAATAGAGCTGGTGGCTGTTTCGGCTATGTACACCAAAACCTGTTCCTGATGCTCCAGCTTTAAAAGCGGTTTTCCTACTCCAAGAAAAGGCAACCTTACAGGCCTTCTTGGGCCAGAGGATGACGCAGGCTCAACACCTCCTGCCTTAGCTGCTATTGTGCTTTTGCCAGAACCAGCCAATGCACCACCACCATCAGTACCAGTCGTGCCCCCCTGCCCACGTCTGCGGCCTGTTCCACCATACTTCCTCATGTTTGGGAAAATGTAACCAAATACCAGCAGGGAGATGGTACTGTATGAGGAGCGTCCAGCTGTGTAAGGTGTATTTAACAAATTAAATCAACGTATATATTATGTTAGTCACAGACGCTCTCACAGTATGTATTGGACCGTAATCCGACAAGCAGATATACGGAACTGTTTGAAAAACTGACATGACTCTAAGGTGTCTACAAATATCTAAAGGGCTGTCACATTGTAGAAGGATCAACTTTATTCTCATTTGCACAAGGAAAGACTAGAAGCAATGGGATGAAACTGAATGGGAGGAGACACAGATTAGATATTAGAAAAAACTTTTTGACAGTTAGAGTGATCAATGAGTGGAACAGGCTGCCACGAGAAGTGGTGAGTTCTCCTCCAATGGAAGTCTTCAAACTGAGGCTGGACAGACATCTGACTGGGATGATTTAGCAAATCCTGCTTTGAGCAGGGGGTTGGACCAGATGGCCCAGGAGGTCCCTTCCAACTCTACGATTCTATGATTCTATGTGTAGGTCTGGAAAAACGGAAAAACTCCTCGGTCACACACAGGTAGCTTCTATTTGTCCGTGATACCAGTCGAAATACATGCACAAACCACACACAAAAAAAGGGCGATCACAAGTCCAAGATTATTATGAAATATCCATGAAAAAAGTTCTTTATTATAAAAAGCATACAGATGAAAAGAGCAAATTACCACTATGTGAAAATAGGCTAAAAGACCAAGGCGCTGACACATGCTGCAGACATCTCAAATAAAGTATAAGTCACAGCCAGATAGTATAGCATTTAAATAAACACGTAAGCACCCCCATGCCATTAATTAAATGGATCATAATATCAGGTGAAATAGCACAGATCCAATCCATAGGTAATATGTAAGTGCTAACATATGAAGACACCCAATTTCAACAGTACATGTGTAATTAAATATACCTACATTAGCCAGGCAACACTGGGGGGAAGAGATGAGAGCAGTCAATGTACCAGCGTCACCCCGACGCGCGTTTCGGAGCACTATGCTCCTTCCTCAGGGGGCGTGGCCCAGAGACGCACCATATAAGTTTATATAGCGTGCCAACCGGAAGTCCCATAGACGCGTCTGTAGTCAGTCAAACTGAGACCACGCCTCTGCTCCAATGAACGCCGGAAACACGAGGGCCCCACGTGATCCGGCGTCATAAAGAGACACAGAGCACGGACACAGCGACCGACGACGCGCGTGCGCAGAACAAGGATGCATAATCGGCCATTTTAAACAAGGGCAAAAGTAAGGGAAACATTTACGGGGAAAGTTTAAGAAGGAAATAACATTTATGTAGATACAAAGCGTAGGCATACATTGAATACAACACAGAATGGTCAGAGTATATATATAAGCATAGAATTTGCATTAGAATACCACCAAGTGAAAACATCCAATTTAATCCTCTTAGTGGTGGATTACCAATATGATATAAATACCACAGATATTCAATATAGGCAAAAATTTGCATTGAAAAATAACAGTGGATAAAAACATCCAGTTTAATCCTTTTAATAGTAGATTGCCCATATAGTATAAGTACACCAAATATTCGAAGAACAGATGGCAGCAACCCACCACAATATATCAACAAAAATACAATGTATCAACACATGATTATTCAAATATACAAAAAGATATATATATTCAAAGCAAAAACACGGCATATAACAAATAGCCAAAGGTGCCTGCGAAATATAAATCACAATTTTTATTAGAAAAAACATCCAAAAACCCACACATCTATTGCTCATAAAAGGTCTACAAAATACCCATAAGTTGACCAAACGCTAAAAGTAGAGAAAATAGATAATTCTTCAATTTCACAATTTGATTGAAGCCAGTCTTCCAGCTTTTCCGTGCAGGATATTGGTCAATGCAAATGTCATAAACAAAATGTTGGACCTCCATAGAACAAATGGTGACCACGAAAAAAGGTCATGGAGAACAACACACCTAAAACCAAAAACGGAAAGAAATTAAAACAAATAAAAACTAACGCCAATATTCACAGAGAATGATATGACTCAAAAAGTCGACAGCCCGAATCACAGAAATGGGACAAAGCTATTTTGTTCATTCAGCCCGTGAGGGTAAAGTGTATTAAGAGTCCAGATCCAACGGGATTCTAGTTGTGCCAACCTCTGCGACGTCCTACCACCTCGCTGAGAAGCATCAATACAATCAATGCCTCTGACACGGAGAAGGGAGGCATCACAGGAGTGACACTGCCAAAAATGCCTCGGTATAGTCTTCAAGGAGGATGCATCCTTGTGGTCAACGGCGGCCAAAATACCTAAGACATTTTCTCTCACGCGAACCTTAAAGGGACGCATGGTCAAACCAACATAGATCAATCCACAGGGACATGTGGCAAAATAAATGACATTACGAGTGCCACATGTAATCCTCTTCCTAATGTCATATGTCCTAGATCTATCTGCATTGTGGAAGGTGTTACATCTTTCTATGTTGGGACATGCAACACAACGACCACAAGGAATGCACCCTCCCCTACAACCTGCACCACTATTTAAAAATGTTGGTTTGGGATCCCCCACATAGTGGCTTCTAACCAAAAAATCGCGTAGATTTTTAGCGCGTCTGGTAGAAATGGCTGGTTTCTTTGAAATATACTTTGAAAGAATAGGATCAGCTCTAAGTATTGGCCATGATTTTAACAAAACATCCCTCACCCGAGCTGATTGAGCGTGGTAGTCAGTGACAGTAAGGGGTCCTCCTACCTGCAGCTCCAGGGAACAATTATGGGGGCCTCCTTTGCGCCCGCATACACTAATCTGTTCCTGGGGCTGTGGGAGAGGGACCTCTCCCTGTTAGATCATGGTTTGTCGATGGACCGCGTCCTCCTTTGGGCGCGGTACATCGACGATATTTTCATGATCTGGCAGGGACCAGTTAATCTCCTCCAGGATTTTATGCAATCCCTGAATATTAATAACATGAACATCCGCATTACTTATCAATATGACAGTAATAAGGTCGAATTTTTGGATGTCACTCTTAGACGTGGGGATGGGGATATCCTTCAGATGGACATATTTAGAAAACCGACTTCAACCAATTCTTTGCTGCACGCCTCCTCTGCACATCCGAGACATGTGATTCAATCTGTTCCTACAGGGCAATTTCTACGTCTTCGTAGAATTTGTTCTACTGATACTGATTTTGAACTTCAAGCAGAGGATCTTAAAAGACGATTCTATGAGCGTGGTTATAGCCGCCGTATGGTTAAACGCACCTACAATCGCGCTTAACACTCTCGGCGACATGATTTGTTATATAAATCTGAGGTGCGACAAACCGATGACAAAGTTAGATTTGTCACTGACTACCACGCTCAATCAGCTCGGGTGAGGGATGTTTTGTTAAAATCATGGCCAATACTTAGAGCTGATCCTATTCTTTCAAAGTATATTTCAAAGAAACCAGCCATTTCTACCAGACGCGCTAAAAATCTACGCAATTTTTTGGTTAGAAGCCACTATGTGGGGGATCCCAAACCAACATTTTTAAATAGTGGTGCAGGTTGTAGGGGAGGGTGCATTCCTTGTGGTCGTTGTGTTGCATGTCCCAACATAGAAAGATGTAACACCTTCCACAATGCAGATAGATCTAGGACATATGACATTAGGAAGAGGATTACATGTGGCACTCGTAATGTCATTTATTTTGCCACATGTCCCTGTGGATTGATCTATGTTGGTTTGACCACGCGTCACTTTAAGGTTCGCGTGAGAGAACATGTCTTAGGTATTTTAGCCGCCATTGACCACAAGGATGCATCCTCCTTGAAGACTATACCGAGGCATTTTTGGCAGTGTCACTCCTGTGATGCCTCCCTTCTCCATGTCAGAGGCATTGATTGCATTGATGCTTCTCAGCGAGGTGGTAGGACGTCACAGAGGTTGGCCCAACTAGAATCCCGTTGGATCTGGACTCTTAATACACTTTACCCTCACGGGCTGAATGAACAAAATAGCTTTGTCCCATTTCTGTGATTCGGGCTGTCGACTTTTTGAGTCATATCATTCTCTGTGAATATTGGCGTTAGTTTTTATTTGTTTTAATTTCTTTCCGTTTTTGGTTTTAGGTGTGTTGTTCTCTATGACCTTTTTTCGTGGTCACCATTTGTTCTATGGAGGTCCAACATTTTGTTTGACATTTGTGTTGACCAATATCCTGCACGGAAAAGCTGGAAGACTGGCTTCAATCAAATTGTGAAATTGAAGAATTATCTATTTTCTCTACTTTTAGCGTTTGGTCAACTTATGGGTATTTTGTAGACCTTTTATGAGCAATAGATGTGCGGGTTATTTGGATGTTTTTTCTAATAAAAATTGTGATTTACATTTCGCAGGCACCTTTGGCTATTTGTTATATGCCGTGTTTTTGCTATGAATATATATATCTTTTTGTATATTTGAATAATCATCTGTTGATACATTGTATTTTTGTTGATATATTGTGGTGGGTTGCTGCCATCTGTTTTTCGAATATTTGGTGTACTTATACTATATGGGCAATCTACTATTAAAAGGATTAAACTGGATGTTTTTATCCACTGTTATTTTTCAATGCAAATTTTTGCCTATATTGAATATCTGTGGTATTTATATCATATTGGTAATCCACCACTAAGAGGATTAAATTGGATGTTTTCATTTGGTGGTATTCTAATGCAAATTCTATGCTTATATATATACTCTGACCATTCTGTGTTGTATTCAATGTATGCCTACGCTTTGTATCTACATAAATGTTATTTCCTTCTTAAACTTTCCCTGTAAATGTTTCCCTCACTTTTGCCCTTTTTTAAAATGGCCGATTATGCATCCTTGTTCTGCGCACGCGCGTCGACGGTCGCTGTGTCCGTGCTCTCTGTCTCTTTATGACGCCGGATCACGTGGGGCCCGCGTGTTTCCGGTGTTCATTGGAGCAGAGGCGTGGTCTCAGTTTGACTGACTACAGACGCGTCTATGGGACTTCCGGTTGGCACGCTATATAAACTTATATGGTGCGCCTCTGGGCCACGCCCCTGAGGAAGGAGCATAGTGCTCCGAAACGCGCGTCGGGGTGACGCTGGTACATTGACTGCTCTCATCTCTTCCCCCCCCAGTGTTGCCTGGCTAATGTAGGTATATTTAATTACACATGTACTGTTGAAATTGGGTGTCTTCATATGTTAGCACTTACATATTACCTATGGATTGGATCTGTGCTATTTCACCTGATATCATGATCCATTTAATTAATGGCATGGGGGTGCTTATGTGTTTATTTAAATTCTATACTATCTGGCTATGACTTATACTTTATTTGAGATGTCTGCAGCATGTGTCAGCGCCTTGGTCTTTTAGCCTATTTTCACATAGTGGTAATTTGCTCTTTTCATCTGTATGCTTTTTATAATAAAGAACTTTTTTCATGGATATTTCATAATAATCTTGGACTTGTGATCGCCCTTTTTTTGTGTGTGGTTTGTGCTTATATTTGCGATTAGTCCTTATTCTGGTCCATTACCCTGGCATCATATTTATCTGGCATTGGTCCTATAAATTCATATATTAATTATGATATTGGTGCGTTTGTTGAATTGTTTTCTCAGTCGGAATACATGGTAGTGTGTGAGGAGCGTACACTGCTGTACGGTGTGTATGTAAAATTGTCAAGCTCCGTGTATTTGTATACGGACTGACACACGCTGTCTCTGTCTAGTTTTGACTGTAATCAAACAGCAGATATACGAAACTGTTTGAAAAACTGACACAACTCTAAGGTGTAGGTCGGGAAAAATGGACAAACTCCTCGGCTTTTTCTTCCAGAGTCACACCCAGATAGTTTCTATTTGTCCGTGATACCAGCCGGAATACACGGTAGTGTGTGAGAAGCGTACACCACTAGACGGTGTCTGTAAGGAAAATTGTCAAGCTCCGTGTATTTGTATACGGACTGACACACGCTGTCTCTGTCTATTTTTGACTGTAATCAAATAGCAGATATACGAAACTGTTTGAAAAATGAACACAACTCTAAGGTGTAGGTCTGGAAAAACGGACAAACTCTTCGGCTTTTTCTTCCAGAGTCACACCCAGATTGCTTCTATTTGTCCGTGCTACCAGCTGGAATACACGGTAGTGTGTGAGGAGCGTACACCGCTAGACGGTGTCTGTATGGAAAATTGTCAGGCTCCGTGTATTTGTATACGGACTGACACACGCTGTCTCTGTCTAGTTTTGACTGTAATCAAACAGCAGATATACGAAACTGTTTGAAAAACGGACACAACTCTAAGGTGTAGGTCTGGAAAAACGGATAAACTCCTCGGCTTTTTCTTCCAGAGTCACACCCAGATAGCTTCTATTTGTGCATGATACCAGTCGGAATACACGGTAATGTGTGAGGAGCGTACACCCTGGACGATGTGTGAAAAATGAACGCTCAGTAACTCACCAGGACAAAATAATAAAATTTGGAGTGCTTTGGAAAAAGCAGTTTGAACAGCAGTGTGCAAACAGCAATGCAGCTAGCAGGTAGCCTTAAAAGGCAGCCTAATCACCACCAGCGCTGCTGCACACAACAAAAGTCCTCCCCTTTCACTGCACACTAACTGTACAGTGAAAAGCGCTATCAGAAGAAGCAGTTTTCTTTTCTTCTTCCCTGCCTAACGCTCTCCCTGTTCAGAATCAGCAGCAGCACCTCTCCCTATTGTAATATCGGCAGAAGTTAGATGGCGGTTGGCGTTCACAGCCTTTTATAACCCCTGTGACGCCACACAAAGCCAGCCAATCACTTCAATGCCCTTCTCTAAGATGGTGCTCGCCGCTGCCTATGTCATCGCATTGCCCACAGTGTGCGTCCTCCATCATTGGCTGGAAGCATCATTTGAAACGCGACTTTGGCGCTCGGGTCGCCGACATCATTGCTGACCTCGCGCTATGGTCGGGTTTCATTTTTTTAATTGACCGACCTGTTTCGCTCAACTCTAATCTAGAGCTGTTTCTTTTCTTGAAGAAAATACCTTTCGTCTTTTAGATATCAACACATATAGAAAGCAAAGTCAATGCTAGTACTGGATAATTTAAGGATGTAAAGACCAATATTTGTCACTTTGATCATGTTAAGTGCAAAACGCTTGACATGAATGGTATTGTATGTTGAATTAATGTTTTCTGAAGGAACACATTAATAAAACTGTCATTCTTGACTGTTCATTTTAATAATAGGATGATAGAAAGATAACATAACTCAGCAGAAGTAATAGAGTGCAGAGAATTAAAAACCTCAATAAAATCAACATAGCACATTTTTGGAAGATGTTTAGAATAGCTGTCCCCTTCTGATGTCATCTTAAAATGTTTTAAAGTTTAGTTTAAAGCTTTAGACTTTTTATTATTATAATATGACAATTAAAACTGTGTGGAGGAAAAGGTGCACACAAATAAAACATTATCATCAGGTAGAGATTTTGAAAGGCAGGAGTACGCATTTACCTGGCATTGTTGTATGAAGGCACAACACCTGTAGATGTGTATGACTGTGGCAGCGGTCTTGTGGCTGGAAGAGAAAATCTTTTTTCCAGATGTATAATAGTAGTTTGTGTTCCCAAATGGCTACTTAATGTTCCAACGTGTTTTGGCAAAGGAACGGTGACTTTATCAAGATTAAAAAAAACAACAAGCTAGCAAAAAACATATATTCTGTATATAACACAAACAGAACATGTAGTTTTGATAGCCTTGTTAAAGGCACCTGTTTGGCATCAAAAAGCATTAGGAAAATAAAGAGACAGTCTGGAGCACAAAAGGCTTCTCATTTACTCGAGTGATTGTATGATTCTATGATTCTACTCGAGTGCAGCTCATACAATGTGACATCGCCCTCCTCCACTACCAGTGAAAATAAGAGCATTTTAGCACTCCAAAAAAAAAAAGATAATTTAGTAAAGATTAATTTGACATTAACCTAGATTTTCTACCTGCAAATGTACACATATAAAAGGGCATGAGACACATTATAAATAAAATTAAGGTATTGGCATCAAAATAATGAATTCTGATCCTTATACATGGAAGGGTGAGATCATTTTTTTTCTGGTATAAATGTATCTGTTGTGCGCAGTTATAATTTTGAATGTGAATGTTAAGCTCTTTGAATCAAAATTGAAATTTGTGACCTACTTCTCACCTGCAGAGCTGAGGTTATAAACAGAGAAAACAGTCTTTCTCCTATCCCAGAAAGCAAAGGATATCACTAAGAGAGCTCTGAATGTCTCATATTCAGCCAATACCAAATCAATCCCAATACTAGTCCTCTCTAATGCTAAAAAGGCTTTTGATTGAATGAATAAGAAGTTTCTTGTCCAACTACTGAAGCATATTGACTGTTATGCACTCAAGGTTGTAGTGATTTATGGCCCTGCATTTTTAGTGCCTATATTAATGTTAGTGAGATGCAGGGAGAGGGAGAGGGGCGAAGGAGCTTACCACACTGAGAATGTGTAGCTGGAAACTGGGCACGGAATTCCTCCTGAAGGTGTCTTTTCCACTGGTGATCACAGGGGAGGAGTCCTGAAGAAATCATTTGCATATTCCCAGTGCATTCTGGGATAGGTGAAGAGTCTCCGCGAGATCAAAGAAAACTGAATTTTGGCAGTAGCAGCTGAAAGGAGGACATCAATAAACCGGCACGTTTTTCACTGCTTTCATATGTCATTAACAATAAGAACATGGAAGCCGACAAGAGTCATTTGGTGAGCTTAATTTCTTGCTACATGTTCACAGACTTACCACTGGAAAACCCAAACTTCACATGTCAGAAATGTAAGCTTGTGTCCCTTTAGGAGGAAAAGTTGCAAAATCTAGAAGAGAGGTTAGCTACAGTGGGGAAAGAAAGCATTTAGTCAGCCACCAATTGTGCAAGTTCTCCCACCTAAAAAGATGAGAGAGGCCTGTAATTGATATCTTAGGTGGACCACAACTACGAGAGACAAAATGAAAAAACAAATCTAGAAAATCACCTTGCCTGATTTGGCAAGATTTATTTTGAAAATTGTTATGGAAAGTAAGTATTTAGTCACTTAAAAACATGCAAGAGTTCTGGCTCTCACAGACCTGAAACTTCTTCTATAATAAGATGCTCATCTGTCCTCTACTTATTACCTGTAGTAATGGCATCTATTTGAACTTGTTATCAGTATAAAAGACACCTGTCCACAACCTCTACAGTCACACTCCAAACTCCACTATGGTGAAGACCATAGAGCTGTCGAAGGACACCAGGAACAAAATTGTAGCTCTGCACCAGGCTGGGAAGACTGAAACTGCAATAGGCAAGCAGCTTCATGTGATGAAATCAACTGTGGGAGCAATAATAAGGAAATGGAAGACATACAAGACCACTGATACTCTCCCTCAATCTGGGGCTCCACACAAGATCTCACCTTGTGGGGTCAAAATGAACACAAGAATGGTGAGCAAAAATCCCAGAACAACACAGGGGGACCTAGTGAATTACCTGCATAGAGCTGCGACCACCGTAACAAAGGCTGCCATCAGTAACACACTACGCCACCAGGGACTGAGATCCTGCAGTGCCAGATGTGTCCCCCTGCTTAAGCCAGTACATGTATGCGCAGTTCTGAAGTTTGCTAGAAAGCATTTGGATTATCAGAAGAGTATTAGGAGAATGTCATATGGTCTGATGAAATCAAAGTAGAACTGTTTGTTAGAAACAAAACTCGTTGTGTTTGGAGGAGACAGAATGCTGAGTTGCATCAAAAGAACACCATACCTACTGTGAAGCATGGGGGTGGCAACATCATGCTTTGGGGCTGTTTATCTGCAAAGGGACAAGGAACAAAAACAGGCAGAGATGCTTACCTGTATGAACAGGCCTCAATACATCTGAGCAAACAGTGGGTCCTAAGCTGTCTAGACAGGACAGGATGGAAAAGATACTGTCTGCAATCATACACAAAACCCTAAAAAAGTCCAACACTTCTGATATACAAAAAACCTGAGGCCACACAACCTCACCCCCGCTAGATCAGCACTCTGGTATAACCTGGAAGCAAAGCAAAAAGATACTAACATAACAGGGGACTGAACAAGATGTAACATATGAAGCAGGGCCCAGCACTGCCCCCAGCAAGGAGCACGCTGAACCCTAGAAACAAATCAGAAAGCAAAAAAAAGGCACAGCCAGATTAGATGCAAAGGATTAGCAAAAGAATTACTTAACTGAACCGTGCAGATCAGGCAGGGGACAAAAGAACTCCAAATGCTCAAGGAGGAAAAATCAACAGCAACCTTCAAGAGCAGCCAGCTCAATTATATGCTCCCAACCAGTAATCCCAGGTTCCCAATTATCATCATCAGATGGGGAACTTCCATCAACCTGACCAGCTCCACTACTCTCAGTAACCACCAGAGTGAGCAGAGGGAGCTTCGGCTCAGAAATCCAAGCAAGAGAATTCACAACACCTCCTACAGTCATGGCCAAAAGTATTGACACCCCTGCAATTCTGTCAGATAATATTCAGTTTCTTCCTGAAAATGATTGCAAACACAAATTCTTTGGTATTATTATCTTCATTTAATTTGTCTTAAATGAAAAAACGCAAAAGAGAAAGAAGCAAAAAGCAAAACATTGATCATTTCACACAAAACTCCAAAAATGGGCCGGACAAAAGTATTGGCACTCTCAGCCTAATACTTGGTTGCACAACCTTTAGCCAAAATAACTGCGACCAACCGCTTCCGGTAACCATCAATGAGTTTCTTACAATGCTCTGCTGGAATTTTAGACCATTCTTCTTTGGCAAACTACTCCAGGTCCCTGATATTTGAAGGGTGCCTTCTCCAAACTGCCATTTTTAGATCTCTCCACAAGTGTTCTATGGGATTCAGGTCTGGACTCATTGCTGGCCACCTTAGAAGTCTCCAGTGCTTTCTCTCAAACCATTTTCTAGTGCTTTTTGAAGTGTGTTTGGGGTTATTGTCCTGCTGGAAGACCCATGACCTCTGAGGGAGACCCAGCTTTCTCACACTGGGCCCTAAATTATGCTGCAAAATTTGTTGGTAGTCTTCTGACTTCATAATGCCATGCACACGGTCAAGCAGTCCAGTGCCAGAGGCAGCAAAGCAACCCCAAAACATCAGGGAACCTCCGCCATGTTTGACTGTAGGGACCATGTACTTTTCTTTGAATGCCTCTTTTTTCTCCTGTAAACTCTATGTTGATGCTTTTGCCCTAAAAGCTCTACTTTTGTCTCATCTGACCAAAGAACATTCTTCCAAAATGTTTTAGGCTTTTTCAGGTAAGTTTTGGCAAACTCCAGCCTGGCTTTTTTATGTCTCGGGGTAAGAAGTGGAGTCTTCCTGGGTCTCCTACCATACAGTCCCTTTTCATTCAGATGCCGACGGATAGTACAGGTTGACACCGTTGTACTTTCGGACTGCAGGGCAGCTTGAACTTGTTTGGATGTTAGTGGAGGTTCTTTATCCAACATCGGCACAATCTTGCGTTGAAATCTCTTGTCAATTTTTCTTTTCCGGCCACATCTAGGGTGGTTAGCCACAGTGCCATGGACTTTAAACTTCTTGATGACACTGCGCACGGTAGACACAGGAACATTCAGGTCTTTGGAGATGGACTTGTAGCCTTGAGATTGCTCATGCTTCCTCACAATTTGGTTTCTCAAGTCCTCAGACAGTTCTTTGGTCTTCTTTCTTTTCTCCATGCTCAATGTGGTACACACAAGGACACAAGACAGAGGTTGAGTCAACTTTAATCCATGTCAACTGGCTGCAAGTGTGATTTAGTTATTGCCAACACCTGTTAGGTGCCACAGGTAAGTTATAGGTGCTGTTAATTACACAAATTAGAGAAGCATCACATGATTTTTCGAACAGTGCCAATACTTTTGTCCACCCTCTTTGTTATGTTTGGTGTGGAATTATATCCAATTTGGCTTTAGGACAATTCTTTTTGTGTTTTTTCATTTAAGACAATTTAAATGAAGATAATAATACCAAAGAATTTGTGTTTGCAATCATTTTCAGGAAGAAACTGAGTATTATCTGACAGAATTGCAGGGGTGTCAATACTTTTGGCCATGACTGTATATGGTGTTACTAAGAGGCTGTGAACCTAATGCTCTGCATTCCCTGTGTGAACACTGCCACATACGGATTATTTTTTTGCACTGGTGTCTCACACGGCCAATCCCTGATTGTAGGCTGGCTGTTTCATTTGGTATTTTGCACCTGTGCAGTTGCCATTTTACTTGGGTCCACTGCACCCTGTTTAGTGCAGATGTATTGAGGCCTGTTCATACAGGTAAGCATCTCTGCCTGTTTTTGGTGTTTTCCTGAATATTGGAGGATTTTTTTTTCCTCTTTCTGTGGTTTTCATGTTAGAGTAGGACTGGCAAGTGTAAGGAACCTTGGCGCGGTTTGCCAGCTTAAAGTATTACGGCCAGAATATCAACCAATACATTACATATATTTATGTTTTTATGCACTTTATATCTTTTTCAGGGTCCAGTTGGGCCCAAATGGTTCTGTAAACTGTGGCCTCTGTTCACACAGGATGCATTATAGTTAGCACTGGGCAGCCCCCCTATATGGTGTAACTAAGAAACTGTGAACCTGATGCTCTGCATTCCCTGTGTGAACACTGCCACATACAGATTTTTTTTTTGCACTGGTGTTCCTCATGGCCAATCCCTGATTGTAGGATGGCTGTTTCATTTGGTATTTTGCACCTGTGCAGTTACCATTTTACTTGGGACTGGTGAACCCTGTTTAGTGCCGATTTATTGAGGCCTGTTCATACAGGTAAGCTTCTCTGCCTGTTTTTGGTGTTTTCCTGAATATTGGAGGATTATTTTTCTCTTTCTGTGGTTTTCATGCTAGAAGGGGACAAGGACGAATGATCCGTGTACATAAAAGAATGAATGGGGTCATGTATCGTGCAAACCTCTTTCCATCAGCAAGGGCATTGAAGATGAAACATGGATGGGTCTTTCAGCATGAAAAGGATCCCAAGCACACCACCAGGGCAATGAAGGAGTGGCTTCGTAAGAAGCATATGAAGGTCCTGTTGTGGCCTAGCCAGTCTCCAGATCTCAACCCCATAGAAAACCTTTGGAGGGATTTAAAAGTCCGTGTTGGCCAGTGACATGCCCAAAACATCAGTGCTGTAGAGGAAATCTGCAAGGAGGAATGGGCCAACATACCACCAACAGTGTGTGCCAACCTTGTGAAGACTTACAGAAAACGTTTGTCCTCTGTCACTGCCAACAAAGGATATATAGCAAAATATTGAGATGAACTTTTGTTAATGACCAAATACTTATTTTCCACCATAATTTTCAAAATAAATCTTGCCAAATCAGACAAGGTGATATTCTGGATTTGTTTTTTTTTCATTTTGTTTCTCATAGTTGTGGTCTACCTATGATGTCAATTACAGGCCTCTCTCACCTTTTTAGGTGGGAGAAATTGCACTATTGGTGGCTGACTTTTTTCCCCACTGTACATTGAAGATCATTAAGGAAAGTGAAGAGTTCTTAGACAAAGCAGAATTATCTCCTCATGTTACAGAAAGAAAAGAAATTTGAAGTGCACCTGAAGAAACAGAGGAATGGAAGCATGTGACCCAAAGAAGCAGGAGGATCGGTAGGCAGTCGGCACCCATACTGCTGAGAAATCAGTAACAGGCTACCACGCAGGAGAATGATGAAAAGACTTTGCCCACAAAGAACAACCTTGTACGCCCTCAGAGTCCTCCTGGATGGAGAAAGAAAAATGTTGTGAAGAAGAAATGGAAAGTTTTGGTCATGGCGGATTCCCTGTTGAGAGGAACAGATGCTGCTATCTGCAGACCGGTTATAACCTCAAGAGAAATGTGCTGTCTTCCAGGCGCAAAAATTAAAGATGTGTCTGACAGGATATTAGGACTCTTCAGATCTACAGATGACTACCCATTCCTGCTAATACATGTGGGGACAAATGACACCGCAAGAAAGGACCTGGAAACAATCTGCAGTAACTTTGAAAACTTAGGTAAGAAAGTGAAAGACCTGGGAGCGAAGGTGGTCTTCTCATCCATCCTACCAGTGGAACAAGGAGGAGGAATAATATTCTGCAGGTGAACAACTGGCTATGTCGATGGTGCCGTCAGCAGGGATTTGGATTTCTGGAGCATGGAGTGAATTAACTATATGATGGACTACTTGCTAGAGATGGAGTGCACCTTACGAAGACTGGAAAACATGTATTTGGAAGTCGCCTTGCTACACTCATCAGGAGAGCTTTAAACTAGAACAATGTGGGAAGGGAAGCAAAATGCCAGAAAAAGCTTTACACCTGATAAATACTATTGAGAACTCTGCTATTAGAAGTGGAAAGGAAGAGCAAAGGCAAAAAAAATCGAAATAATAAAAATATTGGAGAAAGAGAAACCCATCTCAAACTAAAATGTTTATATACGAATGCACAAATCATGGGCAACAAACAAGAACTGGAGTTACTAACGCAGGAAAAGAAATATGATGTCAAAATAAATACATAAATAAATAAATGTCATTGGAATCGCTGAAACTTGGTGGGATGATACACATGATTGGAAAACAAGGCTAGAAGGATGTAACTTATTTGAGAGAAACCATCTTGATAAATGAGGCAGAGGTGTCTCACTGCATGTTAGAAAAGCGTATATCTGCACAGAGATCCAAGCTTCAGAGACTGGGAGTTCTGTGGAAACTGTTTGGGTAAGAATAAATGGAGAGAACAACGGAAAGGACTCCATTGCAGGCATTTACTACAGGCCGTCTGTGCAAGCTTTCAAGGCTTGGAACGCTTTCTCCTGACGCTCTCCCCATTGAATTTCCTGTTTTTTAGCTCCAGATGGCACTCCTTTCAGCAGCTCTAACAATGGGTTCACAACATCGGTGAAGTCTTCCACGAACTGCTGATAGTACCCGGTCAATCCTAAAAAGGCTCGGACATCCTTCACGGTCTTTGGAACGAGCCAATCCTGTACTGCTGCAATCTTCTCACGGGACAGCCTTACACCCTTTGTGGAGACCACATGTACTAGGTACTCAACCTGAGTGCGAAACAGGTGACACTTGGATGATTTTACCCTCAGCCCATGTTTCTGGAGCCAGCTTAATACTTGCTCCAGATGCCGCAAATGCTCTTCAAGCATGGCGGCATACATAATTATATCATCCAGATAAATAAGGGTGCCTTCAAAGTTTAGATCTCTCAAACATCTCTCCATGAGTCGCTGAAAAGTACCAGGAGCATTAGACAGCCCAAACGGCATTCGGTTGAACTCATACAGGTCCATGGGAAGTATATAGGCCGTCTTCGCTCTGTCGTGTTTGACATTGCTACTTGCCAATAGCCACTGGCCAGGTCCAGCGAGGAGAAGTATCTTGTGTTTCCCAGTGCGGTCAAGGATTCCTCTATACGGGGTAGCGGATATGAATCTCGCACAGTGCAGGCATTTAGTTTGCGATATTCCACACAGAACTGTAGAGAACTGTCTTTTTTCTGCACTAGGATGATGGGAACAGCCCACGGGCTTTTACTTTCTCAAATGACACCAGTCTGAAGCATCCCTTTCACCCCCTGATACATTTGTGAAGGGATTTGGTAGTGGCGTTCTCTCACGGGCGCAGCATTACCTGTTGGAATCTCATCTGCAATTGCAATCGTACAGCCAAAATCATCCTCATGTCGAGCAAACACGTCTTGATAGCGTCCCAGTAAGGCATCCACCTGCTCTGCCTGTTGTGTTGTGAGCTCCGCCAATTCAGCCCATGTTTGTTCAAGAATGCGATGGCCACACTGCTGTTGTTGGAGTTCCAAATCTGGGACTGTCTCCACATCTACAGTCCATGGGTCTTCCCTTTTTACCTTCAATTGGATGGCCTGTGTTGGTATCAGCTCATCTGGCATGCCTATAATCTGTGCTATTTCACTCTTAGGGGGAAGCATCAGGGTGTACTCCCTCAAGTTCACGCACCGCACGGGTACCGTTCCATCACATACCGTAGCCAGGGTCCCGGCAACAAGGAGTCGTGATGGTAAATTCTGCATGGAAGCCGGTTCTAGTTGTACCTCAACCACCTCCAGCAGCATGCAAGCTTGGTCAGGTAGTGAGAGCACACTCTGCACCGGTGGTATGACAAGATTGGTTGATGCCGGAATGATCACTTTTCCCAGCACCTTTCCATCACAGGAGACCTCCTGCGCCTGGGCCAACCAGATCAATTGTTGAAAAACTCTTCTCTGGGGCGTCCACGGGCTCCACTGTATCAGGAACACATCTGGAGACTCACTAATTAAAAAACTCCTTAAGCGCATTTATTCCTAGTGTGACCGTATGTCCACGGTCTGTGTTTCCCGCAGTTAACACCACACCCTTGCGGCCCAAGTCTTTGCCGCAGACCCTAATCTGCATCCACGCCACCCCTGCGACTGGGATGGGCAGCTGATTAGCGGCCGTCAACTTGATCACTGGCCCCTAATCAGGCCTCTTTGCTTTAGGGAAATGTCTTCTAAAATATGTCTCTGGCAGTGTAGCTACTTGAGAGCCTGTGTCTACCAGGCAACGGATGGCCTGACCATCCATTTTGGCCCAGACTAAGGGACACACTGAAAATAAATTGGTGGGACTTCTGTTTCTCCTTTTTGGCTGTTCTGGCTCCATGCAGCGTCCTCCAGCCTCGGATCCTCCTAGTTTATCGAGCAGCGCTGAAGCAGCTGTCTTTGTTGTGGGCAAACCTGGGCCACATTTCACAGCTCTCCATAGAGATAACATGTAGGGGGCTCTTCCCGACGGGACACTTGTCCACCCTGTTACGGTTCTGAAAGAGTTCTGCCTTCAGATGAACTTAGCAAGGTCAACGTTCTTTAAGTTTTGGTCAGATCTTCCCACATGAATTGGATCTCCTTCTGCAAGTCTTCCACCCATCCTGGTTCGGCGATTAAATTCACCGACAACTCCCCGCTTCTGACCTTTGCCGCCAGGACTGTCACCCCCTGCTCCTGCTCTGTCTCGCACACACACCTCGCCTCCAATCTCTGCGAAGGCCATACATGGGTTCACTCATAAGCGCTCTCGCAGAGCCTGATTTAACAGTGCGTTTCTCATCCCGGTCACTAACTTGTCTCAAAGCATTACATCAGTCGGCCCTACTCCCACACTGTCTTTTCTGACTATGGCAGTGTGAATTTCTTGTAATACATTCAAGTACTGCATCACCATCTCCCCCTCTCTTTAAATCCTGCTAAATAGCCGCATGCGCAATTCCCCTACATCTGTGGGAGCCTCCTCCAGTATGTGCAATACTTTGTCAAATGTATCCCATTCTCGTGGGGGTCGCAGCATAACTGAATCCCTCACCTATCCCAAAGTCATCATGGCGACCACTGCATGCAGGGTGGGAACCATAGGGTGCATTCTCATCATCCCTCTAATATGTTCAGTCCAGCTCCATAACATGGTGTTATTCCCATTGAACTTCAGAAGATTATTTAACATTGCCCCCAAGGGAGATACTGGACCTAGGACCTTCCCCAAATGCTTGGTCTGCCTCGTTTGTACAGGTAGACTGCATCCTGCTGACTATGCCAAGTGTGAGATTAAGGCAGGAACGCTGGATGCAGTAACGGACAAGAGGCAGAGCAAGGGTTAAAGAGGTTTAATAATACAGTGGATACTCCACACAGGGAGAAGTGGGGTAAGAGCTTACTTTAGCGGGGGTATTATAATTAGGATAACAGATTTAGGCAAATAAGGAAAACAGTTCAGAAGTAATAAACTTATCAAACCAGCGACTTCAGCAGTTGGAGTCCTGGGTGTAAACGTTGGCACAAAGGCCAACGTGTAGGGGGGTCCAGCGTAGTACTGGAGAGGATGGCGTCCTGGATCCTGGCAACGGTGGTGATTCCTCGTGGTCCTGGTGACGGTCCTGGGTTTGGAAGAGGAGGAGACGGAGAAGATAGTCTCTATCCTGGGCAGAATTTATCACTGCGCGATGACTGTAAGTGGACTTATCAGGGTTCAGTTCAAAATAGGTCATCCGTCTTTCCTGCCAGTTCCAGATCCGTCAAGGAAAAGGTACGCCTGACCCGGTTCTTCTCCTTACAATGTCATAATGTTAAGTTGTGAACATGAAAAAAATATATTTTTTCTGCAAAAATGTTGCTTCTGCCCCACATTTTTTTACTGTTACAATGTTAATAGAACAAAATGGACATGGCAAGGCTCAGAAAGGAAAGAGTGCCAATTGAATTCTGGTGCACAATTTTGGTTTGAATAGATTTTGCATGCCAGGTCACATTTGAAGAGCCCCTGGAATGCAAAAGCAGGAGAAAATCCCACAAGTGGCCCCATTTTAGAAAATACATCTCTTGAGAAATTCAAATAGGGGAGTAGTGAGCATTTTTAACCCTCAGGCAATTAAGAGAATTATATAAAATTGGCATTAGTAAATACAATACAAAATTACCATTTTTTTCTACTACAATGTTCCATTTTCCCCAAGTTTGTATTTTGCACAAGAGATAATAGGAGAAAATGAATGCTACAATTTGTTGTGCAATTTCTTCTGATTATTCCAGCACCCTATAAGTGGTTGAATACTACTTTTGAGCCACAGAGCAAAGTTCAGAAGAGATGAAGCGTCATGCTGGTGTTAAGATTTTGCTGGAATGGTTTGAGTGTGTCATGTCACATTGGCAAAGCCCTTGTGGTGAAAAAACAGCATAACCCTTTATAAGTGACCTCGTCTAACAAGCTGCACCCCTCAAATAATTCACCTAGGAATGCAGTAAGCATGTTGACCCCATAGTGCCTAATATAATTTTCTTCCATTGGGGGTTGAAAAGAGAATAATTTCATTTCTACCACTAAAATGTTATTGCAGTTCCAAGTTTTTAGTTTTATAAGGGCTAATAGGAAAAAATGGACCTCATAGTTTGGTGTGCAATTTCTTTTGAATCCATCAATACCCTACATGTAATTTGGAAATACTTTTCAAGCACAGTAAAACGCTCAGAAGTGAAGGAGCACCATATTGCAGTGCAGATTTTGCTATTAAGGTTTGTGGGTGTCATGCCCCACTGGAAGAGCCCCTGCAGTGCCTGAAGAGCAGATGCCCCATAAGTGACCTTATTTTACAAACTACACCTTTAAATGAATTCAGCTAAGGGTGCAGTGATCATACTGACACCACAGGTGTGTCAAATATTTTATATCATTGGGCAGTGAAGGAAAACTAACTATAATTTTATCACAAAAAATGAGTTTTAGCTTAAATTTTACATTTTCGCGAGAGTCAATGGGAAAAATGGCACTAGAATGTGTCACACAAATTCTGCAGAACATGGCAATACCCCAGATATGGCTATACAGTTCTGCTTAGACTTGGGAGGGAAGGAGCACTGTTTGACTCTTGGAGAATAAATTATTTTAAAATCATTTGTGGCCTCCGTATACAGAGTTGTAGTGACGATTTTGACTCCTTTGGTGTTTTCCAAATGTAGGCAGCACTGAATTTTTCTGAATGAAAATTGCAAATCTGCCATTGTAGTGCCTGTACATTGTAGTGCCCATACATTGTAGTTCCCAATACATTGTAGTGTGCAGTACATTGTAGTGCTCAGTACATTTTAGCGCCAGTGCATTATGCCGAATTCGTGCTTCTGGAGATATGCACCTGTAACTTAAGTGAGCTCTCATCTCTAGAGAAATGCCAAACATCTGGATGCTAAATGTGGTTAAGACACTTTCTGGTGCTCAGAAGTGATGGGGAAATAGGATTTGGGAGTGCAGAATTTGCTAGATTTCTTTTGGAGGGCAAGTAGCCATAACACTTTTCCAGAGTCTTTGTGCCAACAGTAATGTGAAAACCCCCTGTATTTCAATTGATCATTGATGGACATGAGACATGCACCCTATCAGTTCTCTGGACAAAGATTGCACCTTTGAGAATATTCTACCCATCTAGTTGATCTATTCTTAGTACACTGTATAATGTATATTGATACACAACATATATTAATAAAGGATATCTATCTATATGTAAGCAGTTATATAAAAAGACAAATATGCATGCTTTTCTCAATATCTGACATAAAATCAGAATAAACCTTTTCAGTTTTAGGTCAATTAGGATTACCATAATCTATTCTATTATTTCTAAATACCATTTTTCGGTGATTCCTTTGTATCCCTGTTCATACTGCACCCACACACACAAATGATACACTCTTTGAAAGGTAAACTTGCCCCCTTCAGCCAGAAAATAGCAAAACAATCCACACATCCACAATTTGATCACAAAATACAGTTTAAACATTAATTTTCATAAACCTGCAGTAAGGAAAAATAACCTGCAGGTGGCACCACAGTACCCCAAAGCACACTACCAACACATTTGTTAACATGCACTGTTTTTTTCTGATTACTTCGCCCCACACACACATGATACACCATTTGAAAGGTAAACTTGCTCCCTTCAGCAAGAAAACAGCCAAAGAAACCACACATTTACGATTTTATCACTAAATACAGTTTAAACATTCATTTTCATAAACCTGCAGAAAGACGCAATGACCTGCAGGTGGCACCTCACCTGGAAAACATTTTTTGGCCTCTACTTATCAAAACAATTTATTGTATTACCAATCTACATATATAAATACCTGTCTGTGTTCATCAGCTCATGAAATACATTTACATTTGACTAGCTTGCTTTTTCTGAAATTGTCTGTGCGCCCGACGACCAATGTGCAAAAATTTTGCACGGGCCAAGCTAGTTATTAATATTTGCCAAATGCCAGAATAATGAGAGAGAGAATGTTTTAACACATTTTTACTACTTACTGCAAAGCAAAAAGTTGAATACACTAAGATTACTATGCTTTTAACCCCTTTCTGCCAGCTGATGAACTATACCGTCCATGTGACCCGGCACAATTAGACCATGGATGGTATAGTACATCATAGAGATCAGCCGCGCACACGGGTGGTGTGTGGCCAATCGCGGACGGGTGTCAGCTGATTCTCACAGCTGACACCTGGCGCTAAGTGCCAGGAGCAGTCAAAGACTTTGAGCAGGGGGTTGGACTAGATGGCCCAGGAGGTCCCTTCCAACTCTACGATTCTATGATTCTAACCCTTGAAATGCTGTGATCGAATACAATTGCAGCATTCCAGGAGCAGGCAGAGGACTGACAGCCCCTCTGCCTTTGGATCAGAGACCCTGCAGACTGACTCAGGGTCCTGATCGCTGCCATGGCAACCTGATGTTGTCATGACGACATCTGGGTTACCAGAGCTAAGAAACTTTCTGTCATGCGAAGTACATGTCATGAAGTCTCTCAGGTCACTGTGCAGTAAGTGCAGCTCTGGCAGCTTCTATAGCATGCAGACGCTGCTTCATCTGCATGCTATAGAAGTGAACAGCCTGCAAAAAATGATTGCCCCATAGTGGCACAAAGTGTAAAAGTTAGAATGAAGTAAAAAATTAAAATAATGACCTAATGGAAGAAAGTGTTTTTAGATTATAATTCCCAGTCTTTACCAATACTGGAAAAGGAAATTGAGGATCTGAATAAAGATCTAAGTAAATTGATTACACCTGCTGAGATTGAAATATTCAAAAAGGAATTAGAGGATTTACATTCTACATGGGAAAAACAAATTAAAGTGGTCAAGAACAAAAAAATCACCAGGGACCTCTCCGATTCAGAGAATAATAGGGTATATAAATGGAAACTTCCCTCGAGACAGAATAGGATGAGGAGTGCCTCCATGACTTCTTCTACATCTATTGAATCATCCAGCTCCGGTTTTAGAAGAACATATAATACAAGAGACCGGAAGCGGAAGAATTACCCCACACGGGTGTCCCCTACCAAAAAGAAGGATGTTTTGGGGGGTCCAAGTGACATATCCTCTAATAAGGTGAACAATTTGTCTACTATTGAATTGACAGTACCACAGATGTAAGTCCTTGAGTTGTGACTTAATTTCTCACCTACTGCTAAATTTGATGCATTTTTTGCAATAAAAGATTTACATCTTTTTGCTTGTAGACTCCTTCTCAAAAAGCTTCATCATAGGACAAATGCTGAAGTGAATGATGACTTCAATACGGAGGAAGAAATTGAGGCATTGGAAACCTTGAATGAATTACTTTCAGAACAGGCCCCTAAAAAAGTAAGTTTCCTGGTGCTTTGGTTCCTAGGTCAAAGAAATTTCAACCTCTAACTCTTAATGCGAATATTGAATTATTTGTTAAGTTGGTTAGCTCTGACCTGAAAAAAGTATCAATAGGGATTTCAGATTATAATTGCACTTTGGCAAAGGCAAAAGCAATTAAATAACTTTCTACTAGAACAGATGTGGTCATTAAACCATCTGATAAAGGTGGCAACACCATAATTTGGCCATGTAATATGTATGAGAAAGAGGTGTATAAATTATTGAGGGATGCCAAATGCTACAGGAAACTTACTTTTAATCCTCTGAATTCCTTTTGTTTACAGTTGAAGACTATTTTGACACATGCGGTTGAGTCCTCAGTTATCACTCAAAAACAGATGGAATACCTTACCTTGGAACATCCAACTATTGCAACATTTTATATTCTTCCAAAGGTACATAAAAATGCAACTTGTCCACCGGGCTGCCCTATTGTGGCAGGCAATAATAATTTTTGTGAACCTATTTGCAAGCTAAAAGATTATGTTCTTTATCCTTTGGTAGAAACTCTACCTTCTTATTTAAAGGACACAAATGATGTTTTGAGGAAAATGGATGGCCTACAATTGGAAGAGGATATGATCCTGGTGACATGTGATATAGAATCTCTTTACACATCTATACGCCATGAAGATGGTCTGTTTGCTGTAAAACAGTTTTTGACGATGTCCAATGAAGATGGTGAGTTTTGCAGCTTCATTATGGATCTCCTCCAGTTTGCACTCACCCATAATTTTTTTATTTTTTCTGATCAGTTTTTCCTACAGCTCCAGGGCACTGCTATGGGGGCGGCCTTTGTGCCCTCGTATGCAAATTTGTTCCTGGGGCTGTGGGAAAGAAACATCTTTACAACTGATTCTAAACCATTGGTGGATAGAGTGCAATACTGGGGGAGATACATTGATGATATTTTATGTATTTGGCAGGGCTCTCTGGACGAGTTACATACCTTTATGAACCATCTGAACAAAAATGATTTGAATTTGCGTGTGACATATAAAGCAGGAAGATCTAATATTGAATTTTTGGACATTATTTTCCAAGTTGATGATGCTGGTTTTGTCTATTCTGATGTTTTCCGGAAGCCTACCTCGACAAATAGTCTTTTACACTTTTCTTCATCACATCAACAGAGTCTCATATGCGGTATACCTGTGGGACAATTTCTATGTATGCGACGTATCTGCTCAAAAGAAGAATTGTTTGAAAAACAGAGTATGGATTTGAGTCGCAGATTTAAAGAAAGAGGATATCCAACCAAATGTATCACAAAAAGATATTGGTGTGCAAAGAAAACAGAACGTCTTGAGACACTCCATAAATGAGGAATTGAGAAACAACCTTCAGAGTGGGTACCCTATATCCAAACTTTCAATTGCAAATGGCATGAGATTAGTAATATCTTGACTAAGCATTGGCAAGTTTTGCTATTGGATCCGATTCTTACACAATATCTACCACTTAGGCCATCCATTACATATAGGAGATCTAGGATTTTTTGGCATACCCTTGTACATAGTCATTATAAGAAAAAGGAAGTTAATGTCTTTGGATCACGAGGCCCGTGATGGGGCTGTCGTCCATGTGGATCCTGTGTAGCATGTCCCAATATTGAAAGGTGTGCTGATTTCTCCAATTCTGATGATAATAGGACACTTAAGATATTGCATCATATCACTTGCACTACTACTGCAGTGATCTATTGTGCGAGTTGTCCCTGCAATCTTAAATATGTGGGTTTAACATCTAGAGAATTTAGACGCAGAGTGAGACAGCATGTTCTGGATATCAGAGCAGGACAAATTGTTTCCGATGTGGATTCTTTAAAAACACTGCCCAGGCACTTTAAACTCTTTCACCAATGTGACGAATCATTATTGATAGTTAGAGGAATTGATCATGTTATGTTAAGTGCTAGGGGGGGTGACATCAAGAAGCGTCTCGCACAAATAGAATCCAAATGGATCTTTAGATTGGATACTGTTGCGCCCAAGGGTCTTAATGAGCAGTTGTCTTTTAATGCATTTTTATCATTTTGATTAATTAAATTTTTTTCTCTTTTCTTTTCTTTTGTTTTTAGCTTGGGTCCTGGCCTTGGAAACATCTTTGTCCATTATATATCCATATTTCATAGCACTATATAATATTGTATTTAATAATAATAATAAAAATTTGTATTTTTATATTTTCCTATTTATTATCATAATAATGTTTTTATACATATATATATATTTCTTCACTTGCACTCGATCGCACGTGTGTTTCACTTCACTTATTTCACTTTATTGGAACATGTATTATATATATGTGTTTATGTACTTGTTTTTTCAATATAGTATACACTGCCTCTTCTTTAATTGTGGATTCACATTACGGATATTTATGGATATGTCTTGTACTTTTTTCTATAAAGCGCAATATGCATATATAGTTTGGTTTAAAGTATTAGTAAGATTGATAATTGATTTTATATGTACTTTACTGAAACACATTGTATTTTGTCCTGATTTTGTTGTTTGTGATTATCCCATAGTTGCACTACTTTGTGGTTCCATTGATCGATGCTTTTATGGAGACGCATTATTTTAAGCGCATAGTAGTGACACGTTATATGTTGCTGCAGGGGAGAAGAATTGAATTACGTGTCCTTCACTGTGAAGCGCCCGCCCTCGGCCGCGTCATTTCCGGTTTCGGAGGCATCTGCGGTGGCTTGCATCTTATGCTGTATGTCTCTCCCCTGCTTCCGGTTTCTACGATGGCGGCGATAGCGTGCGCTCCAGGCTGGAACGCATATGATTCTTATTAAAGACACATTGGCATTCTCTTTTGTTTATTTTTGTCTCCACGTGCTTCCGGTTTCTGTGATGGCAGCAGCGGTGCGCGGCTCAGTCTGGAATGCACATAACTTTTATCATGATAGTTTTGTCACGATTTTTTATTTATTTTTTATGCACATGTATGCCTAATTAGGGTGTCACAACAACATTTTTGGGGTTTGTTTGTTATTATTTGTATGGATTCTATTTACTACTTAACACTTAGGAACCAATGTTTCCATTGGACGGAGTCACATATAAATATTTCCCCCTTTTCAATTGCACTTCACTCTTTGAAAAAGCCACGGTAGGCGAAACGTATGTTGGAGGGAGCCTGAGACGCACTGAGCCACTTATTACGGGTGTCTATGTTCTAGTTATATCTTTGATGCACTTTATGATTAGCTGTTTTTCAGCTTGTTTACACTATTCACTTTATCAGTATTATTATTATGTTCATATGATTACTCTTTTATTGTGGCCAATATGTCTATCATGTATCTATCTCCTTGTAATCATATTTATGGTATTTTATTGTGTCTATTTGTTCTGTTCTTCTTTCCTTGTATAAGTAAATACATTTATTTGAGTCTTTATTTCTCTGGACTCTTTTGGTTTATTCATTTTTTTGAGAAGGTCATTATGCTTTTTATGAATATCCATATACAGTGGGGCAAAAAAGTATTTAGTCAGTCAGCAATAGTGCAAGTTCCACCACTTAAAAAGATGAGAGGCGTCTGTAATTTACATCATAGGTAGACCACAACTATGGGAGACAAACTGAGATAAAAAAAATCCAGAAAATCACATTGTCTGTTTTTTTTTTCATTTTATTTGCATATTATGGTGGAAAATAAGTATTTGGTCAGAAACAAGCAAACAACATTTCTGGCTCTCACAGACCTGTAACTTCTTCTTTAAGAGTCTCCTCTTTCCTCCACTCATTACCTGTAGTAATGGCACCTGTTTAAACTTGTTATCAGTATAAAAAGACACCTGTGCACACCCTCAAACAGTCTGACTCCAAACTCCACTATGGTGAAGACCAAAGAGCTGTCAAAGGACACCAGAAACAAAATTGTAGCCCTGCACCAGGCTGGGAAGACTGAATCTGCAATAGCCAACCAGCTTGGAGTGAAGAAATCAACTGTGGGAGCAATAATTAGAAAATGGAAGACATACAAGACCACTGATAATCTCCCTCGATCTGGTGCTCCACGCAAAATCCCACCCCGTGGGGTCAGAATGATCACAAGAACGGTGAGCAAAAATCCCAGAACCACGCGGGGGGACCTAGTAAATGAACTGCAGAGAGCTGGGACCAATGTAACAAGGCCTACCATAAGTAACACACTACGCCACCATGGACTCAGATCCTGCAGTGCCAGACGTGTCCCACTGCTTAAGCCTGTACATGTCCGGGCCCGTCTGAAGTTTGCTAGAGAGCATTTGGATGATCCAGAGGAGTTTTGGGAGAATGTCCTATGGTCTGATGAAACCAAACTGGAACTGTTTGGTAGAAACACAACTTGTCGTGTTTGGAGGAAAAAGAATACTGAGTTGCATCCATCAAACACCATACCTACTGTAAAGCATGGTGGTGGAAACATCATGCTTTGGGGCTGTTTCTCTGCAAAGGGGCCAGGACGACTGATCCGGGTACATGAAAGAATGAATGGGGCCATGTATCATGAGATTTTGAGTGCAAACCTCCTTCCATCAGCAAGGGCATTGAAGATGAAACGTGGCTGGGTCTTTCAACATGACAATGATCCAAAGCATACCGCCAGGGCAACGAAGGAGTGGCTTCGTAAGAAGCATTTCAAGGTCCTGGAGTGGCCTAGCCAGTCTCCAGATCTCAACCCTATAGAAAACCTTTGGAGGGAGTTGAAAGTCCGTGTTGCCAAGCGAAAAGCCAAAAACATCACTGCTCTAGAGGAGATCTGCATGGAGGAATGGACCAACATACCAACAACAGTGTGTGGCAACCTTGTGAAGACTTACAGAAAACGTTTGACCTCTGTCATTGCCAACAAAGGATATATCACAAAGTATTGAGATGAAATTTTGTTTCTGACCAAATACTTATTTTCCACCATAATATGCAAATAAAATGAAAAAAAAACAGACAATGTGATTTTCTGGATTTTTTTTTCTCAGTTTGTCTCCCATAGTTGAGGTCTACCTATGATGTAAATTACAGACACCTCTCATCTTTTTAAGTGGTGGAACTTGCACTATTGCTGACTGACTAAATACTTTTTTGCCCCACTGTATGCTCTAGAATTATTTAGTGATTGTGTCTTTCACTAAGTTGTTGGCTTATTTGAAGTAAAAAAAATGTTTTAAATCATTGTAAAATGATTTAAAAAAATGATAATAAAAATCAATAGTAATTCAACCGCTAAATAAATTTTTGAATGAAAAAAAATCTAAACAATAAAAGTACACATATTTGGTATTGCCGAGTCTGTAATGACCCGACCTATAAAACTGTCCCACTAGTTATCTCCTTTAGGGAAGACTATATAAAAACATGCCAAAAAACAATGCTTTATCATCATACCACTGAACAAAATGTGGTATAACATGTGATCAAAAAGACAGATATAAATAAACATGGTACCGCTAAAAACGTCCTCTTGTCCCGCAAAAAATGAGCCATCATACAGCATCATCAGCAAAAAAATATAAACGTTATAGCTGTCAGAATAAAGTGATGCAAAAACAATTATTTTTTCTATAAAAAAGTTTTTATTATATAAAAGCGCCAAAACATAAAAAAATTATTTAAATGAGGTATCGCTGTCATCGTACTCACCCGAAAAATAAAACTGTCTTGTCAATTTTACCACACGCTGAATGGTGTAAACACCCCCCTAAAGAAATGCATGAATTGCTGGTTTTTGTTCATTTTCTCTCCCAAAATCGGAATAGAAAGTGATCAAAAAATGTCATGTGCCCAAAAATTATACCAATAAAAACGTCAGCTTGTCCCACGGAAAACAAGACCTCACATGACTCTGTGGGCTAAAATATGGAAAAATTGTAGTTTTCAAAATGTGGTGATGCAAAAGCTATTTTTTGCAATAAAAAGTGTCTTTTAGCGTGTGACAGCTGCAAAATATAGAAACCCGCTATGAGGCCTCTTTCACATGTCCTGATATTTCCGGTACTGGAGATGTCAGCGTCCGTGTGTAATACTTGCGGCACACGTGTGGCATGTGTGTGCCGCATCAGTACTACACAGGCGGGCGCCAGGAAAGAGCATTGCAGAATGATGAGAGTTACATTTAACCCCTTATCGACCACCAAATTGCTTTTTGATGGTGGCAGTTAAGGTCAATTAAATCACAGCACCGCTTTTATGCGACACTGAGGTTTAAGGTTATAGCACCCCCCAGCATTGGAATTTATCTGGGGTCTCAGCTGCCGGGAGTAGCCGAGACCCGAGAGAACATGATTCAGGTTGATTTGTACTGACCCTGGTGTTGCGATCGCCTTTATTAATTAAAAAGAGAAAAGCAATCAAGAAATTTGACAACATTTGAGGGTCCTGGTTGAATGTTCCTGGCCTGCCATCTGGAATACTTCTGACAGATAACAAATGGCAATTTCTGGCTTCAGGAACACTTGTGCTATGATCATTCTAGGTTAAGTGATATAAGTATGGTCATTACACATGCAAATGGATTATTATAACTGAATGGAAGATATTCTAACATACATACCTCATAAAAAAAGAAAAATAGTATGAATATAGATTTCTCTGGAGCTTTACTGAGGTTGGGGGGTAAAAGGTTACTTTAATTAGTTTGAATGGAAAAAAAAATGACTCCTTGGAAGAAGATGACAATTTTATTGTGTTTTATGTATAACAATAATGCATAATGCTACCATGTAATATTGAAAATGCTACCATGAAGCTGAAGAAACGGAAGTTATGTGGAATAGTTTGTGGGAGAAATGCATGGGGGACCCAATATAGATAGTGGTTGGTGTGGTGTCAGTATAAAAATGGGGTAAAGTGTAAGTGCATAATATGGAAGTGACAGTATACAGAAGGGGAAGTGTGAGGAGGGGACACCATATAGAGACTGGGCAGTATAGAGGGGATACAATGCGAGAGGACAGCGTGAAGAGGAGGCCCAGTATGGAAAGTAGAGGACAGAGTGGAGGCCATGTACCATAAGAACAAGCCAGAAAGGTTGTGGTCACTGGGGAGCACTAGTAGAGCGATCTATCAGGCTTGAATATGGATAGGTGATCCACCGCAGCTCCAGCTGTATGCCTCCAATGGAGGATAGTGAAGTAGACAAATAAAATAAAAAAACCTGCCACCTGATGAAGATGGTGTTATCATCTATGTACCATAAGAAGGCCAGTGCGGAAGTCATATTTGTGCAGGGACTACAGTGGGGGGAAATTATTCAGGGGCATAGCGCAGGACAGATATTGTATGCAGTAGTACTATAATGTTGCTGTCATTTTTAAGGGCACTATGTTGAGATGTGCTGCTTAAGACCAGAGAAGAGGGAAATCTGCAGACACAAGCAGAAACAAGATTTAGAAGAAAAGAAAGAGATCAGCTCCAATCAGATAAGATGTCATAAATAAGCTACCTGTATGCAAAAAAATAATTTTTACATTTCTCATTAGCAATGTGGTCACTGTATGGTCCATAGTCTGATGATGACTAATAGCAACTCTCAGTATCTCCTTACCATTGTTAAGGACATGATGGGAATTGTAGGTTTAAGGTACACAATTCTACAGAATATGAGGCTAACCTGATATCATCAAAGATCGCTGTTCTAAGCTTGCTGACATATTCATGTACTGATGGTGGTTCCAGTGATGTATTTTTGTACTGATTATAGTTCCAATTATGCATTTCTGTACTGATGGTGGTTCTGGGGATGTAGTTGTGCACTGATTGTGGTTCTAGGTATGTATTTCTGGACTGATGGGGGTTCTAATGATGCATGTTTATACTGCTGGTGGTTCTGATAATGTACTGTTGGTGGTTCTGGTGTATATGGGTCGCCCTCCCAGGGCTGTGGGGTACTCGGTACCGGGCCGGTGTCAGGGGAATGTGTCACAGCAGCGGTGACCTGGTCCGTGGCCATGGGCGCCCAAGTAATGGGGGAATGTAAATGGTGGAATGTAGTTAATTGAATAGTTTATGATGCCACCTGTGGTGTTCGGCAAGTAGGATGTTAGGCCTGACCCTGCATGCAGATCCTCTGGGGCTGGTGGTGTGTTGCAGCCTAGATGGTGTAGCTCCCCACAGGTGAAGCTGTAGCCCCAGGGCAGCGTGGATGCAATGGAGGAGGAGAGGTGCAGGCGGTGTGGGGAATGGTACCCAGCTATAGTGGTGCAGAATGTGTTAGCGCACAAATGAATGGAGGACACCGGGGCTTGTAGTTCCAAAGCTTTACTCACAGTCCATTGTACACACACACAGGTGCCTGCCTCTGGGCCGTGTCCTCCGGGTCAGAGACTCAATCAACCTCCGGGCAAGTTAGGATTCTCCCCTCCAACACTCCGCCAACATGTACCTTTCTGAACGACTCCTCTATAGTGCCTTAAAGTGTGAAGATCTCTTAGTACTGAGTTACACTGGAGTTCCTCCTGTCAGATGTTCCCAAGAACTCTACTTGTACGGCAGACAGCTGTAGCCTACTTCGGGGACTCCCTTCTCCTAAGTCCCGGCTCTCCATCCAATTGCTGTTGTGCCCCAAGTCTTAGATGGGATTAGTGCATTTACAGCCAACTACTCCACCGGTGTCTGCTGCAGAACCTTAAGTGTCCATACAACCTTGGGGACCGGGCCCCGGCCTTGCGCTGAGAACCTATAGGCAGGGTTCCTCCTCTAACCCACGTCCTCTCTGTTCTCTCCACTCCTTCGTACCGTACTTGTCTTTCTTTCTTATGGAAGCTTAGATTTCAGTTCTACGTCTTTCTCCTTCTTTTCCTTTCCTGTGCCAGCTGGCTCAGATCACTGAGGCAGCTGCAGCTGTTGTGAGCTCATTTTCGGGTTTGCCTCTGGCTTCTGGTGAGGGTTATGGAGCTTGCTGTGCTGACAGAGGAGTAGTGAGTTCTCTATCTGGACAGCCTCTGTTGGTGAGGGGAGGTAATGAAGCTGATCTAAATTGCAGAGACCGGCCACCTGAGGAAGAGGACTGCGATTGGACATCAGTAGTTTCTGATTGGATTTAAGGCAGCCGACTCCCTAGTTTCTTGCTGGTGATTTTTCCTGACTGTGGCTTCTGGTTTCCAGTTTGGTTCCTGCCTTCCTAAAGCTAAGTTTTCTCTGCTATTGTTCATATGAGTTTTTGTCTGGTTTACTTAGTTTTTGTGTTCAACCAGCCCTGGCTGGGACAGGGCTGAATCCCCATTTTGTCTCTGATTAGTTGATCTCTTTTGCTCTGTTTTCAGAATATACCTGAGTGCTGATATAGTGATTTTGAAGTCTAGCGACTTCAGGGCCTTTTTCTATCAGACGTGTTGGACTTTTTTTTTGGCAGGGTTTTTTGCGTGATTGCAGACAGCAGCTTTTCTTTCCTGTCCTTTCTAGTTAGTGAGGGCCCCATCGTTTGCTCAGCCTATCTTTCTATCTGTGTCTGTGTTTTCATCTTGTTTCACCGACAATACATGTTGGGGGCTGTCTATTGCTTTCGGGTCTGCTCTGGGGCAGTTTAGATTTCCCCTTTCTTTCTTTAGGCTTATTTAGTTCTCCGGCCGTGACGAGGCATCTAGGACCACCGTAGGCACGCTCCATGGCTACTGCTAGTTGTTGTGGATAGGATCAGGGGTCTGCAATCCGCTAGTTACCAACCACTCTGGTTTTCTGGGCTTAGTTTGCTTTTTGTTTTGTTCTCCTTGGTGACTCATTCATAACAGAATCACCAGCCATACCGCAGATTCTAGGGTACTCAAAAGCAGGAGAGAATTGTAAAAAAAAAGAAAAAGTGTCAAAATTTTTTTTTTTCATATGTATATTTTCTCCTCTTTCTCTGGGGCCATAGGAGGATTCTTTTTTTTTCTTTTTCTGCTTGATGGAGATTAAGCAATTGTCTGATCGTGTGGAGCAGCTCGCTGCTGAAGTGCGGGGAATTTCCACCTATCTCACTCATTCACATGCTGTTGAACCAAGGATTCCAGCTCCTGATGTGTTTTCTGGGGATCGGTCTAAATTTTTGAATTTTAAGAAAAATTGTAACTTATTTCTTGCCTCAAAGCCTAACTCATCGGGGAGCTCTGCACAGCAGGTTAAAATTGTCATCTCCTTGCTGCGCGGCGATCCCCAGGATTGGGCATTTTCTTTGACACCTGAAGATCCTGTTTTGACTATTGCGGATGCATTTTTTCAAGCCTTGGGGTTGTTATATGATGAACCTAATGCTATTGATCAAGCTGAGAGAGCCCTATTGGCATTGAACCAGGGTCAGGATCCTGCAGAGTTATACTGTCAGAAATTCTGAAAATGGGCGGTCCTTACTACATGGAATGATAGTGCATTGGCAGCTCTCTTTCGGAAGGGTTTGTCTGAGACTTTAAAAGATACTATGGTGGGATTTCCTGTTCCCTCTGGTCTTGACGATTCTATGTCATTAGCCATTCAAGTTGATCGGCGTTTACGTGAACGCAAGACTACAAGGGAGGCGCTGCCACATTTTGAACAAATGTCTGAACCTATGCAATGTGATGGAGTTTTGTCTAGGGCGCAACGTCAGGAGTTTAGAAGGCGTAATAAGCTGTGTTTTTTCTGTGGAGATGTCTCTCATGTTATTTCTGTCTGCCCTAAATGAGAGAAATGTTTTGCACACATATTTGCTGTGGGTGGTGCACAACCTAAGTTTCTTTTGGCAATTACTCTGATCTGCTCCTTATCCACATTTTCCACGAAGGCTTTTGTGGATTCAGGAGCGGCCTTGAATCTAATGGACTTGGATTTTGCTAAACGTTGTGGTTTTCCTATGACACCTCTGCGGACGCCTATTCCTTTGAGGGGTATTGATGCTACTCCTTTGGCGAAGAATAAACCTCAATTTTGGACCCAGGTGATAATGCGGGTCGCCCCAGACCACCAAGAAAATTGCAGATTTTTGGTGTTGCATAATTTACATGATACCATTGTTCTGGGTTTTCCCTGGTTGCAAATCCATAATCCGGTTTTGGATTGGAAATCTGTGTTTGTGGTGAATTGGGGTTGTCGGTGTGCTCTTGGCGCCACTCTTGTTTTCTCCACCTCTCCCCAGTTGCATGATGTTCCTGACTATTTGGCTGATTTTTATGATGTATTTAGTGAGAGCAAGTCTGCGTCTTTGCCTCCTCATAGGAGTTATGACTGTGCAATTGAGTTGAGACCTGGGTGTAAATTTCCCAAGGGTCGACTTTTCAATTTATCTGTACCCGAACACGAGGCTATGCGATCTTATATTAAGGAGTCGTTGGAAAAGGGTCATATTAGACCATCCTCTTCGCCCTTAGGTGCTGGGGGTTTTTTCGTGGCCAAGAAAGATGGTTCATTAAGGCTTGTATTGACGATCGTTCCCTCAACAAAATTACGGTTAAATTTCAGTATCCATTACCCCTGATTTCTGATTTATTCTCCAGAGTTAAAGGTGCTTGCTGGTTTACTAAGCTTGACCTCAGGGGGGTGTATACTCTTATTCGCATCAAGCATAGGGATGAATGGAAGACGGCGTTTAATACTCCGGAGGGACATTTTGAGTACCTGGTGATGCCTTTTCGGCTCACTAATGCCCCTTCTGTCTTCCAATCCTTCATGAATTATATTTTCCGGGACTTTGTGGATAAGTTTTGGATCATCTATCTGGATGATATTTTTATCTTTTCCAGGGATTGGGATTCTCATGTGGAACATGTTCGGACTGTGTTCCGGATTTTGAGGGAGAATTCCTTGTATGTTAAAGGATTGAAGTGCCTTTTTGGTGTACAGAGGATTTCATTATTGGGATTTATTTTGTCTCCGTCAACTATTGAGATGGACCCGGCCAAGGTACAGGCCATTTATGATTGGGATCAACCCACTTCTTTGAAGGCTCTTCAGAAGTTTTTGGGTTTTGCTAATTTTTATCGTAAATTTATAGCTAATTTTTCTGGTATTGCTAAACCACTGACTGATTTAACTAAGAAGGGTGCTGATGTGCTGAATTGGTCTTCAGAGGCTGTTTTGGCCTTTCAGGAGCTGAAGTGGAGGTTCACTCCTGCTCCGGTTTTGCGGCAACCTGATGTCTCACTTCCTTTTCAGGTGGAGGTAGACGCTTCAGAGATTGGTGCAGGAGCTGTTTTGTCCCAAAAAGATCCTGTGACGTCTAAAATGAATCCCTGTGCCTTCTTTTCCTGAAAGTTCTCCCCATCTGAACGCAACTATGATGTGGGGAATCGGGAATTGATAGCCATGAAATAGGCATTTGAGGAGTGGAGACATTGGTTGGAGGGAGCTAGACATCAAGTTGTGGTCCTCACTGACCACAAGAATTGATTTACCTTGAGTCGGCCAAACGCTTGAATCCTAGACAGGCTAGGTGGGCCTGGGTTTTTACGCATTTTGATTTTGCGGTCTCCTTTCTTCCAGGCACTAAGAATGTTAAGGCAGATGCTCTTTCTAGGAGTTTCTTTGCTGATTCTCCTATTGTGACCAAGCCTACTACCATCCTAGGTGAGGGGGTAGTTCTTTCTGCCATCTCACCCGATTTGAGACGTGCTCTGGAAGAATTCCAGGACAAACCTGAGCATTGTCCTATGGGAAAATTGTATGTTCCTGACCACTGGAGGAAGAGAGTGATGTCTGAAGTTCATTGCTCCGCATTGGCTGGTCATCCAGGTATTTTTGGTACCAGAGATTTGGTGAGTCGGTCTTTTTGGTGGCCCGCCTTATCTAGTGATGTCAGGAATTTTGTGCAGTCCTGTGGGACTTGTTCCCGGTCTAAACCCTGTTCTCGCTCTAGTGGGTTGTTGATGCCCTTGCCGGTGCCTAAGAGGCCATGGACCCATATGTCAATGGATTTTATTTCTGATCTTCCTGTCTCTCAGAGAATGACTCTTATCTGGGTGATTTGTGATAGATTCTCTAAGATGGTTCATCTTGTACCACTCCCAAAGTTGCCATCTTCCTCAGAGTTGGTACCCTTGTTTTTACAACAGGTGGTTCGGTTGCATGGGATTCCTGAGAACATTGTATTGGACAGAGGAGTTCAGTTTGTTTCCAGATTCTGGAAAGCCTTTTGTTCCAAACTGGGAATTCAGTTGTCCTCCTCTGCGTTTCACCCTCAGACCAATGGGCAGACGGAGAGAACAAACCAGACTTTGGAGTCCTATTTGAGATGTTTTATATCTGCTGATCAGGATGATTGGGTTTCATTTTTGCCCTTTGACGAATTTGCTTTAAATAATAGAGCTAGTTCTGCCACCTTGATGTCGCCCTTTTTTTGTAATTTTGGGTTTCATCCTCGATTTTCTTCAGGGCAAGTGGAATCTTCAGCCTGCCCAGGTGTTGACACTGTGGTAGAGAGAATGCAGCAGATTTGGGACCAAGTAGTGGATAAGTTGTCTTTCTCCCAGGAAAAGGCCCAGCGGTTTTCTAACTGGCATAGGACCATTGGTCCCCGGTTTAAAGTGGGTGATATGGTTTGGTTGTCATCAAAGAATATCTCTATGGAGGTGGCTTCTCCAAAGTTCAAGCCAAGATTTATTGGACCTTACAAGATTTTGGAGATTCTTAATCCGGTTTCTTTTCGATTGGCTCTTCCTCTTACGTTTAAGATCCATAACATGTTTCATAAGTCGCTGTTGAAGAGATATGTTGAGCAATTAGTTCCTATGGCTGCACCTCCTGACCCTGTATTGGTTGAACGTAATGTGGAATATGAGGTAGAGAAAATACTGGATTCTCGTCTGGCTAGACGGAGACTCCAGTATTTGGTCAAGTGGAAGGGTTATGGCCATGAGGACAATTCTTGGGTCTCTGCCTCTGATATTCATGCCAATAGATTGGTTCGTGCTTTTCATCGGGCCCCTCCTGATTGGCCCGGTGGCGTGGATGAGGGTTCGGTGACCCCTCCTCAAGGGGGGTACTGTTGTGAGCTCATTTTCTGGTTTGCCTCTGGCTTCTGGTGAGGGTTATGGAGCTTGCTGTGCTGACAGAGGAGTAGTGAGTTCTCTATCTGGACTCCCTCTGTTGGTGAAGGGAGGTAATGAAGCTGATCTAAATTGCAGAGACCGGCCACCTGAGGAAGAGGACTGCGATGGGACATCAGGAGTTTTTGATTGGATTTAAGGCAGCCGACTCCCTAGTTTCTTGCTGGTGATTTTTCCTGACTGTGGCTTCTGGTTTCCAGGTTGGTTCCTGCCTTCATAAAGCTAAGTTTTCTCTGCTATTGTTCATATGAGTTTTTGTCTGGTTTACTTAGTTTTTGTGTTCAGACAGCCCTGCCTGGGACTGGGCTGAATCCCCATTTTGTCTCTGATCAGTTGATCTCTTTTGCTCTGTCTTCAGAATATACCTGAGTGCTGATATAGTGATTTTGAAGTCTAGCGACTTCAGGGCCTTTTTCTATCAGACGTGTTGGACGTTTTCTTTGGCAGGGTTTTTTGTGTGATTGCAGACAGCAGCTTTTCTTTCCTGTCCTTTCTAGTTAGTGAGGGCCCCATCGTTTGTTCAGCCTATCTTTCTATCTGTGTCTGTGTTTTCATCTTGTTTCACCGACAATACATGTTGGGGGCTGTCTATTGCTTTCGGGTCTGCTCTGGGGCAGTTTAGATTTTTCCTTTCTTTCTTTAGGCTTATTTAGTTCTCCGGCCGTGATGAGGTGTCTAGGACCACCATAGGCACGCTCCACGGCTACTGCTAGTTGTTGTGGATAGGATCAGGGGTCTGCAATCTGCTAGTTACCAACCTCTCTGGTTTTCTTGGCTTTGCTTGCTTTTTGTTTTGTCCTCCTCGGTGACTCATTCATAACATGCAGCACTCCTTCCTCTATCCCTTCTTCCAGGGATCCTCACTCCTGTCTGAGTGACTTCCTACCCGACTGACCTTCTGTCAGACTGACCTGTCCTCCTGCACTTTCCCAGTCTTTTATGTATCTTAACTCCTCCCACCTTCCAGCACGTCCAGTGTTCCAAGCAGGGGACCACCAGAGGTGCTCTGCTACCCTCTGAGCAAGGAGCCGCAATGTGGTTGTGCAGAACTACCCTGTTGTGTGGGGTGCGAGTGTTGAAGTGTGGAAAGGAGTTCCCACCTTACCTGAATGGTGGGGCACTACACCTTAGGAGAAGGTGCAGTACCTCTGTGGCGACTGAGCATCAGGAGCGCCACATACCCCCCGTTAAACACAGCACGTCCGCAGGTTGCAAGATAAACAAAGTTGACAGTACAGGAACATACAAAATTTTGCAATGCTGAACAACATCTCTTATACTATATCTTCCAGATATTAGAGTCACTGTTTCTTAAACGTTGCAAACAATTCCTAATTACCTATCTAAAATTCTAAGTCAAAAGTGCAAATCTTTACTTAATTTCAAAGTGCTGTCATCTGTTACTCACTATCACTTCATTATTCTTCATCAATACATTTCTTTCTTTTCACTGTCTCTTCTAGACTCTGGACGACAACCGTAAATACCTGGTTTGTCACCTAAAATTTTTAATTCTTTATTCAAGTTTCTCATCTTTACGTATCAAAGCATTCTTACTCCAATATAAAAGCCTTTGACTATCATAAGACACATTATCAAATATTTCACAGTAAAACTTTTCAAAAATTCTTGTAAGTGCTGGACACCGCTCCCAGCTGGGATCTCTTGCAGTGTCCGTTGAGGTAGACTTTCTTTGAAAAGTGTCCTTATGTAAAACCAAGAGAGGGCACCTAAAGAGGTGCAAACTATTTACAATAAAGTTTGTGATGCACTCCAAGTTCATGATCACGGAAGTTCAAATTAGAAAATGCTGACAATCAAAAACCAGGCAACAAAAGTGTAAACAGGGAAAACATGATGAACAAAAGAAGGCATAACGGTGCAAATAAACCCTCCTGGGTAACGAGAGTTATTAATGCTGATCCCCTCCTGGGGTTCTGGAAGCTGATTGGGAACTGCTACCAGATGAAAAGAATGCATCTACAGTCCTCAAATATTCCTCCGATAGTAGCGGCAGAGAGGGAACAAAGTATGCAGCCGGTGGCATGGCAGCGGTTCCAGGCTCCACAGGGTCCGCCTGGAAGAGGTCCGGTGCAGCAGCGGCGGGTACCGGTGTCACAGGTACCGCAGGTATAGGCCCTTCCTGGGCGCCTGCAGGTTCAATGTCCAGAGCACTTCCTGCCTCAGTTGCAGACGGCACGTCAGCTGGGCGATGTCATCCTTCAGCTGCTGGCGGCTCATCTCAGAGACGGGGTTGGAGCCTTCAGCCATGGTGCAAGGGAGATCTGATTCAACCTCCGCGTGCTCCGTAGGCCTCCTTCCCTCTCTCTCCAAAATGGCATTTTGGCGTTCTTCTCCCCGCCTCGGCCCCTTTCCCGCCACTGGCTTCTTCTGCCCCTCCTTCCGGGGGAAGCATCTTCTTCCAGCGCCTCCATACCAAGCCAGTGGGCCATGTTGCTGTCACATAGTAATTCAGGCAGGGGAGGCCCAAGACTCTTCGCGGTCTTTTCCTAGGACCTCCCATGTCTTCACGCCCTTCTTCTCCGCGCCAGCGGCCATTTTTAATATTCATGTCACAGTCTATTAAATTGGGTCTTCTGCACATTTTCAAAAGTTCAAAGTCCAACAAATCTCAGGCACACAGAACCCGATGGCATCGGGTCTCGTCATCCTGTTCGTGATGCCAAGTTGGGTCGCCCTCCCAGGGCTGTGGGGTACTCGGTACCAGGCCGGTGTCAGGGGAATGTGTCACAGCAGCGGTGACCTGGTCCGTGGCCCTGGGGGCCCAAGTAATGGGGGAATGTAAATGGTGGAAAGTTGTTAATGGAATAGTTTGTGACGCCACCTGTGGTGCTCGGCAAGTAGGATGTTAGACCGATGCTGCATGCAGATCCTCTGGGGCTGGTGGTGTGTTGCAGCCTAGATGGTGTAGCTCCCCACCGGTGAAGCTGTAGCCCCAGGGCAGCATGGATGCAATGGAAGAGGAGAGGTGCAGGCAGTGTGGAGAATGGTACCCAGCTATAGCAGTGCTGAATGTGTTAGCACACAAATGAGTGGAGGACATGGGGGCTTGTAGTTCCAAAGCTTTACTCACAGTCCATTGTACACACACACATGTGCCTGCCTCCGGGCCGTGTCCTCCGGGTCAGAGACTCAATCAACCTCCGGGCAAGTTTGGATTCTCCCTTCCAACACTCCGCCAACATGTACCTTTCTGAACAACTCCTCTATAGCGCCTTAAAGTGTGAAGATCTCCTAGTACTGAGTTACACTGGAGTTCCTCCTGTCAGATGTTCCCAAGAACTCTACTTGTACGGCAGACAGCTGTAGCCTGCTTCGGGGACTCCCTTCTCCTGAGTCCCGGCTCTCCATCCAATTGCTGTTGTACCCCAAGTCTTAGATGGGAGTAGTGCATTTACAGCCAACTACTCCACCGGTGTCTGCTGCAGAACCATAAGTGTCCATACAACCTCGGGGACCAGGCCCCGGCCTTGCGCTGAGAACCTATAGGCAGGGTTCCTCCTCTAACCCACGTCCTCTCTGTTCTCTCCACTCCTTCGTTCCGTACTTGTCTTTCTTTCTTATGGAAGCTTAGATTTCAGTTCTACGTCTTTCTCCTTCTTTTCCTTTCCCGTGCAAGCTGGCTCAGATCACTGAGGCAGCTGCAGCACTCCTTCCTCCATCCCTTCTTCCAGGGATCCTCACTCCTGTCTGAGTGACTTCGTACCCGGCTCCTTGCTCTGCTACCCTCTGAGCAAGGAGCCGCAATGTGGTTGTGCAGAACTACCCTGTTGTGTGGGGTGCGAGTGTTGGAGTGTGGAAAGGAGTTCCCACCTTACCTGGATGGTGGGGCATTACACCTTTGGAGAAGCTGCAGTACCTCTGTGGCGACTGAGCCTCAGGGGTGCCACATATACTCGTGCTGTCATTGGTTATGATCCTGTACACATACTGTAATAATCCATAAATTTTAAGGATACGTGATACATGGTCATGTTAATAAAAAAAATTGTTCCATCCGGAAATTTAAGAGGCACTACATTTTTAGTAATGTTAGGATCATGTATTCAGCAAGATTAAGCACGTCACTCAGGATGTGGGTGGAAGTACACAAATCACATACCTGCAATCACATGACTGCTCACTCATGTCTTTGGTGGGGGAGAATCCTGACAACACGCAATGTGCACTGTAAGGATTAAGAAGACTGTGATCAAATAGAGTGACTGCTGACTTTCTTCACAAACTTGGAAAACCCCTTTTATTATAAAATTGAGCACTATAGCATGCCCAATCCTAACCATATTCAATATACTGTCAGGATTCAGCTCTGCTTGTCGGTTCCAGCAGTAATCACATGACCACTCATATGCAATTTCCACAGTTATGTGCTGACTGTCTTCTTTTCCTGCTCTTCTAAGTGAAGTAAGAGCTGTAGTATTTCACTGAATATTGAGAGTTAGTTGCCCGTGGTGTACTCTTATACATTAATTAGCAATGACAGATATAGTTAATCATATATTTAATTTACATGTATGTACAGCAAAATAATGATTTAACAGAGATTGCCTTTCCATATGGACGCCCAGTTGGTATTCACTGAAACTTAGTTTCCTGGATGAGGTCTAATTTCAACTAAATAAATGACAAAAAAAAAAGCATTTTCCGAAGTAAACATTCCTGTATAATGGACTTTTAAAGGTATGTGCCTAAAAAATGCACAATGTAATGTCAGTAGTTCTTTTGTATATACAGAAGAGGGAGATTTCTCTCTCATAATAAAATGGCATATCATCAGGAAATAAAACCACTTTATTATTCATAAGAGTCTGAACTCTGGAACCCATAATGATGAAGAAAATGGAAAGTTCAGCATTGATTCTGCTCTGATTCTGCTTTTTATTTTACATCAGTGTCCCTGGCCACTAGATCAGACATGTGTTGCAGTTGCAATACTTCATGGGTGGCTGGAGATTGATACTTAGAGAAAGACTGTGAAGGGACCGTGATGTGGCCAAATAGGCATGTAGTAGCTTGGTAATCATTGCTTCAAATGACATATCTGGCTTGATTTGTTTTAAAATTGACTTGTATGTTATTATTGCCATCCATGATATTGATGGCATTCTTCTTCTGTCTTGTTTATTTATTTGCCACATTTTGCATCCATTTGTTACTACTTATATTACTACTATATATGAGCCTTGTCTTCTTTGCCACTGAAATGTTCCTCGATTTGAGGACCTTGTCCAGTGACTCCATTGTTGATGTGTCCATAGCTATTCTCCTATTGACCTACAGTGTCATCACTGCATCTTAAGTGATCATTGATCCTGGTAGGTTGAAATTCTTTATAACTTCCAGATTGTTTCAGTTTACCTCAAATGTGTCCCAGTCATACTTGACAGAAGTCCATATCTTTGTTTTGATTGTATTGCGTCGAAGTACCATTCTCGATCTTTCCATCTTGACACTTCTTCATTGCATCTAAGCTTGTTGCTATCAATGTTGTATCGTCTGCGTATTTAATTTATTGATCATTTGTCCAGCAATTTTGATTGCTTCTTTTTTGGCAAGTCCAGCCTTCCTGAAATTAGTTTTTGCATATACATTAAAGAGAATTGGTGACGGGATGTAGCTTTGTCTGACACCTCGCTCTACTTTGGACCGTGCCGTGTTCCATTCGGACTGTTGCTTCTGGTTGATTAAGATTCCTTATGAGACTGATCAGATGGTTTGGCACATACATATCTGTCATGGTATTCCAAAGTTTCTGGGAGTCAATGCAGTTGAAGGCTTTGCTGTAGTCCTCAAAGTAAAAATAGCTCTCCTTGTTGTATTCTTTGTATTTTTTGGCATTTTCTATTATCCATCTAATGTTAGTTTTTTTTTCTTTGCACCAGATTGATCTTTCCATTTGCTTCTTTTTAAGTCTATTTTATAGGAGTTCATTTGTTTGTCTTTTTGTTCTTTTTTTAGTTTGCCATTTTGAGTGTGGTTTAGGGATAAAGATCTTTTCGCCTGATTCAGCATTTGTGGTTTTTCAAAAAGTCACACAATTTGTCATAAATCTGCTTCATTTCTTTTTGTACACCATAATCTTTTGAGCAACTTTTTAATTCTAAAAAGTTGCCATAATGGTTAAAGTGAGAAAAAAGAGGATTTTTACTTACTATTTTGATGAATTTAGCTCAAAAAAGTTTAGTGAATACCACAAGAAAAAAATGGGTTAAAAAATGATAAATTGGGCCCTTCACCCATATACTGATTATGTACAATATACAATATAGACAAAACAAATTGGCTTTGGTCACACCTACAGCAATGATTATAGTTAATCATTTCTCACGATCATTAGTGCTTATTATTCTGAAAAATTGCATTATCTATGATGATTTATGTGAAAATGCTAAACTGCTTTAATAAAACATTTGACATTCACAAAACAAATGAATAGCACTAGAAACCGTTTAGACAAGGTCAAACTCAGCAAGACACAATGTTTACTGCAAGATCAATCGTTTCATCAAAAGAGGGAAAGTAACCATTGAAAGCATCTGCAAAAGGGTAAAGACAAATACTAGGAAAGAAAGATCTGTTAACTGGGGATTGTGTAGAAAAAAGCAATAAATATACTATGGTCTAACAGTGATCTGAAAGATTAAGATGTTTAGTTTAATGTTATTTTCCTTTCATGTAAAAGTATAAAATGCAGAATTAGCATAGAATATTTCAAGAAGAATACAGCAAAAGATGTGAAATCAACAATCCATACTAAACTCATGGTATTAAAGCCAATATAAAATATGAAAACAAATTTTGGAGAGCTGTGTTTATTTTCAGGGCAATTTTAAATATCCCTCAGGAACTTTCAACGAATGTTTCAAATTTAATTTTTTTTTCATTATATTCATTATTATTATTGTCTCAATTTCATACATGGCCTCCTTACTGTAAACTAAAGATATTCTAACATTAGATAGCACAAAATTAGAACAGACAAGTAGAAACTGTACTAAATGTATGCTATACGCAGGGGTGTACATAGAAATTGAGGGGGTACCATAACAAAAGTCCTAATTGGGCTCCCCTCAACAAAAATATACAGTGAGTAGGCAGAGATATGGCACATAGGCGCAAGTCACAGAAAGCATACTTCCCAACTTTTATAATCTGGAGAGGAGCTTGTTGTGATTCATGCACAGCTATTTTGCCCCTATTGAGGCAACCTTCATGTTCTTACCCACTATGGCACTATTGCACTCACACACACTCTAATTAACCACCCAGTTTTGTGCACAGCATTATGGCCCTCACAACTCCACCTACTCACAATATGCTGCTCCAACAGCTCCCACAAGCATAATAATTGTTCCAAAAGCTTCACCATAAGCCCCCTAAATTACGATAACCAATAATATAAGGTGCAACCAGAGCTCCCCCCACAGCTTTCCCTCACACACAATAAAATGGCCCCAACCCCAAAAGTACTGACTGTAAAAATAAAAATTACTTACCTAGCTCCATTCCCCCAATTTGCTGCTCAGACTCCATTCAGCAGGCATGATCTAGTAACATCATTGTGCCTGCTGAGCTTAGATTCAGACTCATTGAATTCAACTGTACCTGCACATATCATCGAGACCATGACACCGGGGACTGGTCATGACTCCCCCAACTAATGAGTCCATAACGACCACATGGTCTACTGTTATTAGTGGTATGCCACTGGTTGTATGACAAATTGGAGCATCTTACTAGACATGTCAGCCATTTTTCTCTTATTTAAACTCTCTTTGCTGTATTAAAGGGAATCTGTCTCCCGGTATTTGCTTCCCCATTTGAAAGCAGCAAGATGTTGGGGCAAATACTATAATTCATTTAATTTAGCACTTAGTGTTGTATTTTTTTGTTAAATCGCTGCTTAATCTGCTGGAAATCTACAAGTTCTTTGTATAATCAAGGTCCCACTACTGATTGACAGCGCTCTGCATGCACTGTACATAGGTGACAATGTGCCAATTAGCGGTCCTGGTGGGGTTATATACAGCTCAGGAATATAGAGGACTACATGACAGCAGGCTTACTAGTCCTCTAGTGATAATCTTCTACAGTGATTTTACTGAAACTAGAGCGAGCAGTCCAGTAAATCACACATCAATAAAATCAGGGTTTTTCTATCGAGATTATACTGCTCTCAGATTAGGTGGCAAAAACCTGGTGACCATTTTATTTTAATAAGTAGTTGTTTTGTGCATCACAATAGTAATAGATACCATTAATGTATATGGCAAATTTCACAGTTCTATTTGGCCAATTTTCAACACACTTTTCAAAAGCTGTCTAATATGTACAAAACACATTTAGAAAACATAATAAGTGTGGTGCCTGACATGCATGAGAGTTTTTTGCTGCAATTTGAGCTGCAATGCAAATATCAGTGATGCTCCCTAATACATAAGTTACGCATGAATGCTTAACATATAGGTCAGATGAATGGACCAAATATGTTTTTAACTTATTCTTACTAATTTCACAATAGATTAGTAACATTTTTGGTATACTTGAATGTAAATTAAATAAATAATGTTTAATTACCGGCACACAACAGATGCAGATTACTTTTGTTAATAGATTAGCCTGTGTAATTCTGTATTCTGCATCTGTGTTAAACGATTTTTCATACATAAAACAGCCATGAAACAAGAAATATTCAAATGTTTATGCAAATTTACAGATCTAAACTGTAAAGAGACATATGTTACTTGAAATGTGTTTGTCAAAAAATAAGAAAAATAAAGAAGCAGATAAAGTTTAGTTTTACAATGAGTGAGCAAATTATTTAGTGGAATCCATAGTTTAAATATTATATTGCAGTAATAAATATTTGAAAAAGTTAAAAAAAACCCTAAAAAGTAAAAAAAAGACTAAAAAGTATATCCAACAAAATAATAACGTGTACACCAGGCAACAAAAAAATTTTTGTAAACAATACTGACAAAAAATAACCCATTCATATGCTACACTATTCGACAGCCTTCATGAATCTAGGCAAGCTCTAGATAATAAACAGAATTAGTATTAAAGGGGGATAAACTGGGCAAGGGCCCCAGAAGAGCTCCCAGCTATAATGTGGTTACGGGGAGGGCAGTTACTGCAGACCCAGTCACATGGTGAGCCCAGCTAGACCACCATTAATAACTGTACTGGCATACACAACATTCCCATAGAATTTATTCTTATTTCTTTCCAACTTTTTTGGAACTGGAGTGACATTTTTATTTAATAAATGTTCACTGATCATCATGATTCTTTCTTATTAACGTTCCTTAGAGATGTGTGTTTCGCTTTATGTTCTCTCTAGTAGTCGCAGTTAGAATTTTAACATTTAAAATGTTTGCCTTCTGTACAAAGGGACACGATATTTGGAGCGCTGCGTAAGGGAAGAAGAGCCCAAATCCTAAGGGCAATGTGCTAAGAAATAAATAAGTGTACCATGAAAAATACATGCATTAAATATAAAACATAATTATAACTTCTCTTAGTGAGCTCTGCACATTTCCCATTGAAACAAGATATTACTGTATAAAATCCTATATACTGTATCCAGTAGCTAATGCACACGTACTTGCTGCTAGTATATAGCTTTTTAATTATTTTCTATTTATGTAAATGTTTATGAATGCCAGGCAACTGTTATTCTTGTGTATGCTTACATATTGTCCACACAGAGTAACTGATTTATACTATACCTGATCATTTTGCACATTACCAAGACAATAATGTATAAAGGGAACAGACACTGTCACAATACTATAAACAGTACCATACAGTATCAAAACAACTTTATGCAGTGTAGATATAAATAAGAGTGTTAGCGCTGCAAAGAACTGTGCAGCAAAACGCAGTGAGGAAAAAAAAATTTGCAAGCTTTCCCTCCTACAAAGAATGGAGAGGTCTGTATTCTTTATCTTAGCTATGTTTCAATTGTGAGAGACAAAATCTAAAAATAAAAAACAGAAAATCCTCATGTATGATTTTTAAACAATTAAATTGCATTTTATTGCATGAAATAAGTATTTGATCAACTATCAACAATCAAGAATTCTGGCTTTCACAGACTTGTTAGTTTTTCTTTAACAAGACCCCCTACTCTGCACTCACTACCCTTATTAATTGCATCTGTTTGAACTCATTACCTGTATAAAATACTCCTGTCCACAGACTCATTCACACTCCAACCTCTCCACCATGGCCAAGCCCAAAGATCGGTCTAAGGACACCAGAGATGTAATTGTAGACCTGCACAAGGCTGGGATGGTAAACGGGACGAAAGCCAAGCAGCTTGGTGAATAGGCAACAACTGTTAGCACAATTATTAGAATTTGGAAGAAACACAAGATGACTGTCAATCTTCCTTGGTCTGGGGCTCCATGCAAGATCTCGCCTCGAAGGGTAAGGATGATTCTGAGAAGTAAGATATAAATAAACTGGAGAAGTGGGCAGCAACTAACAGAATGGTTTTTAACAGGGAAAAATGCAAAGTACTACATCTGGGCAATAAAAATGAAAAAAGCATATACAGAATGGGAGGAATAGGCCTAAGCAACAGCACATGTGAAAAAGGCGGGTATACTAATAGATCACAGACTGAATATGAGTCAACAGTGTGATGCACCAGCAAAAAAGGCAAATGCAATTCTAGAATGTATTAACAGAAGCATACAGTCTAGATCACATGAAGTCATTATTTCCCTCTACTCCTCTTTGGTCAGACCTCATCTGGAATATTGTGTCCAGTTTTGGGCACCACATTTTAAAAAAGACATCAACAAACTGGAGCAAGTTCAGAAAAGAGCAACCAGAATGGTGACCGGTCTGCAAACCCTGTCTTATGAGGAAAGGTTGCAGGATTTGGGATTGTTTAGTTTGCAAAAGAGAAGACTGAGAGGAGACTTAATAGCTGTCTACAAATATCTAAAGGGCTGTCACATTGTAGAAGGATCAACTTTATTCTCATTTGCACAAGGAAAGACTAGAAGCAATGGGATGAAACTGAATGGGAGGAGACACAGATTAGATATTAGAAAAAACTTTTTGACAGTTAGAGTGATCAATGAGTGGAACAAGCTGCCACGAGAAGTGGTGAGTTCTCCTTCAATGGAAGTCTTCAAACAGAGGCTGGACAGACATCTGACTGGGATGATTTAGCGAATCCTGCTTTGAGCAGGGGGTTGGACCAGATGGCCCAGGAGGTCCCTTCCAACTCTACGATTCTATGTTTCTATGATTCTAAGTTAACAATCAGCCCAAAAATACATGGGAGCATCTGGTTGATGACCTGAAGAGAGATGGGACCACAGTTTCAAAGCTTACCATTAATAACACACTACATCGTCATGGATTAACATCCTGCATGGCACTCAAGGTCCCCCTGATCACGCAATGACATGGGTGATCCAGAGGAGGCATGGGAGAAGATAATGTTGTCAATGAGACCAAAATAGAAATTTTTGGAATCAACTCCTTTTGCCAGGTTTGGAGGAAGAAGAAGGATGAGTACAACTCCAAGAACACCAGCCAACCATGAAGCATAGGGGAAGAAGCATCATACTTTGGGGATGCTTGTCTGCAAAGGGACAGGACAAGACTACTGCACTGTATTGAAGGGAGGATGGATGAGGTCATGTATTGTGAGATTTTGGCCAGCAACCTACTTCCTTCAGTAAGAGCATTGAGTGGTGGTTGGGTCTTCCACCATGCAGCATTACAATGACCCAAAACACACAACCAGAGCAACTAAGAAGCAGGGTGAATGACAGCAGCATATCATCATGTTACTCACCAGCTTTGTAACTGCCCCTGATAATTTGTTGCATGATGTGATAGAAGCTGTGAGGTGGTGGTGTTGCTATTACTCACAATGCTAATGAGGGGAGGAGTCCTGAGGAGATAATTTGCATATTTCCACTGCATTCTGGGATAAGTAAATATGGTTTGCGAGCTCAAAGAACACTGGATTTTGGCCGCTGCAGCTGAAAGGAGGATATTGGTAAACCAGGGGTGGAGTCCTCAGGAGATAATTTGCATATTCCCAGTGCAGTCTGGGAGAGGTGAAGAGTCTCTGCCAGCCCAAAGAACACTGGATTTTGGTTGTTGTAGCTGAAAGACGGACAAATTTTGGCGTGTTTTTCATTGCTTTCATATATCATTAACAATAAGAACATGGAAGAGACCAGGAGCCATTTGTGAGCTGCATTTCTTGGAATTTTGTGGAAAAGCCAAACTTCACATGTCAGAAATGCAAGCTTGTGTCCCTGTTGGAGGAAAAGTTGCAAAATTTAGAAGAGAGGTTAGCTACATTGAAGATCATTAAGGAAGGTGAAGAGTTCTTAGACAGAGCAGAATTATCTCTTCATGTTACAGAAAGAGAATACATTCGAACTGCACCTGAAGAAACAGAGGAAAGGAAGCATGTGACCCGGAGAAGCAGGAGGATCGGGAGGCAGTCGGCACCCATACTGCTGAGGAATCACTATCAGGCTCTCGCGCTGGAGAATGATGAAGAAATACATCAAGAAAAGACTTTGGCCACAAAGAACAACCTTGTACGCCCTCAGAGGTGTCACCTCCCTGTCTTGCAGTGGATACCGTGACATAAGATACCCGGCATATACCAATTTTGGCATACCTGATTGCAGGTCATTGACCACCTATGTTCCGGGCTACACTCTTTACCTGATCTTTGGCTACTATTTGTGATTTACTCCCATTAGCATCTTGAAATTAACCTTATAACACTGATGAAGGTCTATCACGACCAAAACGTTTGTAACTAGTGGCTACTGTATGTATTAAAATTCTGATTTTTTTTGCACCTAAAATCCTTGAGTGTGCCCAGTATTTGATACTTGGTTATAAGGTTTGGGAACCTACTGTGTGGCACCTCCCTGTTTGGCTGTGCTAACATTTATTCCTATTTGATGCATCTAAGTGACAGAAAATGCCCAAAAGTGACACCATTTTAAAAATTACACACCTCAAACTGCAAAAAACACATTCAAGCAGTTTATTAACCCTTCAGAGGCTATTCGCTGGAAAAGACATCAGTCATTATGTTGCGCTTTAAAGCCCCAAGTTTTGCTCCTTTTGCACAATTAAAACTATTTTAGAGAAAAAAGAATTGTTTTTACATCAATGTATTCTGAGAATTCTAGCTTTTTTTATTTCTCTGCTAATTGAGCTGTATGGCAGCTTATTTTTTTCGGGACAAAATGACAATACCATTTTTATTTTAATTTGACATTTTGATCTTGTTTTGTTCCACTTTTTGTTTGCCAATATCATGAATAATATAGTTTTTTTTACACTTTTTTTTACGTTGCTCACTGAAGGGGTCAACTAGTGTGACACTGTTATAGGACAGGTAGTGCAAAAATAAAAAATGGGGCATTTTTACCACATCATTGGTTTTGGTGAGTTATTTTTTTGCACATTCTATTGAAGAACAATATAAAAATGTTATATATGGTATATACAACATACTGTAATTCCCAGTATTGGTTTATTTAAACAAAAGAGAACCTACATATTTGTCACCACTGATTTGATATTGATGACCTACCCCATGTATAGGTCATCGATTGCTTAGTTTATTGTAAGCCCAAAACCCCTTTAAAAGTAAGTATTAAATAAAAGCAAATAATAAAGCAGGTTTATTGCAACTTGGAACAAATATAAACACTGAATACATCAAAGATACAGAAAGAATGCATGTGTGTTTTGCTTGAAAACAGCAATGTTTAAAGTAGGAAAGGTGTTTTGCCAGAAAGACAGCAAGAGACATTTTGAAGACGCAAAAAACAGATGGCAAAACATGGGATACAATAATATATAAAGACGTCCAACTGACGAAAATGGTACAGTATATTTTATTTGATGTTAAAAAGAATGTTGGAAGAAAAATCAAGAACTTATTCAAAGAGGGTAAATTATTATTGTGTCAATGGGTCATGTGTTACTGACTGCTACAGAACAGAAGAATGTGGTTGAAGCCATGTGGTCAGGATTAATATTTGAGCAGCCAAGCCCTTTCCTGCAAATTGATTGCCTACAAGCTTACCAAAGAATAAATGAAAAATAAAACCTCATACATTTATAATTAAAAACAAAACAGTTTACACCCCTACATGCCATGCACATAAAAAATAAACACATTGGTGTTTTAAGTTAACTACCTACAAATTTCTAGGAAATATACTTAAAGATAGAGGTATAAATAAGTGTTAACTTTAATTTAGAGAGAATTTTTCTACCTACAAATGTAATGTCTTATTAATATTATTGTTTTTAAAGCATCATTCATTTCATTGTGCTTTACATGAGATGTGGTTACATACAAAACACACATATAAATTAGTCAAGAAACTGACAATGGCAGACTGGTACAAAAGGGAGAGGGCCTTGTTCTTGTTGACTTACAGTCTACAGTGTAGTAGGGAAGGAGAAGGTATGTTGGGGGATTACAGCTTCGGTAGAGATGGTAAGGAGGCAGGTGGGTTATGGCAGGTTGTAAGCTTTCTTGAAGAGATGCATTTTCAGGTTCCATCTGTAAGTTCCAAGTGTGGTGGATAACACTGCGCAACACATTTCAGGGAAGTTCTTGTCCCCTGAGAAAATATTATTGTATCTTATAGATTTTGATATGCAGAACATGACTATGTGCTCCAAAAGTCTGTATCACGTAAGGTTTTTAACCTCTTAATGACTTGAACTTTTTCTGGTTTTGTGTTTTCGTTTTTCACTCCCCTTCTTCCCAGAGCCAAGACTTTTTTTTATTTTTCCGTCAATATATCCATGTGAGGGCTTACTTTTTGTGGGACAAGTTGTACTTTCGAACAACACTATTGGAGTTACCATGCTGTGTACTCGAAAATGGGAAAAAAATTCAAAGTGCTGTGAAATTGCAAAAAAAAAAGTGCAATCCTACACTTGTTTTTAGCACTAAATGCTAAAACTGACCTGCCATTATGGTTCTCCAGGTCATTACGAGTTCATAGACAACAAGCATGTCTAGGTTCTCTTTAATCTAAGTGGTGAAAAAAATGTCCAAAGTTTGCTAAAAAAGAAATGCGCAATTTTCCGAGACCCGTAGCGTCTCCATTTTTCGTGATCTCGGGTTGGGTGCAGACTTATTTTTTGCATGCCGAGCTGATGTTTTTAATGATACCACTTTTGTGCAGATACATTCTTTTGATTGCCCGTTATTGCATTTTAAGGCAATGTCATGACGTCCAAAAAAACATTATTCTGAGGTTTTGATTTTTTTATCACTATGCCGTATAGTGATCAGGTTAATTCTTTCTTTTATTGATAGACCGGGCGATTCTGAATGTGGCAATACCAAATATGTGTAGGTTTCATTTTTTTTATTGTTTTATTTTGATTGGGGTGATTTGAACTTTTATATTTTTTACATTTTTTAAATATTTTTAAACACTTCTTTTTTAAACTTAGGAGGCTAGGAGGCTAGAAGCTGCCATAGCGCGATCGTCTCTGCTACATAGAGGTGATGCTCAGATCACCTCTATGCAGCAGAATTACAGGCTTGCTATGAGCGCCGACCACAGGATTGTGCTCATAGCAATCTGCCATCAATAACCATAGAGGTCTCAAGGAGACCTCTAGTTGTGATGGCAACGCAGCGATGACCTCTGATCACGTGACGGAGGTTGTTGCTGCGCATATTTCTGGACCGGCGTCTGGAAGTGCATTTAAATACCCACTGTCAAAGTTTGACAGTGGCATTTAACTACTTAATTGGCACGGGCGGATCACGATTCTGCTCGCACCTATTGTGGGTACATGTCTGCTGTTAAAAACAGCTGACATATCGCGGCTTTGAGGTGGGCTCAGCGCCAGAGCCCACCTCAAAGCGGGTGATACTGCCAGCTGACGTACTATTCTGTTAGCTGGCAGTAAGGGGTTAAGTAACAACAGTTTATAGTCTACATTATGATGTCCGAGACACTACATACATGTGAATCAATATCAGTAGCAAAAGCAATTGTTCAAAAGTGTTTTGCAGAAGACTTTAATTTATAATCCATGTCAGATGCTTCTTGAATAAGATTCCAGCAATAGTCAGCCAGCATTGACATATTCCACTTTCCCTGGTACCTACCTTTTCTCCATCAGCGCAATGTATTGGTGAAATCTTTCAGTGTTCATTGCTAGCGGCACCAAGATTGGCTGGAAAAATTCCAAGTGAGAATGTAGAAAATGCATTTTTAGTGACATATTGCATTTCATCAAATGATATGCTGTGAGCATGTTGTCCACGAGTTGTTCAAAGTTTGGTGTCCTGCTGTTGCCAAGGAAGTTGAAGGTCACATCTTTAAAGGCTCTACATGCCACTTGTTCAGCACCTTGCAAAAGACCATCAAAGCTACTGTCATTCATTATATCTCTGATCTGTGAGCCAATAAAAATACCTTCTTTAATCTTTGCATTACTTATTCATGGAAATTTCTGTCGCAAGTAAGAAAAGGTTTCCGATTCTTTGTTCATTGCTTTGACAAAATTTTTCATAAGCCCAAGTTTAATATGCAAAGGAGTGAGAAATATATTTGCTGGATAAACGAGAGGATTATGTTTAACATTCTTCTGTCCAGCAACCAGGTTTTCACAGTGTGGCCAGTCCTTTCTGAAATAGTGCATTTCTCGTGCACGACTGTCCCACTTATAAAACAACAATACTTGGTATATCCAAGCTGCAATCCAAGAAGAAGTGCAACAACTTTTAGATCACCACATATGTTTACATTATAATTTATTAATGTGGGTAAACAGTAACTCCATATTCTCATACGTTTCTTTCATGTGTACGGCATGTCTAATAGGTATAGAAGGATAGATATTTCAGTTGTGCAGTAAATCAGACTTCAGACTTAAACCTGACGAGTCAATGAACAGTCGCCATTCCTTCGGGTCGTGTTCACATCCAAGAGCACCAAAAAACCCCAAGACGTCGTTGCAAAAGGTTAATCTGTCAACATGGTTATTTATGTTATTTCAGTGGAAAATTCAGAATATACTGTTTAAGAAAAAGTTCATATATGAGTTTTTAGAATTATAACAGAATATTAAAATGTTTCGTGTCATTTCTCAAAAACCTTACATGATAAGAAAAATCTGGTCATTTCTGAAATCAGCATGAAAAAATCTATCAAGAACACTAATAATTGTCCGAGGGACAAAACCTTGGTAACATAGTGTAATTTTACACAGATGCATAAAAAATGTAGTGGTTCCCCTTGACCATGTTCACATTTACATTTTGAATCAGGGTTGCTTAGACATATTTGAGCATGGGCCAAAAGCATAAGGCATTTGTATTTCTGCTGCTGTTTTCTAGTGATGGGGATGAATCTTCTGGGTCCAAAATGACCAAAGTAGTCCAGTAGATAGCAAAGGAAGAATGTCAGTGGAGAAGTCATAACACATGGTTTAGACTTTGGAACGGTAGCAGCGAGGATCAAAAATAGGTTGTCTTGGTCTGACTTTGGGATTTGATCCAGTGATCTCTGCCTGTGGGGCAGTTTCCCTCTCTGTTGGCCCACAGCCTGTGTTGTCTCTGTCCAACTGCTGATAACAGATGCGCAATTAGAGTCTGATGTGCCCCGATGCACAATTTGGACTGGGTCCCCCTCATCCTAGTATATATATATATATATATTTATATAAATCAAGAAAAATAGGCAGCACTCCAAATTAAACGTGAAAAAAGTATATATATCGTATATATATGTCCCACATCCTGTCCCCAACCAGGTATATAGCTACTCAGTGGCTTGCAAAAGTATTCACCCCCTTCATGCAGCTGAGACAATGAAAACTAAATCTCCGAGCACACCAAAATACTCGGAGGACACCCGAGCATGCTCGGGAAAACCCGAGCAACGAGTATACTCGCTCATCACTACACTTCATGCTTCCCTCTGCCGACAAGGCTTTTGGAGATGGAAATTTAATTCTCCAGCAGGACTTGGCACCTGTACACACTGCCAAAAGTACCAATATCTGGTTTAAAAACAACAGTATCACTGTGCTTGATTGGCCAGCAAATTTTTCTGAACTTAACCCCATAGAGAATCTATGAGGTATTGTCAAAAGGAAGATGAGATACACCAGATCCAACAATGCGAATGAGCTGAAGGCTGCTATCAAAGCAATTTTTGCTTCCATAACACTTCAGCAGTGCCACAGGATGATCGCCTTCATGCCATGCCTCATTGATGCAGTAATTGATGCAATGGAGCCCCGACCAAGTACAGTATTGAGTGCATTTATTGAACATACATTTCAGTAGGCCAAATTTTCGGATTTTAAAATCATTTTTCAAACTGATGTTATAAAGTATTCTAATTTACTGCTAAAATGACGTTTGGGTTTTCTTTGGCTGTAAGCCATAGTCATCAACATTAGCAGATCACTCATTGAAATAGATCACTCGGTTTCTAATGACTGTATATAATATGAGTTTCACTTTTTGTGTTGAAGAACTGAAATAAATTAACTTTTTGATGATATTCTAATTTTGTGAGAAGCACCTATATATGTGGAAAGACATATATACACACATGTACTGTGTATTTACATATACAGTGCTGTGCAAAATAATTGGGACAAAGCATTTTTATAAGTAAAATCGTAAGCTGGTTACCAGTCAGTGATTCAAACCAGTTTTAACTGCTTTGAACAGGCGCTCACACCAGTTTGAATCACTGACTGGTAACCAACTTACGATTCTACTTAAAAAAATGCTTTGGCCCAATTAATATGCACAGCACTGATAATGATGTATATTACAAAATTGGAGTCACAGGTGTAATATCCCTTAATAGGGTAAGATTTACCCATTCTGGAGTATGTAACCATGTTAGAATTGATAACATTGGAAAATGCGGCACAGTTGAGGCAAGAGGTATTAAGAAATTATTGGATGGGTACCCCCTGAGTGCTGCCAATGTTGGCTCTAATAAGTTCATCCCTGATGTTCTGGGGCCCTTTGCTACACATAACAAATTGAGATTTAAAAGCTTTTATTTTTGGGAATTCCAACTGAATGCACTGACCTTGAGAAAGACACATTATTGTGTCGTTACGTGTGGGTCCTGGGCCCCATGTAACCGAGATGTGTGCTTGTGCTCAGGGGCTAACCGCCATCATGCTGGGGGAAGGAGTGATTTAACCTGTACTACTAATTGTATTTCTGCCATTTTAGAACTGAGTGCTCATGATTTTTAGGTATACAGCATATTTTTGTATTTATTTGATTATGTTATCCTTGGCTGTGTATTTAATACCGATAGCATTTCATGATTGAGGCTCATATGCAAACAGCATACGGATAGACTACTGCTATAGCAGGAGCTAGGCAATATTAGCCAGCAGTCATTTGTATTGGTTTACAGCACACTAATTGTGGAGTTACTGTTAGCCTCTAAGTATTTGACTCTTTATTGTTTAACATCATGACCCATTTTTTGTCTATTGATCCATGTCTGTTCTTTTCAAGACTTTTTAACTGTTTTTAAACAAGTGTTTTTTTGTGTTGCTCTTTGTAATAAAGAAATTTGTTAAACCTGAATATTTGGCTTGGTGGTGAACCCTGTATTTTGGTGCATACACTTTTCTCTTGTGTGGCTTGATGTTCTGGGGCCTTTTGCTGCACATAACAAATTGGGATTTAAAAGCTTTTATTTTTGGGAATTCCTTATAATGAGTGTCCAATGTTTGTGCATTGCAGCATGGACTTTCAGCAGAAACAAATGGTATGTGTGAACAAATGGGATGAGATCTGGTTTGTGTGTAAGAGAGTCAGGTGGTGCTTGGTTAAGTGCTCTTTGTGTCTCATATCTGAGAAGGGTAACTTATTTCCTTAAATCTCTCAGCTATTTCATTGAGGCTTATGGGAAGGATGGATTTGTCACTCACTATCCTTTAAACGCTCTGACATTGTGATCTCGGTAGGCTATCTCTGGTGGGTTTCAGGTGGCAACTTGAGTAGAGTACAAAACTATTGCAGTCTGTTCGTTTGTTGTATAGATCTGTTGAGAGGTATCAACCCCAGCAGGTCAAGTTTTGTGAAGACTTTTGAACGCTTAAGACAATCATTCAGCTCCGAGATGACCTTAATTTGGTTGAATCTCCTATAATCAATATAAGGGCGAAGAGAACCATTCTTTTTCTTCACAAGGAAGAATCCAGCTAACTCCCAATGGACAGGAGGCAGAAAGAACCAGGAATGATAGACTTGGCAAGTACTGGCTGGCACGGCCTGTGTACAGGCAGGTGGGCACAGCTGATAGATAGGCAGGCAGGTGTGTATGATAGACAGGCAGGCGGACCCAGCTGATAGACAGGCAAGCGGGCATGGCTGATAAAGAGGTAGGTGGGCACAGCTGATAGGCAGGCAAGCGGGCACGGCTGATAGACAGGTGCTCTGGAAGAAATTACTGTTACACAGGTAGGAACGTCAGATGTGATTTACAGGGCAGGTATACTGGAATATGAGCACCAGGGACCTGAGTATTACCAAACATGTAAGAACAAACTAACACATTGCACAGGTTCCTCAGTGCCTAGGGATTGGCGAGCAGTGTGCAGACCCCAGGCAATGGCAGCAGGAGACGGAGAAGGGAGTGAAGGGCAGAGGCGGTGAGAGAGTTTGCGTCTATGCCCGGGGGAAGGAGGCAGAGTCCAGAGATGCAGGGGTTACAGAGATGTACATAGTAGTAAGATTTATGAAAAAAACAATCTCTTTTAGATATATAGATAAAAATGGGGAGGTTACCCATTTTGATCAGTATGGAATTAATTTATTTCTGGATCATGTGGCATTTACATGGAAATGTGTTTTTAAATTCAAGTCCAGTTATTTTTATTTCCTCTTCTATATTATTGTATACAGCTTACATATTTCCACAACCACTTTAGTATAAAATGTCAAAGAAATGCACTCAGTCATTCATAAAGTCTGCTCTTTTTAATGTAGTACATAGAGATTTCTTTGTTGACTCTTTTCTTTTCTCTAAAAATACAAAACGTAAAAATGTCAACAGCACATTCACAATCTTCTTTAGATGGATTTCAACATAATAGAAAACTGGAACAAGTGCAAGTCAAGCTTAACAAAATAAAGAGATAAGTGGCATGCATTGGCTGCAAAGCCGTGGGCAAGACGTTCTGAGAACACTCATTTCACAGGCCCCTTCAATTTCTCCACCTCAAATTAATGGGAAAATGTAGATCTTTTGCCTTACCCTGTATGTGGTAGGTCATGGATGCTGTAAGATTACAAAGGAAACACTTCAACGTGTCACTGCTCCTGACAGCAGTATCCTGAACTGCTTGGTTTGTTCACTAGCTGGGAGCTATGAATGATCCTTTATGAAGCTTGCCAACATTTTAAAAGATTCATAAGAGAACAATCTTACATCAGCCCAATACGTAAGAAACATACCATGCATCACTAAGCAATTAAACCAGGCAACTTGTTCTCATTAAACTTTTTAATTGGTTTCACAATTACTAAACATGAGAGACAATATTTACAGCAACCTTGTATGCAGGTACAATGCATCAACCACAAGCTCTGCATTATGGAGCTGCCACCGTACAATCCAAAGTTGGGCACTATATATGTATTTACGGTATATAGCATTTTTTTCATTTGGAATCATAGGACACAAATGTGCAGCAGCATGTTACGTGTGCTAAAATATGTGCAATTAATGATTTGTTTAATTAGTTTAATATTGTGTTTACTGCTATACTTATTATTAAAATGATAAAATCATTTCATAGAGAATCGACTTTTAGTCAAATTTCCTCAAATTTGAAAGTCCCTGCAAATTCGAACAGTTTGCAATTTAAAGGGAATCTGTTACCCCATTTTTGGCCTATCAGATACGGCCACCGCCATCAGGGGCTTATCTACAGCATTCTGTAATGCTGTAGATAAGCCCCCGATGTAACCTGAAAGATAAGAAAAACGACTTAGATTATACTCACCAGGGGATCCGGTCAGGTCTGATGGGTGTCGCGGTCCGGTCCGGCGTCTCCCATCTTCATATGATGACGTCCTCCTTCTTACTTCTGCCGCGGCTCCTGTGCAGGCGTAATTTCTCTGCCCTATTGAGAGCAGAGTAAAGTACTGCAGTGTGCAGGCGCCGGACCTCTCTGACCTTTCCTGGCGCCTGCGCACTGCAGTACTTTACTCTGCCCTCAACAGGGTAGATAAAGTATGCCTGTGCAGGATCCACATCAGAAGTAAGGAGGAGGATGTCATCTCTAGAAGATGGGAGGTGCCAGACTGGACCGCGACACCCACCGCACTCGCCCCCCGGTGAGTATAATCTAACTCATTTTTATCTTTCAGTTTACATCAGGGGCTTATCTACAGCATTAGATACAAAACACAAGCCGCGGAAACACCATCACATGTTTCTCAACGCAAGCAATGACTAGCCAGGTCTTTCCCCGGGAAGGAACAACCACGGGAAGGGCAGTCTCCAATGAAGGAACCCACCTATGCCAAAACATGGTATCCATCCACAGACAGCTGTTTCAGGGTGTTTTCCCTCATCAGTGTGGAGTAGGAAACCGGCTAGTAGGAGCAATGCCTAGTAGAAGACTGTAAAAAATGAGGATGAATGAACTCATGGAGATCAACATCCAACACTGCGGAGACACCATCACATGTTTCTCAACGCAGTGATTCTAGAGCAATGCCCCCATCCCTTATGGGAAATATGTAAAAACATACAAAACACAAGCCGCGGAGACACCATCACATGTGGGTGTCGCGGTCCAGTCCGGCACCTCCCATCTTCTAGAGATGACGTCCTCCTCCTTACTTCTGACGTGGATCCTGCACAGGCATACTTTATCTGCCCTGTTGAGGGCAGAGTAAAGTACTGCAGTGCGCAGATGCCGGGAAAGGTCAGAGAGGTCAATAGGGCAGAGAAATTATGCCTGCCCAGGAGCCGCGGCAGAAGTAAGTGTTGGATGTTGATCTCCATGAGTTCATTCATCCTCATTTTTTACTATCTACAGCATTACAGTGTGCTGTAGATAAGCCCCTGATGGCGGTGGCCGAAACTTATAGGCCAAAAATGGGGTGACAGATTCCCTTTAATTCACATGATTGCATTGCAGACATTGTCTGGTGTCATTTCACACATTACTGAAATGTAACATAGTGAGCAAATTATGTCAGACGCAGTCATAACCTAACCCAAAATGCACTTCTACTATCATATCACATGATCTAGCACAGCCTATCAGGAAAGACCTTCACAGCCAGTATAAAAGATGAGGACCAATCAGGCCCATTTTTTGCTTTTACAGCAAAGGGATGGGAAGTCAGAATACATAGCTCATTCCACATAAGGAGAGAAAAAAGCCAAAATTGGATTGTGTTGTACTACTCCACTAGTCTTGAGGCACATTGAAATTAGAGTGATCATTCTATGAATAATAATCTAAAGATTCTGGTGCAGAAGGGAAGTGCTGCAACTCTATAGTTATGTGACTGTGAATTTATTGATCTGTGATATACTGCATTAACAGCATAGCACCTTAAATTTTGTCAGCATGATTTTGTAATGTAAAGTAAATACATTGCTATAATACTAATTATATTGATACTTTTGGAGAAGAAATATGCTTTATGATTCTTCTTTAATTGCCATTTGAAGTAATAATATTTCAGAGCACAGGGGCCAGATTGTACACTGGGTATTCTCCACCACATATGCCTGCCTCCGATCTTTGAATAACAGGTCACTGCTTTTCCAGTACAATGGGGAAAATAAGTAATTTTTATTGTAGCTATGCTTCAACTGTGAGCGAGAGAAACTTAAAAATATCCAGAAAATCACATTGTATAATTTTTACATAATTAATTTGCATTGTATTGTATGAAATAAGGATTTGATACAATGGAAAAACGGAACTTAATATTTGGTACAGAAACCTTTGTTTGCAATTACAGAGGTCAGGCGTTCCCTCTAGTTTTCAAGTGTGCACACACTACAGCAGGGATTTTGGCTCACTTCTCCATGCAGATCTCCCGATCTTTCAGGTTTCACTGTCGCTGTCACTGGGCAACATTGAGCTTCAACTTCCTCCAAAGATTTTCTATTGGGTTGAAGTCTTGAGACTAGCTAGGCCACTCCAGGACCTTGAAATGCTTAGTTGCCCTGGCTGTGTGTTTCCAAACATTGTCATGCTGGAAGACCCAGCCACAACCCATCTTCAATGCTCTAACTGAAGTAAGGAGGTTGTTGGCCAAACTCTCGTGCTACACTACCCCATCCATCTTCACTTGAATACTGTATAGTCTTCCTGTCCCCTTTGCAGAAAAGCACACCCACAGTGTTATGTTTCTAGCACCATGCTTTACGGTGGGGATGAAGATCTTGGGGTTGTACTCATCCTTCTTCCTTCAAACACAGTGTGAGTGGAGTTGATACCAAAGAGTTCTATTTTGGTCTCATCTGACCACATGACCTTCTCCCATGCCTCCTCTGACAAACTTCAAACAGGCCTGGCATGAGCAGGGGACCTTGACTGCGCTGAAGGATTTAGTGTGTTACTTACAGTAATGTTTAAGACTGTGGTAACAGCTCTCTTCAGGTCATTGGACAGGTCCTCCCATGTAGTTCTGGGTTGATTCCTGACCAAGGAAGTTTGACAGTCATCTTGTGTTTCTTCTATTTTCTAATAATTGTGCCAACAGTTGTTGCCTTCAAAGCAAGTTGCTTGCCTAATGTCCTGTAGCCCATCCCAGCCTTGTGCAGGTCTACAATTTTGCCTCTGGTGTCCTTAGACAACTCTTTGGTATTGGCCATAGTGTGGAGGTTTGAGTGTGATTGAGAGTGTGGACAGGTGTCTTTTATATGGATAGAGCGTTCAAACAGCAATTAATACAGGTAATGAGTGCAGAGTAGGAGGGCTTGTTAAAGATAAATTAACATGTCTGTGAGAGGCAGAATTCTTGCTAGTTGGTAGATGATTAAATACTTTTTTTAATGCACTAAAATGCAAGTTAATTATTTATAAATTATACAATATTATTTTCTGCTTTTTATTTATAGATTATGTCTCTCACAGTTGAAGTGTACCTAAGAAAAAAATTACAGATCTTTCCATCCATTTTTTGTAGGTGGGAAAACTTGCAAAATTGGCAGAATATCAAATACTTATTTTCCCCACTGTACCTCCTCTGTTTGAAATTTTCTGTTCAAACAGAAGAGGCAAGAGGAGGGGTTTGGAAATCACAGACAAAGACAAGAAGACTCAGTGCATAGTCTCACCCCTGTTAATGTAAGTCTAATTAGCCGAAATCTTCCAATGTTGATTAACAAAGAACAACAGTGCAGATTTCGGCACCAAAGATATCAAATTACCTCCTACAGGATGTGGTGCCAATCCTCAACACACACTTCAGTGCAAATATCGCACAGTTCATAAAATATAGCTAATTTTGTGAAAGGTTTGTTGACAAAAAATGATTGCTTCTAGCCAAAAAAGTCTGTTACTGCCTTGTGTTGTTAAATAGCGTGATATTTACCACCAGTTACCATCCCGTTTCACCTTACCAAATAGATTGAGTTGACCTTAATAAGACTGTTTGCACTAAAAGTATACAGTATTCCGTGGTGTGGGGAATATTTATGTGATATCTAACACTGATAAACAGAGTTTCAAAATTTTGTTGGGGTAAATTTCTCACCCATACACTATTCCATTGTCTGGGGTACATTTCTGTGATATATAACACTCACAAAAAGTGTTAAAAAAGGTATCTGGGTTAAATTTCTCAGCCATACAGTTTTCCATGATGTGGTGTACATTTATGTGATATCTAACATTACAAAAAAGCATTTCAAGCATTTAAAAATGTTTCTTGGATCAATTACTCACTCATGCAGCATCCCGTGGAATGGGGTACATTTCTGTCATATCTAATATTTACAAAAAGCATTTAAAAGTTTTTCTGGGATAAATTCCTTAGCCGTACAGTATTCTACAGTCTGAGGTACATTATTGTGATATCTAACTGTCAAATAAAAACATTTAAAAATGTTGTTGGGTTAAATTTCTCGCGCATATAGTATTCCGTAGTCTGGGGTCAACTTTTGTTATATATAACACTCAAAGAAAGGGTAATTTTTCTTTTGTTGGGCTAAATGTCTCTGGCATACAGTATTCAGAGGTGTGGAGTACATTCTGTGGTATATAACACTCCAAAAAAGTGTTAAAATGTATTCAATTAGTCATCCATACAGTGTAACAAGCTTACTGGGTGACAAAGCTGGCAGAACCTCATAAGACTCCCAAGGGTGTGACGGGAGGAATATTGAAGCCAGAGTAAGCTGGTGCAACAGCAGAGATAGCAAAAGCTTGTAGCCCAGATTCAGCAATTTCCAGGAACCACCAAGGCTTGAACCCAGGCAGCATCTTTTACTGCTGGGGTTCTTGTGGACTGCGAACAGAAGAGCCAGGATCCAGGAACTGGTGAGCGGACTGTGGGACCTAGGCTGGTTGAAAGATAAAAGGAGGCTAGTCACGACCAGGTCTGTAGAAATGTTATCGGTAGAGATGAGCGACTTTACCTTTTTTCGGGTCGAGTCAGGATTCATGAAACCCAACTTTCTCAAAAGTCGGGTCGAACGCAATCGGCCGATTATCGTGAAAAGTCGAAGGCCGACTGAAACACGAAACCCAATGCAAGTCAATGGGGAAGAAAAGTTGGCAGTGAGTGGAGGACAGGAAACACACCTACAGTGCCCATTTTAATGCCAAAAACATCAATTCTTATTACTTAAGCTTGTCAACCTTAATTTACTTTATAATAATAGTTAGGCATTGAAAACTGGGGGTTATTTGGCTAAAGTTGTGGGGGGGTAGGGCTGGCTCCAGATTTTCGTGGGCCCAGGGCCAAAGAGTGTCACTGGGCTCCTTTAACACATGCCACAATTCATGATCCTCTGATACGGCAGAGAAATAGCGGTATAGTACAATGAAAAATACTTCACTTTTTACATCATATGACTGATATCCATTTTAAATTCTTCAATAGCTCCAAAAACGGACCGTATATTACTCCATACAGTATTATGGCCACCGCATAGTGCGCCATACAGAGTAATGAGGCCCATATATTTCTCCATACAAAATCATTGGTCCCATATAATGTTCGATACAGTATAAGATGAGCTCCACATAATGCTACAGTATATGTTGGTCCTCATGGATGAAGCTCCACTGTCTTATGAGCCCAAATAATGCTCCATATATAATGGGCCCCATTTCTAATGCTCCAGTGTATAATGGGCCCTGTAAATGCTGCTCCAGTGTCTGATGTCCCCCATTTGGAAAGTTCCAGCATATGATGGGCCTCACGGATGATGCTCTAGTGTACGATTGGTCCAAATAATGCTCCATATATAATCTGCCCCATTTACAATGCTCCAGTATATGATGGGCCCCATGGATGATGCTCCAGTGTCTTATGGGCCCAAATAATGCTCCATGCATAATGGGCCCCATTTCTAATGCTCCAGTGTATAATGGGCCCTGTAAATGCTGCTCCAGTGTCTGATGTCCACCTTTGGAATGCTCCAGTTTATGGTGGGCCCCATATATCATTCTCCAGATTATAGTGCTCCCCAAAAATTGCTGTCCCAACATTGAAAACAATTAAATAAGACTCCTCGCTAGGTAATCCCTATACTCTGGACTCCTCGACGTCCCCATCTTCCATCTCTCTGCACTTGGACTGTTTAGGCAGAGGGTGTACAGACGTGATGTCATCGCGCTCTCTGACCAGAATATCACTGTCAGGAAATGTGGAAGACGTCACGGCAGTGGAGCAGGGAGAGGTAAGTATTTCAACTTTGCAAGTGCTGTGATCCTGAGCAAGCAGGGGGGCCCTCTTGTTGGCGACGTCACTGGCACAGGGCCCCTCATAGTACGGCTGTGTGTCTGATGGCGGGTGGGCCCTCCCACTGGCAGAGACACTTTTGCGTACTATGAGGGGCCCTGTGCCAGTGCCGTCGCCCATGAGTATGCCGCCCCACCTGCTCAAGGAACCTGCACTTTAATCTGCACCTTCCTCTTTGTCACCATGTAAGGTGGTATAGTATGCGGGAAGGGGAACCTGAGTTTCATTAGGGTCAGATTCTGGCTGTGTAGAGTGCGAGGGGAATGTAGTGGTCTGGGTCAATGTACCAGCAGAATCATCTAGCAGTGGCTGGGCATCAGTGCACTTGTGGCGCCCCCAGGAGTACGGTCGCCACAGTGGCATTACCTTCCTCCTAGGAAGTGTGATGTCATGCTTGGGAGCAACGAAGGATCTCTCTAGCAGTTAATCCAACACACAACACAGTTCCCACTCCAGGCCAGCAGGGAGAGCTGTGAACCTGACTCCTGAGGAGCTGCTCTCTGTGGTCGGGAGGAGGGAAGTTAGGGCAGTCTGTGAAGGGAAGTGGAAGTGTGTGGACGTGAGAAGGGGAGCTGGAGGATGAGCAGAGTTAAGGCTCACTCCTAGCTGGAGCGCATGGACCGGATTCCGGTCTCCAAGTTTGTAAGGACACTGACGGTCCTACAGCAGAAACTGGAGGAAGTAGCAGCTGTAAATGCTCTGTTCCCAACTAAGGCTCGGAGGCCCCAGCAGCGACGTGTGTGAGCCAGAAGGAAAAGGCTACGGCTGCCTGCCATACGAGAAAGTTCCAAAAGAGAGTCAACAGGGGGAATTTCAGTGAACTCAGTACTGCGAGTACCTCAGATAAGCGCTAGAACGGAGGCCACACTACCTATCTGCAGAGAGAGAATTCCTAATTTGCTTCCAGGCTCACCAACTCCTTCTCCATCTGTACTCTGGGTCCTGGACGGCACTTACCAAGTACAGGTAAAGGAACTGCACGACTGTGTCTGTCATCTTTCTCCTGTGCCTGGCGCTTGGCTCTGCTACATCCTGCACTGCACACCATCTATCAACTCTTTCATCTGCCCTGCGACTAGGGCCCTACCTGTGCCGGTCTTCTACATCTTAGCTGCACCACAACATCTGTCCCAGAGAAGCGACACTGCAGCGCTGGTCAATCTGATCAGAAACCACAGGTGGCTTCACGTATCATTCACCTATAAATGTTATTCACCCCTTTGCATGGACACCCAGGGCCACGGACTGGGTCACCACCACCGTGACACATCCCTCTGAGACACCGGCCCGGTTCCATTAACCCCACTGCCCTGGCTGGCGACCCACACTCCATGTCAGATTCATCTTGGACTGGGGAATTCACGATTTGACTTGATAACCCAGGCATGGTATGTGAGAAAGAGCTACATGGACTAATGTGAAGTGTGGCCTGCTGCATCATTCACTTTTGGTGGGGGTGAAGGACACAAGGAAAGGGGTTCTTCCTGACCAGGAGCCAGCACTTGATGACTCAGTGCTTGCATTTTTTGAAACTTCAGAAGAGGAGGGCATGTGAGCTGGAGTCTGTTTCAGCAATGTAAGCCAAAACCAGTTCCTGATGCTCCGGCTTTAAAAGCGGTTAACCTACTCCTAGAGAAGGTAGCCTTCCAGGCCTTCCGGAGCCAGACCATGACGCAGGCTCAACACCTCCTGCCTTAGCTGCTATTGTGCTTTTGCCACTACCAGCAGATGCACCACCACCATCAGTACCAGCTGGCCCCCCCACGCCCACGTCCGCGGCCTCTTCCACCATGCTTCCAAATTTTAGAGAAAATGTACCCAAAATAACATCAGATATATGGTACTGTATCAGAAGCATGCAGCTGTATACAGTCAAAGGATAATTGTAAATCTCCGTATATACAGTATTTCATGAGTCACACAGAGACGCTCACAGGCTCAGTATGGATTAGACAAGAATATAAGTAGAAAAAGAGTACAGTATCATCAGATAGCAGGTATATATAGTATAGTTTAAATATTCTAAATCTCCTTATATATTTCAGGAGGCAGACACAAATGCTCTCAGGCTCAGTATGGATTACAACACAATATAAAAAACCGTAAAAAGGTAATGGATCTGAAGCGTACAGCTGTATACAGTGTAGGGGTCATTGTCAATCTCAGTATTTATTTCCAGAGTCAGAAACAGACTCTCACTTGGTCAGTTTGGATTATACCAGAATATAAAAAGCAGTAAATGGGTATTGTATCACAAGCGTAGAGCTGTATACAGTGTTGGGGTAATTTTTAAATCTACATATAAATTGCAGGAGTAACCCACAGACTCTCACACGCTCAGGATGGATCACACCACAATATAAAAAGAAGATCCGCAAGAAATAATTACACATGTGGGCCAATGTTCCCGGTATCAATGATACACTTAGAGTGGTGGGTGGAGGAGGACATTCTGGCAGAAAGGGTACAGTATCACCAGATACCAGGTATATATAGCACGTCTATATATCATGAGTAGTGTTTAGCCACCCTGCTAGTGTTCAAGTTCGGTTTGGTTCGTCGAACAGGAGGCAAGTTTGTCGAATGTTCGTCAAACGTTCGACGAACACCGTCGAACCCCATTGAAAGCAATGGCAGGCAAACACAAACACATACAAACACATATAAAACACATGCAAAACACCTTAAAAGGTATCCCAAAGCAGACAAAATGCTCAGAAGACACAAATAACATGGAGAAGGGCAACTACATATAGAAAAGAGGTGGAGGAGTAAAAGGAGGAGGAGGAGACACAGATATAGGCATGTCATGCCCTTATAAAGTCAAGAAAGGCTGGAATAAAAATCTAAAAAAAAATTCTAAAATTCTAAAATCGAAGACGATCATATACCGTCGAACTTCCCACCATAAATTATGCCAACTGTCGATCGGGCGGCGTTATTCCCATGACCCTCTGAACAGCGTCCATGAAGGCAAAGTGTTTGGCTTCCAGGGGCAGTATGGTTGCAAAGCTGAACCTTAAAGGAATGTCCAGAAGGGCACCACCAGGAGTGGAGCCTGCGACTTAATTGGACTCCACACGGGCAACCTCAACCATGCCAGCCACGGGAAGGATGGACAGATTGCAAGCTTTCTCGATTCTGTGGGTGGTGGTGCATGGCCGTTTTTAGTTGTGTGAGCGATTTGTCAGCTTAATTCCCTTAACGAACGAGACTCCGGCATGCCCCTGCAGTCCGCGTCCAGCTTACTAGAGGGACACGCGAGGCTCTGGCATGCGAGATCGGGCAATAACAGGTCTGTCATGCCCTTACATGTCCGGGGCTGCACGCGCGCTACACTGAATGGACCAGCGTATGTCACTTACAGGTGTGGATAACCCGCTGAACCCCGTTAGTGATGGGGATCTGGGATTCCAATTCTTCCCCGCGAACGAGGATTTCCCAGTAAGTGCAGGTCAACCGGAATTCCGGAATTAGGCCTAACCGGCATTCCAGAAAGAATGTGAAAAAATTAAGTGTCCAAACCACAGGTGCTGTAGCTTGCTTAGCTGCTGGGCTCCTCTGCTGAGTAGCACACAGTTCTTACATAAACAGGCGGCATAGCTTGGTTCATGGGTGGGCTCCTCTGCTGAGCAGTAGACACAGGTACTAGGCCCAAAGTATTCACTGGGCTAAATGGAGTAAAAAAATGGTTCTTACATAAACAGGCGGCACAGCTTGGTTCACGGGTGGGCTCCTCTGCTGAGTAGCAGACACAGTTACTAGGCCCAAAGTATTAACTGGGCTAAATGCAGTCAAAAACTGGCTCTTTCATAAACAGGCGGCATAGCTAGGTTCACGGGTGGGCTCCTCTGCTGAGTAGCAGACAGTGCTACAAGGCCCAAAAGGATTTTCTGGACAAGATGCGGCCAAAAATTATTAGAAACACACACGGTGTAGCTCCTTGACAGGTGTACTACACCGCTGGCTACCAAACACCGCTACTATGCCATGAAACTGTCTATTAACATTGAAAACCATTATTAATGTGAAAATAAAGTTACGCTTTTGGTGAACGAACCATTCTCGAACGGAACCTCGAACAGCCAAATTTTAAGCAAAGTGTTCGAGTTCGACGAACGGCTCGAACACCGCCCAAAACAGCTCGAATTTGAACTTGGCGAACAGGTCGATTCGAACACCGCTCATCTCTAATCAGGAGGCAGACTTAGATGGTCTCAGGCCCAGTATGGATTCGACAAGATTGTAGAAAGTTGAGAAAGGGTATAGTATCACCGGATAACAGATATATATAGCATAATTTAAACATTAAAAATCTCCGTGTATATTTCCGGAGTCCGACAAAGACACTCACAGCTTCAGTATGGATTAGACAACAATCTAAAAAGTGGAAAAAGGGTAATGCATTCGAAGCGTACACCAGTATACACTTTTGAGGTATTTTTAAATTTTCAGATATATTTTAGTCTCAGTAAGACAGTCCAGACTTTCCGCAAGAGGAAACGATTTGGATAAAAGTACAGATGGAAAGTCGAGTGATTGCAGAAATTTTGGAATTACTAATCACGGGAAAAACTCCCGGGAGAATTCTCAGAGGCGATGCTGACCCTCAATTACTTTGTCTGTGGAGACAGCGAAAACAGTTCTTTGTGAAGAAAGGGTTGTTGTATCGCAGTACCGTGGATCCCATCATCGTTACTCATCTCCATCAAATTGTGATCACAGGGAGAGATGTAGAGATGGTCCTCACTGCCTATCATGATCTGTCAGGTAACTTTGGAGGGCAAAAGACAGAAGCCACAGGCTGTAGGCGATTCTATTGGATTGGCATGAGAGGACACATTTAAAAATGTGGGCAGGAATGTCACACGTCTGTGGGTAGGAAAACTGTGAAAGCTGATGATAAACCATCACTGCATCTCATTGTGAGTCGACGTCCATAACAAATGGAAGCTATTGATCATCTGAAGATAGAGCCCAGCAGGACAGGGCATAGCTACGTCTTAACCATCATCTATCAGTTCACCAAATTTGTAGTGGCAGTCCCAGTGAAAGATTTAACAGCCCAGACTACACAGCGGTGGAGCAGGGAGATGTAAGTGTTGCAAGTGCTGGGGCCCTGAGCAAGCAGGGGGGGCCCACTCGTGGGCGGCGGTACTGGCACAGGGTCCATCATAGTACGCCGGTGTGTATGACGGTGGGTGTGCACCCCCACCGTCAGAGACACTTGATTGTACTATGAGGGACCCTGTGCCAGTGCCGTCGCCCAAGAGTGGGCCCACCCACCTGTCCAGGGCAACGGCACTCGCACGGGTGCGTGCACCAGGTGGTGACCCTGGTCATGGGGGGAGGCAGCGCAGTTAGGGAGGTTGAAAAAATGGCATATGTTGATGTTGGACATTCAGCAGCTGCAAATGGAGGAATTGGAGAAGTCCGAGGAAGAGGAGGACAAAAGCGAGCCATTTTTCTGGCAACCTATGTGTCATTAGGGGAAGGTGGGACAAAATCCTTTGAAACCCATGCATGGTTCATTTTAATGAAGGTTAGATCATCAACATTTTGGGTCGACATATGGGTCCTTTTTTCTGTCAGGATTGATCCAGCAGAACTGAAGACTCTTTCGGATAGCACACTAGCAGCAGGGCAAGCAAGCTCCTGTAAGGCATATTGTGCCAATTCAGGCCAGGTGTCCAGTTTACAGGCCCAATAGTCAAAGGGGAATGACCTGTGAGGGAGAACATCGATATGGGAGGAGAAGTAGTTTGTAACCATAGTTGACAACTGTTGTCTCCTGTCACTTTCAATCGATACAGTATTACCAGTCGTGTGAGCGGGATTTCAAAAATCAGTCCACAACATGGTCATGAAACCCCTGTCTCCAACGCCACTTCGGATGTGTGCACCATGAACACCTGTTCCATGTTGCCCCCTAGAGCTCGTGGGAGAACCATCACCGCTGCTGTGTGCTGGGAATGCCTCAAACAAACGGTTTACCAGAGTTGCTTGTTTGTTAGCCAATATTAGCTCTAGCTCCTCCTGTGGCATGATGTTTTGGAATTTGCCTTTATAGCATGGATCCAGGATGCTGGCCAACCAGTAGTCATCATTGTTCATCATTTTGGCAATGCGGGGGTCCCTTTTGAAAATCTGCAAGGCATAATCACACATGTGGGCCAATGTTCCAGGTGTCAATGATGCATTGAGAGTGCTGGGTGGAGGAGCACTTTCTGGCAAATCCACATCCCTCCAGTCACGCACAAAACCTGTACCTGACCTTGCCACACCAACATTTTCTCTTGCTCGCTGAGAAGCATTCTCCTCCCCTAAATAATCATCCCCATCATCCTCCTCCTCTTCCTCTTCTTCCTCCACCTCATCCAGGAGAGTTCCCTAAGCAGACAATGGCTGACTGTCATCAAGGCTTCCCTCCTCCTCTTCCTCTTCCTCCTCGGCTGCAGACACCTGCTCCTTAATGTGCATTAAAGTTTGCATGAGCAGATGCATAAGTGCAATGCTCATGCTTATGATGCATTGTCTGTGCTTACCAGCCGTGTGCATTCCTCAAAACACTGAAGGACTTTACAGAGGTCTTTCAGCTTCGACCACTGCACACCCGACAACTCCATGTCTGCTCTCAAACTGCCTGCCCGTGTATCCTCCCACAAATGCATTACAGTCTGCCTCTGTTCACACAGCCTCTCAACCATGTGCAGGGTGGAGTTCCACCTTGTTGCAACATCGATAATTAGGCGGTGCTTGGGAAGGTGGAGCAATCACTGCAGCTTCTGCATACGACGAGTGTACGGGCGACCGGCGGATGTGCGAGCACAGTCGTCAAACCTTATGGAGCAGGGCTGTTAACCCCGGATAATTATTGAGGAAGCACTGCACCACCAGGTTCAAGGTGTGAGTCAGGCAAGGTATGTGTCTGAGTTTTGAAAGGGCTATGGCTGCCACAAAATTCCGGCTGTTATCACTAACTACCTTGCCTGCCTCAAGATGTAGACTGCCCAGCCATGACTCAGTTTGTCGCTGCAAGTAGTCGGCCAGTAACTCCGTGGTGTGTCTGTTGTTGCCCAAACACATCATCTTCAACACAGCCTGCTGACGCTTACCACTAGCTGTTCGATAGCGGGACACCTCATGTGCAACACTGGCAGCTGCGGATGGAGTGCTCGTGCGACTGCGCTCTGTGGACGAGCTTTAGTTTCTGGAGGAGGAGGAGGGTCGGACGCCTACAGCCAACTGTTTCCTATACCGTGGGCTAGGCAACACTGTCACACCGCCGCTGTCCCCTGTGGACCCTGCATCCACCACATTAACCCAGTGCGCAGCAGTGATGGACACGTAATGGCCCTGGCCATGCCTACTGGACCATGCATTTGTTGTAAGGTGCATCTTTCCACTCACTGATTGCTTGAGTGCATGGACAATGCGCTCTTTCACATGCAGGTGGAGGGCTGGGATGGCTTTTCGAGAAAAGTGCCGACTGGGTAGGCCATAGCATGGTACTGCGTAGGCCATGAGCTCGCGGAAAGCTTCACTTTCAACCAACCGGTAGGGCATCATCTCTAATGAGATTAGTGTGGCAATGTGGGCATTCAAACATAGTGTACGTGGATGAGAGCATGAGTACTTTCTTGTCCTACTCAGAGTCTCTGGTAGGGTGAGCTGGACTTGAGAGCTGCATATGGTGGAACTAGCGGTGGACATGGCAGACTGAGAGAGGGTTGGTGATGGTGATGGTGTTGGTGGTCTTGCTGATGGCCTAGATTCAGTCTTTCGTAGCAATAACATTGTGATTCCCTGACTGCTTTGGCCTTGCGACGACACCTCAACATTTGCTGCTGGTGGTGTGCTAACCGGTGGGCTTACAGTGGGGGAAGTGATGTAGCGTTGCTGACTACCTTCATTCGGAGCAGGTGCACATGTGGTACGTGAGGTTTGGTAGTCCTTCCACGCTTGCAAGTGCACGGTGGTTAAATGTCTAAGCATGCAACTGGTATTCAAATTTCTCAGATTTTTCCCTCGGCTAAAGGTCTTTGCGCACTTCTTACAGATAACCTTTGCCTGATCATTAGGATTTTGTTAAAAAAAAGTGCCACACTGCACTCTTCCTACTATGGAAGACATTTTGAGGCCTTGCACACTGTGCTAACTTGACCATCGGGCCAAGCTGTCCTGCAACTCTTTTGGTTTTTGTAAACTGTTTTTGGACTGCTTCGGGCCTGCCAGATAACAGCTGTTGCGATGTCGATGCCGGCTGCGGATCCTCCTCCTCCTCTTCTGAGCTATTGGCAGCGGCACCCTCTTCCCCCAATGGATGCCAATCTGAGTCAACAACTGGGTCATACATGACCTCCTCTTCAATTTCATGTGCACCTTCCTCTGTGTCACCATGTAAGGTGGTATAGTATGCGGGAAAGGGCATCTGAGTTTCATCAGGGTCAGATTCTGGCTCAGTACACTGTGAGGACAATGTAGTGCTCTGAGTGAATGTACCAGCAGAAAAATCTAGCAGTGGCTGTGCATCAGTGCACTTCATGTCAGATTCATCTTGGACTGAGGAATTCACGATTTGTCTTGATAACCCAGGCATGGTATGTGAAAAGAGCTCCATGGAGTAATCTGTAGTGTGGCCTGCCGCATCCTTCACTTTTGGTAGGGGTGAAGGACACAAGAAAAGGTGTGGTTCCTGACCAGGAGCCTCCACTGACGACTCAGTGCTTTTATTTTTTGAAACTTCAGAAGAGGAGGCGATAGAGCTGGAGGCTGTATCAGCAATGTAAGCTAAAACTTGTTCCTGAAGCTCCGGCTTTAAAAGCGGTTTACCTACTCCCAGAAAAGGGAGCCTTCGAGGCCTTGTGGAACCAGACGATGACGCAGGCTCAACCCCTCCTGCCTTAGGTGCTATTGTGCTTTTGCCACTACCAGCAGATGCACCACCACCACCACCATCAGTACCAGCTGGCAACCCCCGCCCACTTCCAAGGCCTCTTCCAACATACTTCCTCATTTTGGGAAAATGTACCCAAAATACCACCAGCTATATGGTACTGTAAAACAAGGTACAAGGTGTATATAGTATTGGGGAGTATTTGAATCTCCCTAGAGATTTTAGGAGGCTGAACAATTATCTCAGGCCCACTATAGATTACAACTCAATTTAACAGGCTGAAATAGGCTGGTGTATGACAAGGTACAAGGTGTATATAGTATTGGGGAGAATTTGAATCTCCCTAGAGATTTTAGGAGGCTGAACTATTATCTCAGGCCCACTATAGATTACACCTCAATTTAACAGGCTGAAATTGGCTGGTGTATGACAAGGTACAAGGTGTATAAAGTATTGGGGATAATTTTAATCTCCCTAGAGATTTTAGGAGGCTGAACTATTATCTCAGGCCCACTATAGATTACACCTCAATTTAACAGGCTGAAATTGGCTGTTGTATGACAAGGTACAAGGTGTATATAGTATTGGGGAGAATTTGAATCTCCCTAGAGATTTTAGGAGGCTGCAATAATGCTCTCAGTACAAGTATGGCAGCAGGCAGCCTAATAAGCAGGACTGCTGCACACAAAAGTGTGGAAAAATGAAAGCTTGGTAACTGCAGAAAAGAGGAAGAAAAGTATTTTTGCTTTTAAAAAAGCAGTTTGCACAGCAGTGTGCAAGCAGCAATGCAGCTATCAGGGAGACTTATAAGGCAGCCTAATAACCAACAGAGCTGATGCACAAAAATATATACTCACCTGTCACTGCTCAAAAACTGTTGTGTTGGACAGTGAAAATCGCTACCAGCAGAATCAGTTTTTTTGTTCTTCTTCCCTGCCTAACGCTCTCCCTTATTCAGAATCAGCAGCAGCAACCTCTCCCTATGCTAAGATCGGCAGATGTAAGATGGCAGTCGGCATGCACGCCCTTTTATAGCCCCTGTGACGTCACATAAAGCAAGCCAATCACTTTCATGCCCTTCTCAAAGATGGTGGTGACCGCTGCCCATGTCATCACGTTGCCCACAGTGTGCGTCCTCCATCATTGGCTGAAAAAGGGTGCTGGAAGCATTATTTGAAACGCAACTTTGGTGCTCTGGTCGCCGACATCATGGCCGACCTCACGCTATGGCCGGGCTTCGTTTCATGAAACCCGACTTTAGTGAAAGTCGGCAACTTATGAATTTGACCAACCCATTTTGCTCAACTCTAGTTATCGGGCCTGCTAGCTGCAAAGCACTGAGAGTTTAGACAATGGTAAGGATGCATACTCAGCTATTAGTGGGGGTGCTGGCTGAGCTGGATAAATACAAGTAGACAATTTAAAGGTAGTCAGCCGCACTCGCAAAAATTATGCAAGAAGTGTTTTTTATTGTACAAAAGGATAGTCATGCACTACAGTGTTAAAAAAAATGTAGGTAGTCAGTAGAGCAATAAAGGTTACTCTTTGACCCAGCCTGGGTCTTTTTCAAATATTGCTAAAAAGAGGAGATGCATTAAAAATTAATGTGCTGTACATATATACAGTAAGATGTATGATACATGATGCAAAAACATACACAATACAAGATACAGAAATTCATGTGATACGCAATAAAAAATGAAATGTAAAGGTAAAGGTAAAAGGTAAAGGTAAAAAATAAAAAGTAAAGCACAACCGCCAAAAATAAAACAAAATAAAATCAAATCTATTAGCAGTAGAAAAATATGCTAACAATATACTATCAAAGTTGAAAAAATACAAACAATGTGGATGGCAGGAGTCTTGGGTAACTGCTTGAGCTTGTGAATATACCAGGATTGAGCATATGCACTAGTGCATCCATATCAAAAAGTTATTCATGTAAAACACGTATAAATACAGACACATTACACAGTTACATATATGTTACATAGTTTTGAAGGCTGAAGGAAGACCTTATGTCCATCTAGTTCAGCCTATTTTTAGTGCAGCTGATATGCATTGTTGATCCTGGGGAAGGCAAAAAACCCACAGAGTAGCAGCCAATTTTCTCAATAGGGAAAAAAGTTCCTTCCCCAAAGCTGGGTCAACCATCTACCTATAATATTATGTTATTCGTAACCTTCTATGCTGTTACTCACAAGAAAAGCATCCATTCCTTTCTTAAATTCATTCAGTGAGTTGGCCATCACCACTTCCTCAGGAAGAGAATTCCAGAGCCTCACTGCTCTTACCGTGAAGAACCCTCTTCTATGCTGGTGCAGAAATTGTCTTTCCTCCAAACGAAGAGAATGCCCCCTTGTTCTTGTCACAGTCCTTGGTACAAACAGTTCATTGGAGAGATGTCTGTATTGCCCTCTGATATACTTGTACATATATATTAGGTCTCCCCTAAGTCTTCTCTTTTCTAGAGTAAATAGACCAAATTTTGATAACCTTTCTGGGTATTGTAGTGAACCAACTCCATTTATGATTTTAGTAGCCCGCCTTTGAACCCTTTCAAGTTCAGTAATGTCTTTCTTGAGCACCGGCGTCCAAAATTGCACACAATACTCCAAGGGTGGTCTGACGAGTGATTTGTACAGAGGGAGAATTATGTTTTCATCTCGAGTCCCCAGACCTGTTCTAATGCTTCCCATGACCCTATTTGCTTTGGTGGCAGCTGCCTGACACTGGGCACTACAATTTAGCTTCTTATTGACTAAGATGCCTAAGTCTTTTTCCGTGTCTGATTTCCCCAGCAGTTTCCCATTTAGTAAGTAATTGTAGCATCTGTTTCTCCTTCCCATGTGCATAACCTTACACTTATCTGTGTTAAACCTCATTTGCCATTTTTCAGCCCAATTCTCCAATTTACTCAAATCTGTCTGTAGTTGCAAACTGTCCTCCTTTGTGTTAACTACCTTGCATAGTTTTGTATCATCTGCAAATACTGATATTTTACTGTGTAAGCCATCCACTAGATCATTAATAAATATATTAAACAGTAGGGGGCCCAATACAGAACCCTGTGGTACCCCACTAGTAACCCTGGCCCAATCTGAGTATGCACCATTAATAACCACTCTTTGTTTTCTATCACTAAGCCAGCTACCTACCCATCTACACACATTTTCCCCTAGCCCAAGCTTTCTCATCTTACTTGCCAATCTTTTATGTGGGACAGTGTCAAATGCTTTAGAGAAGTCGAGATAAATGACATCCAATGATTCTCCTTGGTCCATTTGAGAGCTTACATCCTCATTGAAGCTGATTAGGTTAGTTTGACAGGAGCGATCCTTCATAAATCCATGTTGATATGGAGTTAAACATTTATTAACATTGAAATATTCCATAATGGTCTCCTTTAGAAACACTTCAAAAATTTTACCCACAACAGATTTTAAGCTTACCGGCCTATAGTTTCCAGGTTCCCTTTTACACCGCTTTTTGAATATTGGTACCACATTTGCTTGCCGCCAATCAAAAGGAACAGACCCTGTTTCTATAGAGTCTTTAAATATAAGGAATAGAGGCCTGTCTATCACATTACTTAACTCCCTTAATACCCGAGGGTGAATGCCATCAGGGCCTGGTGATTTGTCAATTTTAATCTTACTAAGGTGGTTCTGCACTTCTTCCTGGGTTAGGCAGGTAATACTTAATGGGGAGTTTACATTATCACTCTGCATTTCCCCTGGCAAATCCTTTTCCTGTGTGAACACTGTTGAGAAAAAAGTATTTAAAACATTTGCTTTTCCCACATCGCTCTCTATGATTTCACCCTCATTGTTCTTTAAAGGGCCGACACCATCAATTTTAATCATTTTACTGTTTATATAATTAAAGAATAGTTTGGGGCTTGTTTTACTTTCCTTAGCAATGAGTCTCTCAGTTTCCACTTTTGCCAAATGTATTTGTTTTTTACATATTTTATTTTTTTTCTATAACTTTTTAATGCTTCTTCATTGCCTTCTTGTTTTAGCTTCTTAAATGCCTTGTTCTTGTTATTTATTGCCCTTTTTACATCCTTATTTAGCCACATTGGTGTTCTCCTGTTCCTAGCCCTTTTATTTCTGTATGGTATGGCTAGCTCGCAGTGGGTGTGTAAAACTGATTTAAATATTTCCCATTTATTTTCTGTGCTCCTACTTTTGGGGACATTGTCCCAATCAATTCGGCGAAGGTCCTCTCTAAGCTGATCAAACTTTGCTTTCCTGAAATTCAGCGTTTTTGTAACCCCCTTCCAGGGCACCTTACTGAAGGACAAGTGGAATTGTATTATATTGTGGTCACTGTTCCCTAAGTGCCCATCGACTCATACTTCTGTTATTCTATCTGGCCTCTATCTGAAATAGATATATGGAAAAAGATAATGTACGTTGATGTATAAAGGATAGATAAAAAATATATAAATATATCAAGGGCAAGGTTTACAGACCTCAATCCCGTAGTGTATAGAAAGAGCAGTAACTGCCTGATGTGCTTGTCAAAAGAGATATGGGGTCCACATAATGGTCTCCAAAAGGAGGGCTGGAGGTTCACATAGGAAAGTATCAATAGAAAATATTGGTCAGAATAACACTAAATACAGTTGGAGTCCTTGGCAAGCGGCAGCTGCACTTCCAGTGTGTGAATCTCAGAGCGAGGTCTGGGACACAGGGTGTATTGTGCATGCCCACTGTGATTAAAAACACATGTGACATGCACAAATGTGAACAAGTCGGTCGGACAGTGTTCACAACACCCACTGACTGAAACACAAAAAAAAAACACAGAATGACAAATGTACAAAAATACCCTTCAGTAAAAAATATGACAGTAGCCAGCAAGTGCTGGTAAAAAGATAACAAATAAAGGGTATTTAGTCAATACTCTTTTTTGCAAAAAAAAGTATACCAAGCCACTCCACCTCGTCAAGGTAACCCTTATTGGAGCAGTCCCTATCTAGTGTATTTAAAACCTGAACATATGAACAGTGCCTAAATGAACAGGATTCAGACAGGCGCTTCCTAGTATGGGCACGTGGTGTAAGACCGCTCTTTATGTGCATGTCACACAAGAGAGGGGTGGGGTCTCTCAAACCATGCATGAGCAAGGAAAAAATGGATTAAAAACACATGTGACATGCACAAATGTGAACAAGTCGGTCGGACAGTGTTCACAACACCCACTGACTGAAACACAAAAAGAAAACACAGAATGACAAATGTGCAAAAATACCCTTCAGTAAAAAATATGACAGTAGCCAGCAAGTGCTGGTAAAAAGATAACAAATAAAGGGTAGTTAGTCAATATGCTTTTTTGCAAAAAAAAGTATACCAAGCCACTCCACCTCGTCAAGGTAAGCCTTATTGGAGCAGTCCCTATCTAATGTATTTAAAACCTGAACATATGAACAGTGTCTAAATGTGGCTCCACTCCGTAAACACATGGCTCTGATCCGCTCCATACACACACGGCTCTGCTCCGCACACACACGGCTCAGCTCCGTACACTTTGTTCACACAGGGCTCCGTTTTGTACGCCCCATACACACACAGCTCCACTCCATACAACCCGTACACACACAGCTCCGCTCCGTACACACGCGGCTCCGCTCCGTACACACGCTACTCCGCTCCGTACACCTCGGACACATGCGGCTTCACTCTGTATACCTCGTACACACGTGACTCCACTCTGTACACCTCGCACACACACGGCTCCACTCCGTAAACCTCGTACACATGCGGCTCTGCTCTGCACACCTTTTACACATATGGCCATGCTCTGTACTCCTTGTACACACATAGCTCCGCTCCGTAAACCTTGTACACATGCGGCTCTGCGCCATACACCTCGCACACACGCGGCTCCACTTCGTACACATGCGGCTCTGCTCCATACAGACGCGGCTCCACTCTGTACACCACGCACACACACGGCACCACTCAGTACACACATGGCTCCACTCCGTAAACCTCGTACACACGCGGCTACGCTCCGTACACACGTGGCTCCTCTCCGTACACCTCGTACACACGCGGCTCTGCTCTGTACACCTCTCACACACACGGCTCCACTCAGTACACACATGGCTCCACTCCGTAAACCTCGTACATAGAGATGAGCGACTTTGCCTTTTTTCGGGTCGAGTCGGGTTTCATGAAACCCGACTTTCGCAAAAGTCGGGTCATACGAAATCGGCCGACTATAGTGAAAAGTCGGGGTCTGACTGAAACACGAAACCCAATTCAAGTCAATGGGGAAGCAAAGTCGGCAGGGAGTGGAGGACAGTAAACACACCTACAGTGCCCATTTCAATGCCAACGACATCAATTCTTATTACTTAAGTTTGTCAACCTTAATTTACTTTATAATAATAGTTACGCATTGAAAACTGGGGGTTATTTGGCTAAAGTTGTGGGGGGGTAGGGCTGGCACCAGGTTTTCGTGTGCCCTGGGCCAGAGTGTCAGTGCGCCCTTTTAACACATACCACAATTCATAATGCTCCAATACGGCACAGAAATATAGGTATAGTACAATGAAAAATGCTTCACTGCTTACATGACATGACTGGTATTATCTATTTTAAATTCTACAATAGCTCAAAAAACAGACAGTATATTACTCCAAACAGTATTATGGCCACCACCTATTGCGCCATACAGAATAACGAGCCCCAAATATTTCTCCATACAGAATAATTGGTCCCATATAATGTTCCATACAGTATATGATGAGTGCCACATAATGCTACAGTATATGTTGGTCCCCATGGATGATGCTCCACTGTCTTATGAGCCTAAATAATGCTCCATATATAATGGGCCCCATTTCTAATGCTCCAGTGTATAATGGGCCCCCGTAAATGCTGCTCCAGTGTCTGATGTCCCCCATTTGGAATGCTCCAGTACATTATACGATGGGCCAAATCGATGATGATCCAGTGTATGATGGGCCCCATATCTCACTCTCCAGTGTATATTGCTCCCCAAAAAATGCTCACAACATTTAAAAAAAAATTAAATACCTCTCCTCGCTGGTCACTGCTGTATTCTGGACTTCTCAGCATTGCCATCTTTAAGTGCTCTGCACTTGTACTGTTTCGGTAGAGGGCATACAGACGTGATGATGTCAACGCGCTCTCTAACCTGAATGTCACTGTCAGGAAACGCGGAAGACGTCACAGCGGTGGAGCAGGGAGAGGTAAGTGTTGCAAGTGCTGTGGCCCTGAGCAAGCATGGGGGGCCCACTCGTGGGTGACGACACTGGCACAAGGCCCCTTACATTACGACGATATGTCTGACGGCGAGTGGGCACTCCCACCGGCAGAGACAATTTTGTGTGCTATGAGGGGCCCTGTGCCACTGCCGTCGCCCACGAGGAGGACCCCCCCACCTGCTCAGGGAATCGGCACTTTTATCTGCACCTTCCTCTGTGTCACTGTGTAAGGTGGTATAGTATGCGGGAAGGGGCACCTGAGTTTCATCAGTGTCACATTCTGGCTCTATAGAGTTGGAGAGGAATGTAGTGCTTGGGTGAATGTACCAGCGAAATCATCTAGCAGTGGCTGTGCATCAGTGCACTCCATCTCCGATTCAAGTTTGACTGGGGAATTCAGGATTTCACTTAATATACAGGCATGGCATGTGAAAAGAGCTCCATGGAGTAATCTGAATTGTGGGCTGCCGCATCCTGAACTTTGGCTGGGGGTGAAGGAGCCAAGGAAAGGGGTGGTTCCTGACCAGAAGCCTGCACTGACGACTCAGTGCTTGTATTTTTGTAAACTTCAGAAGAGGAGGTGATCGAGCTGGAGGCTGTTTCAGCAATGTAAGGCAAAACCAGTTCCTGATGCTCCGGCTTTAAAAGCAGTTTACCTACTCCCATAAAAGGGAGCCTTAAAGGCCTTCTTGTGCCAGATGATGACGCAGGCTCAACACCTCCTGCCTTAGCTGCTATTGTGCTTTTGTCACTACCAGCAGATGCACCACCACCATCAGTACCAGCTGGCCCCCCACACCCACGTCCGCGGCCTCTTCCACCATACTTGTGAAAATGGACTCAAAATACAAGCAGATATACGGTACTGTATCAGACGCTCTCAGTACCAGTATGCATTAGCCAAGAATATAAAAAGTAGAAAAAGGGTACTGTTTCACCAGATTCAAGGTAGATATAGTATTGTGTAAACATTGCAAATCTCCCCATTTATTTCAGGAGGCAGACACAGATGCTGTCAGGGTCAGTATGGATTACACAATATAAAAAGCAGTAAAAGGGTAATGGATCAGAAGAGTACAGCTGTATACGGTGTAGGGGGCATTGTAAATCTCAGTATATATTTCCAGAGTCAGAAACAGACTGTTACTGGCTCAGTATGAATTAGACCACAATATAAAAAGCATTAAATGGGTAAGGTATCACAAGCATACAGCTGCATACAGTGTTGGGGTAATCTTAAATGTACAAATATATTTCTGGAGTTACAGACAGACGTTCACAGGCTCAGTATGGATTACAACAGAATATAAAAATGAGAGAAAGGGAAATGTATATTTGAAACGTACACCATTATACAGTGTTGGGTTACTTTGAAATCTTTGTATATATTTCAGTCTCAGTAAGGCAGTCCAGACTCTCTGCTACAGGAAGCTAGATGGATAAAAGTACAGACGGAAAGTCGAGTGATTTCAGAAAAGTTTGAATTACTAATCACTGTAAAACCTCCCGGGAGAATTAGCAGAGGCAATGCTGACCCTCAATTACTTTTACTGTGGATACAGCTAAAATGGAAATTAGTGAAGAAAGGGTTGCTGTATCGCAGTAGCGTCGATCCCATCACCGTTACTCGTCTCCATCAAATTGTGCTCTGATCGCAGGGAGAGCTGTAGACATGGTCCTCACTGCCTATCATGATCTGTCTGGTCACTTTGGAGTGCAAAACACAGATGCCACAGGCCGTAGGGGATTCTATTGGATTGGCATGAGAGAAGACATTGAAAAATGGTGGCAGGAAGGTCACACGTCTATGACTATGAAAACTGTGAAAGATGATCATAAAGCACCACTGCATCTGATTGTGAGTTGACGTCCATTACAAATGGTAGCCATTGATCATCTGAAGGTAGAGGCCAGCAGGACAGGACATAGCTACATCTTAACCATCATCGATCAGTACACCAAATTTGTAGTGGCCGTACCTGTGAAGGATTTAACTGGCCAGACTACACAGCGGTGCAGCAGGGAGAGGTAAGTATTTTAAGTGCTGTGTCCCTGAGCAAGCAGGCTGGTCCCACTCATGGGCGCTGGTACTGGCACAGAGCCCCTCATAGTACGGCAGTGTGTCTGATGGTGAGTGGGCCCCCCACCATCAGAGACACTTTATTGTACTATGAGAGGCCCTATGCCAGTGCCGTCGCCCAAGGGTGGGCACACACACCTGTTCAGGGCAACAGCACTTGTCCGTGTATTCCAGGTGGTGACCATGGTCCGGGGGGGACAGCACAGTTTGGGAGCTTTAAAAAATTCCATATGTTGATGTGTAGGCTGGACTTTCAGCAGCTGCAAATGGAGGAATTGGAGAAGTCCGAGGAAGAGAAGAACAAAAGCGAGCCTTTTTTCTGCCAACCTATGTGCTATCAGGGGAAGATGGGACAAAATCCTTGGAAACCCATGCATGATTCATTTTAATGAAGGTTAGATCATCCACATTTTGGGCTGACAGACGGGTCCTTTTTTCAGTCAGGATTGATCCAGCTGCACTGAAGACTCTTTCAGATAGCCCACTACCAGCAGGGCAAGCGAGCTCCTGTAAGGCATATTGTGCCAATTCAGGCCATGTGTCCAGTTTTGAGGCCCAATAATCAAAAGGGAATGACCTGTGAGGGAGAACCTCGATATGGGAGAAGTAGTTTGTAACAATAATTGACAACTGCTGTCTCCTGTCACTTGCAATCGATTCTGTATTAGCTGTCGTCTGCGTGGTACTTGAGAAATCAGACCACAACCTTGTCAGGAAACCCCTGTCTCCAACGTCAGTTCGGCTGTGTGTACCACGAACACCTCTTCCATTTTGCCACTACGGATCATGGGAGAACCAGCTCCGCTGCTGTGTGCTGGGAATGCCTCAAACAAACGGTTTACCAGAGTTGCTTGTTTGTTAGCCAATATTAGCTCTAAGTTCTCCTGTGGCATGATGTTGTGTAGTTTGCCTTTATAGCGTGGATTGAGGATGCTGGCCAGCCAGTAGTCATCATCTCTCACCATTTTGGCAATGCGGGGGTCCCTTTTTCAGATCCGCAAGGCATAATCACACATGTGGGCCAATGTTCCAGGTGTCAATGCTGCACTGCCAGAGGTGGGTGGAGGAGCACTTTCTGGCAAATCCACATCCCTCCAGTCACGCACAAACCCTGCACCTGACCTTGGCACGCCCACATTTTCTCTTGCCCCCTGAGAAGCATCCTCGTCCCCAAAATAATCATGCCCCTCATCCTCCTCCTCGTCTTCCTCTTCTTTCTCCACCTCGTCCCTGACAGTTCCCTGACCAGACAATAGCTGACTGTCATCAAGCCTTTCCTTCTCATCCTCCTCCTCCTCCTCCTGTTGCTCCTCCACTGCAGACGCCTGATCCTTAATGAGCGTCAAAGTTTGCATGAGCAGACGCATAAGTGGTATGAACATGCTTATGATGGCGTCATCTGCGCTAACCAGCTGGGTGCATTCCTAAAAACACTGAAGGACTTTACAGAGGTCTTTCAGCTTTGACCACTGCCCACCCGACAACTGCATGTCTGCCCTCAAACTGCCTTCCCGTGTATCCTCCCACAAATGCATAACAGCCTGCCTCTGTTAGCACAGCCTCTCAACCATGTGCATGGTGGAGTTCCTTCTTGTAGCAACGACTATGATTAGGCGGTGCTTGGGGAGGTGGAGTGATCGCTGCAGCTTCTGCATACGACTAGAGTGTACGGGCGAGCAACGGATGTGTGAGCACAGTCTTCGCACCTTATGGAACAGGGCTGTTAACTCAGGATAATTATTTAGGAAGCACTGCACCACCAGGTTCAAGGTGTGAGCCAGGCAAGGTATGTGTGTGAGTTTTGCAAGGGCTATGGCTGCCACAAAATTCCACCCATTATCACTGACTACCTTGCCTGGCTCAAGATGTAGACTGCCCAGCCATGACTCAGTTTGTCAATGCAAGTAGTCGGCCAGTACCTCCGTGGTGTGTCTGCTGTCGCCCAAAGACATCATTTTTAAAACAGCCTGCTGCCGCTTACCACTAGCTGTTCGATAGTGGGACACCTCGTGTGCAGAAATGACAGATGTGGATGGAGTGCTCGTGCAACTGCGCTCTGTCGACGAGCTTTCGCTTTTGGAGGAGGAGGAGGGTCGAACGCCTACAGCCAACTGTTTCCTTTACCGTGGGCTAGGCAGCACAGTTCCACCGCCGCTGTCCCCTGTGGAGCCTGCATCCACCACATTAGCTCAGTGCGCAGTGATGGACACGTAACGGCCCTGGTCATGCCTACTGGACCATGCATCTGTTGTGAGGTGCACCTTTCCACTCACTGATTGTTTTAGTGCATGGCTAATGCAGTCTTTCACATGCCGGTGGAGGGCAGGGATGGCTTTGCGAGAAAAGAAGTGCCGACTGGGTAGGTCATAGCATGGGACAGCGTAGGCCATGAGCTCTCGGAAAGCTTCGCTTTCAACTAAACAGAAAGGCATCATCTCTAATGAGATCAGTTTGGCAATGTGGGCGTTCAAAGCCAGTGTACGCAGATGAGAAGATGAGTACTTTCTTGTCCTACTGAGAGTGTCTGGTAGGGTGAGCTGGACTTGAGAGCTGCATATGGGGGAACTAGCGTTGGACCGGACGGACTGAGAAGGGGTTGGTGATGGTGAGGGTGTTGATGGCCTAGATTCAGTGTTTCCTCATGAAAATATTGTGATTCCCTGACTGCTTTGGCCTAGCGACGACACCTCAACATTTCTTTATGGTGGTGTGCTTACCGGTGGCCTTACAGTGGGGGAAGCGATGGAGCGTTGCCGGCTACCTTCCGTCGGAGCAGGTGCACATGTGCTACCTGAGGTTTTGTAGTCCGTGCACGCTTGCAAGTGCATGTTGGTTAAATGTCTAATCATGCAACTGGTATTCAAATTTCTTAGATTTTTTCCCTCTGCTAAAGGTCCTTCGGCACTTCTTACAGATAACCTTTGCATCATCAGTAGGATTTTGTTAAAAAATTGCCACACTGCACTCTTCCTACTATGGTACAAATTTTCAGGGCTTGCACGCTGTGCTAATTTGACCGTCTGGCCAAGCTGTCCTGCAACTCTTTTAGTTTTCTTAACAAGTTTTTTGACAGCTACGGGCCTGCCGGATAACCGCTGCTGCGATGAGTATGCCTGCTGCGGATCCTTCTCCTGTTCTGACCTATTTTCACCGGCACCCTCTTCCCCCAATGGATGCCAATCCGGGTCAACAACTGGGTCATCCATGACCTCATCTTCAATGTCATGTGCACCTTCCTCTGTACCTTCCTCTGTATCACCGTGTAAGGTGGCATAGTATGCGGGAAGGGGAACCTGAGGTTCATCAGGGTCTGATTCGGGCTCAGTAGACTGCGAGGGCAATGTAGTGCTGCGGGTGAATGTACCAGCATAATCATCTAGCAGTGGCTGTGCATCAGTGCACTCCATGTCAGATTCATCTTGGACTGGGGAATTCACGATTTCACTTGATAACCCAGGCATCGTATGTGAAAAGAGCTCCATGGAGTAATCTGAAGTGTGTGCTGTGGCATCCTTCACTTTTGGTGTCGGTGAAGGACACAAGGAAAGGTGTTGTTCGTGACAAGAAGCCTGCACTGACGTCTCTGTGCTTGCAGTTGTTGTAACTTCAGAAGAGGATGCAATAGAGCTGGAGGCTGTTTTGGCAATGTAAGCAAAAACCTGTTCCTGAAGCTCTGGCTTTAAAAGCGGTTTACCTACTCCCTGAAAAGGGAAACTTAAAGGCCTTCTTGTGCCAGATGATTACGCAGGATCAACACATCCTGCCTTAGCTGCTATTGTGCTTTTCCCAGAACCAGCCGATGCATCACCACCACCATCATTACCAGCTGCGCCCCCCCGCCCACCTCCGCTGCCTCTTCCACCATACTTCCTCATGTTTGAGAAAATGTACCAGCAGAGAAATGGTACTGCATGAGGAGTGTACAGCTGTGTAAGGTGTATGTAAAAAGTGAAATCTCCGTATAAATTTTGGGAGTCACAGACGCTCACCCAGTATGTATTTGACCATAATCCAACAAGCAGATATACGGTCCTGTATCAGAAGTGTACAGCTGTATACGTTGTTGGTGAAAATGTCAATCTCCGTATATGTCTTTATGGAGTGTCACACACACACGCTGTCTCTGTGTAGATGTGCACTGACCGTAATAAGAACACCAGATATCCGATACTGTTTGAGAATCGGACAGCAGTCAATACGGTGTATGGAGAAATGGAAATGTCCGTATATATATTTACGGAGTGTCACACACACACACTGACTCTGTGGAGATGTGACCGTAATAACTAAGAACACCAGATATCCGATACTGTTTGAGAATCTGACACCTCTATACGCTGTATGTATGGAAAAATGTTAATCTCCGTGTATTTTTTTATGGAGTCACACACATATAACATGTATTTGTCCGTGATACCAGCCGGTACACGGTAGTGTGTGAGGAGCGTACACCTCTATACGGTGTGTGAAAAAATTTACGTTCAGTATCTACTGTGCAGAAAAAAAGGAATAAAAGGATTTTTGCTTTTAAAAAAGTAGTCTGCACAGCAGTGTGCAAACAGCAATGTAGCTTTCAGGTACCCTTATAAGGCAGCCTAATCACCAACAGAGCTGCTGCACAAAAAAGAGTGAAAAAATGAACGCTTGCTAACTGTGCAGAGAAAAGGAAAAAAAAATTTTGCTTTTAAAAAAGCACTCTGCACAGCAGTGTACAAACAGCAATGCAGCTATCAGGGAGCCTTATAAGTCAGCCTAATAACCAACAGAGCTGCTGCACACAAATATATCCTCCCCTGTCACTGCACACTATACAGTTGTGTTCTACAGTGACATTCACTATCGCCACAAGCAATTTTTGTTTACTTTTTCCCTGCCTAAACACTCTCCCTATTGAGAACGATCAGCAGCAACCTCTCCCTATGCTAAGATCGGCAGAAGTAAGATGGCGGTCGGCGGTCATGGCCTTTTATAGGCACTGTGATGCCACACAAAGCCAGCCAATCACTTAAATGCCCTTCTCTAACATGGTGGGGGCCGCTGCCTACGTAATCGTGTTGCCCACAGTGTGCGTCCTTCAGGATTGGCTGAGAATAGGCGCTGGAAGGATTGTGGGAAACGCGACTTTGGCACTCAAGTTGGCGACCTCATGGCCGACCTCACGCTATGGTCGGGTTTCGATCGGCAAAACCTGACTTTAGCAAAAGTCGGTGGATTCTGAATTTGGCCAACCCGTTTCACTCAACTCTACTCGTACACATGCTGCTCTGCTCTGTACCCCTTTCACACATGTGGTTACACTCTGTACTTCTTGTACACACATTGCTCTGCTCCGTAAACCTTGTACACATGTGACTCTGCTCCATACACCTCGCACACACGCAGCTCCACTTCGTACAGACGTGGCTTCACTCTGTACACCTCGCACACACACGGCTCCACTCCGTAAACCTCGAACACATGCGGCTCTGCTCCATACACCTTTTACACATGTGGCCATGCTCTGTACACCTTGTACACACATGGCTCCACTCACTAAACCTTGTACATATGCAGCTTTGCTCCGTACTCCTCGCACACACGCGACTCCACTTCGTACACACACGGCTCTGCTCCGCTCCATACACACATGGCTCAGCTCCGTACACACAGGGCTCCATTTTGTACACCCCATACACACAGCTCCACTCCATACCACCCGTACCCATGCGGCTCCGCTCCGTACACCTCACACACGCGTGGCTCTACTCCGAACAACTTGTACACATGGGTCTGCTCCGTACACCTCGCACATGCACAGCTCCACTCCATGCACTTCGCACACATTTGGCTCTGCTCCGTACACCTCGCACACATGCGGCTCTGCTCCATACACCTCGCACACGCGCGGCTCCGCTCCGTACACCTCACACACACATGGCTCCGCTCCGTACACCTCACACACATGTGGCTCCACTCCGTACACCTCACACACGTGGCTCCGCTCCGTACACCTCACACACACGTGGTTCCGCTCCATACACCTCACACACACAAGGCTCCGCTCCGTACACCTCGCACACACAGGGCTCCGCTCTGTACACCTCGCACACACACGGCTCTGCTCCGTACACCTCGCACACACACGGCTCTGCTCTGTACACGTCGCACACACACGGCTCTGCTCCGTACACCTCGCACACCTGGCTCCGCTACGTACACCTCACGCACACACAGCTCTGCTCCGTACACCTCGCACCCACACGGCTCTGCTCTGTACACCTCGCACACGTGCAGCTCTGCTACATCCACCCTGTAAACCCCTCCTGACCCCACACAGAAACTTCCCTCATTTTTCTAAATAAAGATTATATACTAGAAAAAATTCCCTCATTCAGCACGATGACAACCAGCACAGCAGAGTCTTGCATACACTGAGGCCCCTGATCATGTGACCTCGACTCCTCCCCTCCTGTGACCTCATCACAGGTCCTGTGGCAGAGAATAGAACATAGTGGCAGAGAATAGAACATAGTGGCAGAGCAGGGACAGAGATGATCGATAGACCGAGGGCTGATGCGCACAGCACAGGACCTGTGATGAGGTCACAGGAGGGGAGGAGTCAGGGGTCACATGATCGGGGGCCCTGACTCCTTCCCTCCTGTGAACTCATCAATAACAAGCCTTTGCACGCTACTGCAGCACCAGCGTGCAGGCTAAATTGTAGGTGCTGCTGGTAGCAGAGAGTATAATGCCGCCCCCTGTGCACAGCAGCTGTCTGCCGCCTGAGCAACACACTCAAATGGCCTCATTATAGGTGCGGCCCTGGTGCCAGTTCTTTAGTAATCACCTCTGAGCAGTTTTCAAAGTGTCTCTTACAGAAGAGGCCTTTCCTCCTAACTAACTGGACCTCTTTAAAACTATTTATATATGCGCATATATAAATAAGATGTAAGATGGTACCGGTATGTCCTGAAATTGAAGTAGAAGTGTCCTTGCTGGGCTGAGTCCCGAATAATCATAAACGCCATCTTGAATCTCCTAGGGACTGCCGATCTCTCCAACAGAGAGCTTCATAAATCCTGAGAGATGGAAACGCCGTCTTCAAACTCTTAGGGAATGCTAAAAGCCCCAACTCAGGGCTTCCCTAAGTCCTTAGAGATAAGGCCTCACGTGACCTAGCCCAAGATGCTGTGTACTTGTTTGTCCTCACTGAGTTCACTTCCACTCGGACTCGTCTTCGACTCCTCCCAAGCGCCCACAAACTGCCAAAAAAAACGCACTCCAACTCTTGACACGGCCCTATACTGAATAGATCATATATTGCATCACAAATCTCCAACAGTACAGTAAACTGTGATTAACCCTTACATTTGAATAAGAATCTAGCCAAGTTTGTTTTTTCAGGTCCCATAAAATCTGCAGTTATGTTGTTATATTCTAATTTTAATGCAGTTGCTCTTGTTTTGGCTTTCAGTGTTCTATCTTATAATTTTTCCATTACCAATGGAACCCACCAGGGGTGTCCTCTTGCTACAATTATTTTTGCTTTGGTCATGGAGCCTCTGGCAGAGTCCATTTGTTGCAACCCAAATATCTCAGGCACAAAACCACCTGAGTTGTTTGTAGTTGCAGCAGGATTTAGCCTATGAGAGGTATTCACACTAGATATGTAGGTTTCCAGCAGACCGGAGATTGCCTTGTTGTTGGCTTCTGGGCTTGCATGAATTGGCTAAATGATGTGCTAAGTCTCTCTAATTTTTCTTATTATCTAGAGCAGGAATGCTATTTATATTTCATATTGACATGCTTTAGCACTACAAAGTGTAACTTTATTTGTCTGTTATATATAGGAATAGCAACTCCTAGCTCTCACCTGTACACACCAGTTTTCTGATTTGAAAGTGCCACTGCCAGTCAGTTTTTTAGTTAGTTGAAATATCTCTCCATGCTATGATGTTTACCTTATCTTCCTTTGCCGATATCGCTTACAAAAAGCCTAATACTTCAAAGTCTCTCATCTTTCCTATTTATATTTCATCCCAATCTAAACATAGGCTAGAATCCATATTCTCCTTTGAATGGGCAGAAGACTGCATCCCACATTTGGGTAAAACACTTACGTCCTCTCATTAAATCTTACAAAATCATCTAGACACTTTATTATAGTCCCTAAATTCAGATGTAAAAATATTTTTGCATCTTGATTTGTCCTGGATAACTACAATTCAGTCCTTTAAAATGATATGTCTCCCTAAAATGTTATATTTTTTCAGATATATTCTCTTAAAAATACCATGTAAGACCATTGTTAAACTCCAAACTTTAGCTGCAAAATTTGTTTGGGAGAATAAAAAACCTAGAGTCGATCATAAAACTGTGATTTATCCCTATACCCTGGGAGGGCTTGGAACACCTAATTTCCAAGTACACCATAAAGCTTCTATTTCAGAATGATCTCAAGACTGGTGGCTTGCTAACAATACCCACAGATAGATAATAAAATCAAAACCTTTTTTTGCTAACTGAAGTTCCGCTAGGATAGCCCTTGAAGTAAAATTTGTTAAACCTACCTCCTTTAACCCCCACTGTCCAACTATGTCAGCCTTCTTAATTTTTTACATAATTGGGCTAGGAAAAATCTGACCTTACCTCATTCTGAGGTATGTATTGGATCTTTAGAATCCCATATTTCTTAGCGTAATCTTGCCGGATGGGAAGCCAGTGGGATTATTTTCCTATATGACATCTTCCAAAACTCACATCTTCTCGTCTATAGCATTGCTATTTAAAAGTTCCCTCTAAGCTGTAAATTATTCTACCAATACTCACAAATTAGATATTTTCTTACCTCCTGTCCCCTTCCAAAACATTCTCTCCCTCTCTCTTCCTTCCAAAATGTTTTCCTTAAAGATAATACCACTAAGGAAAAATAATACTCTTTTGTGTCCTCCCATGTCCAAGAGCTCTGGTATGATAAGACCATGATCACACACGGCCATTACACAGTAGGGGCACATTTAAAAGATTATCTCAGCACAGGAACATTTTTTTAAGACATCCAAATGTGGAACTAATTTTTAATCCAAGATCTATTCAATAAAATGTACTTTGCTCGTGGTAAAACCCTTTTAATTCTTAAAGAAATAAAATGAACTGTTTTAATGTGTTTTAGACACTGTAAGCATTGGTTACATGTCAAATGTCTGCCTTAGCTATACCCTACAAAAGCTGACACAGTCAAGAATAGACACAACACAGTGAAGGAACAAGATGACATGCAGTGCTGCAGAGGCTTCATCAATGATAAGGAAAGCATTATGCGCAATATTTCTGTACAGAAACTGAGTGCTTTTTCACAGTTGACACCCCATATAGACATGTAATTGGTACCTAAGGTTGTCATTACATTCCATTTCCTATTATTATAATGATGAAAGTGAAAATAGCCATTATGTGTAAAAAAAAATAAAAGGCAATCAGAATTAAGCAAGAGACATTTAAAGGAAAAACTCTTTTAGTTTCTCCAAATAAGATAATAATTAATTTTGCTGTGAAATTCTCTAATGAATGCTTTTCAGAAGTATAAATATTGGCATCCACAAAGAAAGATGTACATGTACAGTACATGCACATTTATTATGTAACATAATATTAGATTTGGAAGGTATAATGATTTCAAATGACACTCAGTAGTGGAAAAAGATGCAAATAAAACAAATGCAGTTATCGTAAACAGCCTTAAAATAGGAATAGGGAGTAAAGGGCTGTTATTTTACCATTTGACATACATTTGTGCCAAGCATTGCTATTTTTATAAACACAGTATATTTTCGCCTCTATTTATATTTCCATATTGTCAGCATGGCGAAACCCATTCCAAAGAAGTGTCAAGATAATGAAATTTTACGTGTTAGAGTGCTGAATACTGTAAGAGAGCCAAAGCCACCCTGTTGCTAGTTATAAAGATTTTTAATCTGGCTACAGGAAAATGTTGACAGTGCAATCTGCGCGCTCACATCATGAGCAGTTTAATTCATATCTCTTAGGGTATGTTCACTCCGCCATAGTTTCGGTCTAAATGCAGTCCATGAAAAAAATTTATCTCACGGACATCGCTTGGACCATTACTGCTATTCAATTATGTAGATGGCGGTTTGAACATATGGATCAAATGTCCGTGTGAAAAATTGCAGCATGCACCAGTCTATCCCGTAATTCAGATGGCATTAGCACATTCAATTCTATGGGTGCACAAAAAAAATCAAATCCTATATGGATCTAATGTAGAGGATCCAATTTTTACAGTTACATTGCTAGTGGAGAGTGTAATTGGTTTTGTAAATTTTATTAACTGTTGATATAGAAAAATGAATGCCATAAAAATGGCATATGGATGGCTTATGGATGACAAGGCAAATAAAAAAATAACTCATTTTTTCCTGGATGAAAATAGAAAGATTTTTTTAATATGCTCTTGTGAACATAGCCTTACAAAGACATTTAAGACTATTATATGTATGGAGGTTTTATTGGCCCGGTTGTCATCGAGAAATCATGAATTATTGTCAGTCCTGTTTTTCCTGCCAGCTGACCTCTCCGGTGGCTCACTTCCATAGCACCTCAGTGCGGTTGCCTATCATTGAGGTGCCATTTGATAACATAGCCAAGAATTTAGTGGTACTCCTTGTCAAGTCCACTATAGGGCATCAGTAAATCCTGGTGCTACTGGACTATGTGTGGCATGGTATCCGGATGCAGGACCACTACGAAACTCCTCTGCCAAGTGAATAGCCCAGGAGTTGGTTCATATCTTTTCTAGTAATACAAGTAGCTTATGAAAGACATTAACATACAAAGGTTGCATACATATAAAATAACTTGTACTAACAATTGCCAAAGTATAAAAGGGACTAAATCAGAACCGATCGTCAGCTATGCTATGAAAGGGGGGGAGAGAAAAACAAAAGACAATCATAGAGTCCAAATGATTAGAAAGTGATAGCACCTTTATTGTACAAAAAGGCATATGGAGACGTAAGCATGTTACACATAGGAAACCATGCAATGATGTATGCAGAAGGCACATGGAATCTAATAAGTAAAAACACTACACTTCAAAAGTTTGGGGTCATCCAGACAATTTTGTGTTTTCCATGAAAACTCATACTTTTATTAATCAAATGAGTTGCCAAATGAATATAAACTGATAAATATAGAAATACACCATGCAATACTGGGAAGTGGAAAAAAACGATTACCGGTTACTCACTTGATGATGTGTGAAGGATCTTGTGGTAGGAGATGTATGATGTATGGCGGTATCCGAGATTATTCACACTGTCACAGATGTATGTTGCATCCCGCATGTACACAAAAGCTGCTGGGTAGATAATATAGGGTTAGATAGGGATAAGCCCGTTTATATATTGACAGAAAAATGGACTTAAACTTAAATTACTCACATGAGTATGCCAAAACAATATGAGATCCTTGCTGTGACCACAGACGTTGCTGTGGTGGCAAAATTGGTTTGCTTAGGTGGCAAACTTAATATACTTGCAGATTAAAATTCTGATGCAAGAATGCAGAGATTAAAATATATATTTGAATGGAGCCGAAAAAAGAGAAATGTGTGGTTACTTGGATTGCAAATAGAAACAGAACTTACTGCTGACTAGATTAAACAGGCAGGGTCATAATGATTATCCCAATGCAAAACTGCTAATGGCACAGGCACTGTAAGTTAGATGAGCGTTAATGACAGCTTGTGCCCGCTTGTGGAACGGGGTGCTGGATCCGCTGCATAAGTGCACCGGATCCAGCACCCCGTTCTATTTGTCATCCAAGTATCCACACATTTCTCTTTTTTTTGCTCCATTCAAATATATATTTTAATATATATTTGATTTAATTTTATTTAGGGTAAATGTATACCACATATAAAATAATTTAATACACAAATTATTATTTTTATCAAATATGGATAAAAAAGTCTGATCTACAAGGACAATGAAAGAAACTGCAGTCACAAAGAGGATCAAGACAGCAAATCATACATAAATATAGAAGTACTAGATGGTGGCCAGATTTTATCGCATCGGGTATCCTAGAGTCTCTGCTAAAATAAAAAATAGTGATATACTCACCTCCCGACGGCCCCTGGACTCTTTCTCTCCTCTCACCACGCGCCCGGCATCTTCCGGTCCCAGTAATGCTTTGCGTGAAACACCGCTGATGATGTCGTGCTCTCGCGAGAGTGACGTCATCTCTGGCCCTTCTCGCTAAGCATTACTGGGACCAGAAGAGCGTGGTGAGAGGCGGGACAGAGTCCAGGGGCCGTAGGAAGGTGAGTATATAACTATTTTTATAACTATTTTTTATTTTAACAGAGACTCTAGAATACCCGATGCGATAGAATCGGGCCACCATCTTGTGTATTACACTCCTGTTACACCCGGAGCAGCTGTCACTGTTCTGCTGTTACCTAATGTATTGTACTCCAGTTACAGGCAGAGCTGCAGTCACTGTTCTGCTTTTACCTAATGTATTGTACTCCAGTTAAACCCAGAGCTGCTGTCACTGTTCTGCTGTTATCTAATGTATTGTACTCTAGTTACTCACAGAGCTGCAGTCACTGTTCTGCTTTTACCTAATGTATTGTAGTCCAGTTACACCCAGAGCTGCAGTCACCATTCTGCTCTTACCTAATGTATTATACTCCTGTTACAGCCAGAGCTGCAGTCACTGTTCAGATCTTACCTAATGTATTGTACTCAAGTTACACCCAGAACTGCAGTCACCTTTCAGCTCTTACCTAATGTATTGTACTCCAGTTACACCCAGAGCTGCTGTCACTGTTCAGATCTTACCTAATGTATTGTACCACAGTTACACCCAGAGCTGCTGTCACTTTTCTGCTGTTACCTAATGTATTGTACGCAAGTTACACCCAGAGCTGCAGTCACTGTTCTGCTGTTACTTAATGTATTGTACTCCAGAATATGTACAGGACTGTGCCTGTGTAATGAGCGACGCAGCAGTGATGCCTTTAACGGCTGTAATGTGCCTGTACAATAAGCGATGCGGCCGTGTTGCCACGACGACTAAGCAACTGTCGCTGATTGGTCGCGACAAATCAGCGAGGCGGGATTTCCATTACAGACAGACAGAATTAGACAATTATATAGTAGATATATATAGAAAGCAGTACTTACAATCAAAATGTAATAAAGAGAGGGGTAGAACAAGCTGTAAATTGCCCACTATAATCAGGACTGCACTAATCCACCCCAAACGTCACATAAATAATATATGCAAAGCATTGCTATATTTATTTTGATATGCTATGCATAGGCTATACAAAATTGTAAAAGATTAAAGGAAGCAACAGTCACGCTCGCGAAACGCGCATCAGAGTCGCACTTGCCTTGTGGACGGGAGACTCTACACATATGGGTAATTAACCCTTTAATCTTTTACAATTTTGTATAGCCTATGCATAGCATATCAAAATAAATATAGCAACGCTATGTTATGTTTTTTTGTGAAGTTTGGGGTGGATTAGTGCAGTCCCAATTATAGTGGGCGATTTACGGCTTGTTCTGCCCCTCTCTTTATGACATTTTCATTGTAAGCACTGCTTTCTATATATATATAGTTCTATATTTATGTATGGTTTGCTGTACTGATCCTCTTTGTGACTACATTTTCTTTCATTTTCCTTGTGGATCACACTTTTCTATCCATATTTGATTAAAAAAAATGTATGTGTATTAAATTATTTTATATGTGTTATACATTTACCCTAAATAAAATGTTTGTATTTTGAAATACGTATATGACTATATGTTCTCCTTCTTTGTAATTGATTGTTTGGAGTCTGTATATTTGTGGATTATGGTTGTACTTTATAACTGGTAATCAGTGTACTGAATTTAAAATCTAGTCCAGACATTGACAAGGTTCAAAAAAAAGATTTTTATTTGAAATAAATAATAATTTTCTCCTTCAAACTTTGCTTTAGTCAAAGAATGCTCCCTTTGCAGCAATTAGAGCATTGCAGACCTTTGGCATTCTAGCAGTTAATGTGCTGAGGTAATCTGGAGAAATTTCACTCCATGTTACCAGAATCCCCTCCCACAAGTTGGTTTGGCTTGATGGGCACTTTTTGCATACCATGCTCCCACAACAGCTCAATGGGGTTGAGATCTGGTGACTGCTCTGGCCACTCCATTACAGATAGAATACCAGTTGCCTGCTTCCTCCCTAAATAGTTCTTGCATAATTTGGAGGTGTGCATTGGGTCATTGCCCTGTTGTAGGATCAAATTGGCTCCAATCAATCGCTGTCCACAGGGTATGGCATGGCATTGCAAAATGGAGTGATAGCCTTCCTTATTCAAAATCCCTTTTACCTTGTTCAAATCTCCCATTTTATCAGCACCAAAACAACCCCAAACCATCACATTACCTCCACCATGCTTGACAGATGGCATCAGGCACTCTTCCAGCATATTTTCAGTTGTTCTGTGTCTCACAAATGTTCTTCTGTGTGATCCAAACACCTCAAACTTGGATTCGTCTGTCCATAGCACTTTTTTCCAATCTTCCTCTGTCCAATGTCTGTGTTCCTTTGCCAATATTAATCTTTTCCTTTTAATAGCCAGTCTCAGATATGGCTTTTTCTGTGCCACTCTGCCCTAAAGGCCAGCATCCCGGAGTCGCCTCTTCACTGTAGATGTTGACACTGGCATTTTGTGTGTACTATTTAATGAAGCTGCCAGTTGAGGACCTGTGAGGCGTCGATTTCTCAAACTTTAGACTCTAATGTACTTGTCTTGTTGCTCAGTTGTGCAGCAGAGCCTCCCACTTCTCTTTCTACTCTGGATAGAGCCTGTTTGTGCTCTCCTCTGAAGGGAGTAGTACACATCGTTGTAGGAAATCTAAGAACAATAATAGACTGTCAATTTCACATGAAAGTTCTTTTTTATGGCCATTTTGAGAGTTTAATGGAAATTTCTAAGTGACCCTAAACTTTTGAACGGTAGTGTATATTTCACAGTCTTTGGATGTAACTCAGAATTCTGTCTCCTCCAAACATGACAAGTTTTTTTTTCTACCAAACAGTTCTACTTTGGTTTCATCAGACCGACCATATGACATTCTCCCAATACTCTTCTGGATAATCCAAATGCTCGCTAGAAAACTTCAGACGGGCCCGGACATGTACTGGCTTAAATAGGGGGACACATCTGGCACTGCAGGAGCTGTTTCCCTGGCGGCATAGTTAGTTAATGATGATAGCCTTAGTTATGGTGGTCCCAGCTCTATGCAGATCATACACTAGGTCCCCCGTGTGGTTCTGGGATTTTTGCTCTCCAATCTTGTGATCATTTTGACCCCACGGGGTGAGATCTTGCATTGAGCCTCAGATTGAAGGAGATTATCAGTGGTCTTGTATGTCTTCCATTTTCTTATTATTGCTCCCACAGTTGATTTCATCACGCCAAGCTGTTTGCCTATTGCAGATTCAGTTTTCCCAACCTGGTGCAGGGCTACAATTTTGCTTCTGGTGTCCTTTGACAGCTCTTTGGTCTTCACCATAGAGGAGTTTGGAGTGTGACTGTTTGAGGTTGTGGACAGATGTCTTTTATACTGATAACAAGTTCAAACAGGTGCCATTACTACAGGTAATGAGTGGAGGACAGAGGAGCCTCTTAAAAAAAGAAGTTACAGGTCTGGGAGAGCCATAAATTTTGCATATTTTTAGGTGACCAAATACTTATTTTCCACCATAATCTGCAAAATAAATCTTGCCAAATCAGACAAGGTGATTTTCAGGATTTGTTTTCTCATTTTGACTCTCATAGTTGTGGTCTACCTATGATGTCAATTACAGGCCGCTCTCATCTTTTTAAGTGGGAGAACTTGAACAATTGGTGGCTGACTAAATACATTTTTCCCCACTGTATATAAATAGCCCCCAGGGGTAAATGTTTTTCAGCCCATGCACTTAGTGCATGGTCTTTACCAGTCTGGGATACCCACTCCCTAATAATGGGAAAAAAAGTCTTCTGAGGCACACCACTACATCTCTTCAAAGGGGTATTGAAGTACCTCCTTCTAATTTTTGTCATCCCTAGGATAAAGCATAGGCTTTACCAGTCTAAGAGACCCACTCCTTTGTAATGGGAAAAAATGCTTTTCTGAGGTTCCACCTACTAGTTGAGGGAAAATGTTTTGAAACCAAAAGATCTAATGGATTCTATTAGTATGTGATCCAGTGAATTATTGTTGGCTGTCAGGTGGTCGTCACATAGGGAGTTCTCACAGTACATACAGGATTTCCCAGCCGGGACAGGAAAGTTTAACAGTAAGTACAAAAGATCCTGGTCTCCTCCATATGATCCTGAGCAGATGTGAAATGCTCCACTATATTCCCCAGCAGGGTTGATGAAATAACAGTCTTTGATGCAGGTACATTAAACTAATCACATTTTTTAGGGCTAATTCAAATAATTACATTCTCTAATATTACTGCTCTTATTTGTAATTTGTCTGTGGTTCGGTGTGACAGTAGGTGTAGCATATGATAGGCATCTAGTCAGGGATTCTTCCCTTATAAATTCTATGCCTTGTTGTGCCTTTCTTCCATGGACTCATTGACCAATAAAAGTTTTTTACGGTGATCTGTACTCAGAAATTCATCAAAGCTGCCAGTGTTAGGATCCTGTCACATTTAGCGATGCACCAGCGATCCCGACCACGATACGACCCAGTCAGGATCGCTGGTGCATTGCTAAATGGTCGCTAGTGAGCTGCCAAACAGGCAGATCTCACCAGCGACATAGCAGTGGTCGGCGGTCATTAGTTACCTGTCAGACGCGGCGATGAAGACGTCCTCCCACGTGCGTCCACGGCTCAGGACGTTTCCCACGTGATCAGCGATAGACAGCGGGGGAGCCGGTCGGAGGTATGTATCACACATAGCAATATCACTAGCAATATCGCTGCTGCATCACAAAATCGGTGACGCTTAAGCGCTATCGCTAGCGATCTCGCTTAGTGTGACTGGGGCCTTTACTTGTGTTCCTCCAGAGCTTGTTGCTGCCACTTACAAGAAAATATCTTTTCAGGGCCGGTTAAAATCCCTTCTATATTCTACAATAATAATGCTCTTATCTGCAATCCATGGAGGGTGAAATGTTGCAGTAGGTGTAGCATATGACAGACATCTTTTCAGGGATTATTGCCTTATAAAATCTAAGCCTGATCCTCTTACATGAACGCATTGACCTATTCGTGTTTTTTACAATGATTTGCACCCAGAAACTAATCAATGCTGGCAGAGTTACTTGTGCTCCTCCAGAGTTTGTTGCTGCCACATACAAGAAAATATATTTTAGGGCCGGTTTAAATTCCTTCTATATTCTACAACAATACTGTACCTATCTTATCTGCAATTCATGTAAGGTGATGTGTGGCAGTAGGTATAGCATATAACAGGCATCCAGGGATTATTGCCTTATAAATTCTAAGCCTTGCTGCTTTTTTTCCATGGACTCATTGAATGATTGTGGTTTTTACACTGTTCTGAACTCAGAAATTCATCAAAGCAGGCAAAATTAACTGATTTAATGTGTCCATTCACAGTTTCTCTCTAGCATCTGTATGTAAGAGGTAGAGGTGGGACACTTTACACTACAGGAGTTGGAATTACCACAATTTGAATTGCAGTTAATAAATTCATTTATATTAAATAATGTGGTACCATCATTATTATGAAAAAAATTTGTTTTAATCATATGTTTGCAAGATTTGAAATTCGTGCTCCCACATTTAAAATTACCCTTACAGCTCAACCAAGTATCATAATTTCTCTTTGACAAAAATAGACTTGGTGACAGGATATTGCCTAAAGTAGGTGCTCTACTTGCCACTATATTAAATCCCTGATTTAAAACAGATGACAAAATGGGGTGCTCATATAATATGGGTATACATTTATTAATAATTCCCTTTATGTGATTGAATTGGAAGCTATATTGGAAACACAAAAAAGGATTATTAGAGGAAATTTTCTTCTTATTATTACACTGTCCAGGTTTAGAATTTTTATCAGACACTATGTCGAGAGACCTCTTTAGCATCCAGTTGGGGTAATTTCTATTTTTCAATTTGATACAAGATTTTTTTCAATTCCAGTTCTAAATTATCATTATTGTTACAGTTTCTTTTAATTCTTGTAAATTCTCCATCAGGAACAGATCTCACCGTATGTCTAGGTTGACCACTATCAGCATGTAAAACTGTGTTACCCGTCATAGGCTTGGAATATGTACAAGTTGAAATTAATTGACCAGTAGTGTTGAGCGATACCATCCGATACTGAGAAATATCGGATCGGATTGGATCGGACCGATACCCAAAAAGTATCAGGTATCGCCGATTCCGATACCGGAAGTCCCATGCAAGTCTATGGGACAGAAATATCGGAAGTAAAAAAAAACCTTTCTTTCCTTGCACATCCAGTTTGGGAGGGGGGAAGAGTGTGGGCGGTGCGTGGGCGGACACTGTGCGTGTCTGTGTGTGTGGCCGGGGCCTGTACGGGCCTCTTAGGGGTCTATGCGGGCCTGCCGGGGGTCTGTGCGGGCCTGCCGGGGCCTGTACGGGCCTCTCGGGGGTCTATGCGGGCCTGCCGGGGCCCTGTGCGGGCCTGCCGGGGCCTGTACGGGCCTCTCGGGGGTCTATGCGGGCCTGCTGGGGCCCTGTACGGGCCTCTCATGGGTCTATGCGGGCCTGCCGGGGGTTGTGTGTGTGTGCAGGCATCATCCGATGGGACTACAAGTCCCATCGGGCAATGCCTGCTACAATGACAGTGATTGACACATTAGCCATTGATGGGACAGTAGTAGTCCCATCATTCGGCTAATGTGTTGAATGTAAAAAAAAACCATACATACTACATTCATACTACATACTACATACATACTACATTCATACAACATACATACATATTATATACATACTTCATATATACTACATTCATACAACATACAACATACTACATACTACGTACATACTTCATATATACTACATTCATACAACATACATACTACATACATACAACATTCATACAACATACATACATACTACATACATACTTCATATATACTACATTCATACAACATTCATACATACTACATATATACTACATTCATACAACATACATACATACAACATACATACATACTACATTCACACATACATACAAACATACTACATACATATTTCATATATACTACATTCATACAACATACATACATACTACATACATACTTCATATATACTACATTCATACAACATACATACATACTACATACATACTACATTCATACAACATACATACATACTACATACATACTTCATATTTACTACATTCATACAACATACATACATACTACATACATAGTTCATATATACTACATTCATACAACATACATACATACTACATACATACTTCATATATACTACATTCATACAACATACATACATACTACATACATAATACATTCATACAACATACATACATACTACATACATACTTCATATATACTACATTCATACAACATACATACATACTACATACATACTTCATATATACTACATTCATACAACATTCATACATACTACATATATACTACATTCATACAGCATACATACATACAACATACATACATACTACATTCACACATACATACAAACATACTACATACATATTTCATATATACTACATTCATACAACATACATACATACTACATATATACTACATTCATACAACATACATACATACTACATACATACTTCATATATACTACATTCATACAACATACATACATACTACATACATACTTCATATATACTACATTCATACAACATACATACATACTACATACATACAACATATATACTATATTCATACAACATACATACATAGTACATACTACGTACATACTTCATATATACTACATTCATGCAACATTCATACATACTACATATATACTACATTCATACAACATACATACTACATACATACTTCATATATACTACATTCATACACCATACATACATACTACATACATACTACATACATACTACATACATACTACATTCATACAACATACATACATACTATATACATACTTCATATATACTACATTCATACAACATACATACATATATACATACATACTACATACATACTTCATATATACTACATTCATACAACATACATACATACTACATACATACAATATATACTACAATACTACATTCATACAACATACATACATACTACATACTACATATATACTACATTCATACAGCATACATACATACATACTACATATATACTACATTCATACAACATACATACATACTACATGCAACATACATACTAAATACATACTACATATATACTACATTCATACAACATACATACAACATACATACAACATGCATACATACAACATACATACTACATACAATACATTCATGCATTCATACAATACATACATATAGACATACAGTACATATAACATAGAGTACATACTCACCATCACTTGTCACTTTGATCCCCGAAGCCAGTGTCATCTGTGAGAAAAATGTGAAAATAACAAACAACATATATACTCCCTGATCCGCAGAAATTTACGAGTGTCCCACGACGATCTCCCGTGGAGAACAGCAGCATCAGCTGATGCGGCCGCTCTCTACGGGCCCCTGGAATACAATGATGGGAGGTTGGTATCCTTCCGCACTGTATTCCTCTGCCACTGTAGAAAAAAGTCCCTAGTCTCACTTTATGGCAAAAGCTGCGTGGGAACCTTCTCACACAGCAATGCCAAAAGTGAGACTAGGGACTTTTTTTACAGTGGCGGAGGAATACAGTACGGAAGGATACCTACCTCCCATCATTGTATTCCTGGGGCCCGTAGAGAGCGGTTGCATCAGATGATGCTGCTGTTCTCCACGGAAGATCGTCGTGGAACACTCGTGGATTTCTGCGGATCAGGGAGTATATCGCTTGTTTGTTATTTTAATATTTTTTTTACAGATGACACTGGCTTCGGGGAACAAAGTGACAAGTGATGGTGAGTATGTACTCTATGTTATATGTACTGTATGTCTATATGTATGTATTGTATGAATGTATGAATGTATTGTATGTAGGATGTATGTAGTATGTATGTAGCATGTTGTATGTATGTTGTATGAATGTAGTATATATGTAGTATGTATGTATGTATGTTGTATGAATGTTGTATATATGTAGTATGTATGTAGTATGTATGCATGTTGTATGAATGTAGTATATATGACATATGTATGTAGTATGTATGTATGTTGTATGAATGTAGCATATATGTAGTATGCATGTATGTATGTTGTATGAATGTTGTATATATGTAGTATGTATGTAGTATGTATGTATGTTGTATGAATGTAGTATATATGTAGTATGTATGTATGTTGTATGAATGTTGTATATATTTAGTATGTATGTAGTATGTAGTATGTACATTCAACACATTAGCTGGATGATGGGACTACTACTCTCCCATCATTGGCTAATGTGTCAACCACTGTCATTGTAGCAGGCATCGCCAGATGGGACTTGTAGTCCCATCGGACGATGCCTGCACACACACACACAACCCCCAGCATGCCCGCATAGACCCCCGAGAAGCCCGTGCAGGCCCTGGCAGGCCCGCACAGGGCCCCAGCAAGCCCGCATAGACCCCCGAGAGGCCCGTACAGGCCCCCGACAGCCGGCACAGGCCCCCGGCCGGCCCCATCAGGCCCCAGCAGGCCCGCACAGGGCCTCGGCAGGCCCGCATAGACCCCCGAGAGGCCCATACAGGCCCCCGACAGCCAGCACAGGCCCCCAGCAGCCCCATACAGACCCCCCAAAGTCGGCACAGACCGCGCATCATAATGCGCACAGACCACGCATCATGATGACATCATTTCAGCAGCCAATCACAGCAACAACAGTGGCTCATTGCATTATGGGGACTTCAGATTCCGGTATCCGATATTGAAAAAATATCGGTACTCGGTATCGGAATTCCGATACAGCGAAAATCGGCCGATATCCGATATTTGCAGTATCGGAATGCTCAACACTATTGACCAGGAATGCCCTGTAAGAAAAGATCTAAAAAAGAAATTTCATGTTTATTATAAACATATGTAAATTTCAAATTGTAATCATTCGCGTTGATGTAATCCACAAAGTCCGGTATGGCAGATACATCGCCCCTCCAAATTATCAGGCTATCGTCAATGTATCTGCCATACCAGACAATGCAGGACGCAGAAACGTTAGAAGGAGAAAACAAAAAATGATATTCCCAATAAGCCATGACTAAATTGGCCAGCGAAGATGAAAATTTAGCACCCATCGCTACTCCTGCACATTGCAGTAAGCATTGTTGATCAAAGGAGAAGAAATTATGGGTTAACAAATAATATGTAACCTGCAACATGAAATTGATTAAATCTGAAGAATAATTGCTATACTTTTTCAGATAAAAATCAAGAGCTTGCAATGCAATATAGTGTGGTATACTTCTTTAGAAAGCTGTAACATCACAGCTCAACCACGTAAAATCAATTAACCACACTTTTTGTTTCAAGACATCAAGCACATCTTTGGTATCCTTGATAAAACCAGGAATTTTACATACTAAGGGTTGCAATAGAGAGTCTAGCCATTCTCTCAAATGTTCATTATCAGAACCAATTCCCGAGACAATGGTCTCATAGATGGAAAAATTTCATTCTTATGAATTTTGGGCAGTCCATGCAATATTGGTAAAAGAGGATTAGAAGCTTCCAAAAATTCAGCTTGTTTCTTAGATAAGACTCCTAACATCAAACCATCCTTAATAATTTCATCCACCTGAGTCTTGTATAGTGGAGTAGGATCAGTAGGTAATTTTTTATAGGTAGAAGAAACTGATAACATTTCCACAATTTTATTCTTGTAGTCCTCAGAGTTCACAACTATGACTACTCCCTTATCCAACATTTTTATAGTGATATCGGTCATCTCCTTTAGCTCTCGTATTGCTACTTTATTCTTTTTTGATAAATTAATTCTTTTGTTTGGAACTTTTCTATCATATTTCAACAGCTTAAATTCACGTTCTACGGTCTCCTGAAATCTGTCCATACAATCAGATCTTGATTGGACCGGATAAAAATATTGATTCTTTGTTTTTAGGCTGCCAGATTGATTTATAGAATTTTCTAATCTTGCATTATCACTAGATAACTAATTTAGTGTCATCAGAGAAATTTGTTCTTGAAAATCCAAGCTATGATACTCATTTTCAACAAAACAGGATATGTTGGCGCTTTAATTTTTTTTTTTGTAGTAATTTTTTTCATTTCTTTTTCAAACAGAACCTGGAGCTGCACCGCTGAACCTGGTCTGTCCTCTGTTGGAGCGGCCACTCATCAAACAGCCACCGAACAGTCCCAGTCATCCACCAGTGATGCAGCAAGTGGGCAGGCTTCACAGGCTGGAGAACAGGAAGCTGGTTTTCCCTTGTCCCAGTCCTCAGCCACTGTTTTTTTTTGTTCTTCTTGCCAGCGGCAGAAGGCCTGGAACAGGCCACTCATGCCCGAGTTTGTTCACATACAGTAGGCTCGATCTTCCAGAATAGCCCAAAGGTCGTTGAAGGCAGACTGGAAAGTGGGTTCATCCACCTGAGTCTTGTATAGTGGAGTAGGATCAGTAGGTAATTTTTTATAGGTAGAAGAAACTGATAACATTTCCACAATTTTATTCTTGTAGTCCTCAGAGTTCACAACTATGACTACTCCCTTATCCAACATTTTTATAGTGATATCGGTCATCTCCTTTAGCTCTCGTATTGCTACTTTATTCTTTTTTGATAAATTAATTCTTTTGTTTGGAACATTTTTATCATATTTCAACAGCTTAAATTCACGTTCTACGGTCTCCTGAAATCTGTCCATACAATCAGATCTTGATTGGACTGGATAAAAATATTCATTCTTTGTTTTTAGGCTGCCAGATTGATTTGTAGAATTTTCTAATCTTGTATTATCACTAGATAATTAATTTAGTGTCATCAGAGAAATTTGTTCTTGAAAATCCAAGCTATGATACTCATTTTCAACAAAACAGGATATGTTGGCGCTTTAATTTTTTTTTTTGTAGTAATTTTTTTCATTTCTTTTTCAAACAGAACCTGGAGCTGCACAGCTGAACCTGGTCTGTCCTCTGTTGGAGCGGCCACTCATCAAACAGCCACCGAACAGTCCCAGTCATCCACCAGTGATGCAGCAAGTGGGCAGGCTTCACAAGCTGGAGAACAGGAAGCTGGTTTTCCCTTGTCCCAGTCCTCAGCCACTGTTTTTTTTGTTCTTCTTGCCAGCGGCAGAAGGCCTGGAACAGGCCACTCATGCCCGAGTTTGTTCACATACAGTAGGCTCGATCTTCCAGAATAGCCCAAAGGTCGTTGAAGGCAGACTGGAAAGTGGGTTCGCGCATGTGAACTCACTTGTTCAGGAAGTCAACCTACGCCTTGAACACCTGGAAGCCGACTTTCATAGACCGGCACAACATTTTTTTAATGCTATAGAGCGGGGCATGTCAGAAAACCTTACGTCTGATCTCCAGCTGAATATGATGCAGGCCTGCCATGCTGCTTACAGCCAGGCTATGCAGACTCAGTACTTCCAGCAGCCACACATGGCATTTCCGGCTGTTCCACCACTATCCAGGTTCACCACCATGCCAAGACCTGCTGCATACCTGCCTCAAGCCATCACCATGCTGAGTCCTGCTGCACACCAGTATACCTCCACCACCATGCCGAGTCCTGCTGCAAACCAACCTCAAGCCACCATTCCCACCTTCCAAAAGAAAAAAAGAAGCAAGCAGAAGGCCAGTACCAGTTCAGCACAGCAAACCAAAAAGAAGACTAGGGCCAGCAAAGGTACCCCCCAAAACTCTTCTACCACCTCCACTCTCACCTTCCAATGTGGCTCTGTTTTTTAATTTGTCTCTCCCTTCCCACTCTTCCACTTCTAATCTGTCTACTTCCATCCTTGTCCTCCCAGACCCATGCATTTTGTAGGACCTTCCCCTGGAACCTTTCATCATCCAGACATGTTAGCCAATCATCCCAGCTCCACACCCATAATATTTCACCCTCCCACATGCCCCAAAGCTAATTTTTTATTCCCCAAAGCTAATTTTTTATTGTTAAATAAAAATTTGTTTTTGTTAGCACATTCACAGTGTTCTTTTTCTCTGTATGTGCCAGTGTCGAAACACACACTTATGTGTATTGTATTGTTAAGGGAACTTGGAACAGGTGTTTCTCTAGAGATTTTTTATTATTTCAGTCAGTAAAAATTACAGGCACATTTTAACATTACAGGTAAATTTAACATTACAGTTAAATGTTAACATTACGAGTACATTTTAACATTACAGGTACATTTTAGCTGCTTAAACCATTTTGTCTTGCCATGCCAGATGTCCATTATCAGAAACAAAGTAGGCAGAAAATGTATCCCTCATTTGGGCAACTTCCACTGAAGTCCTCAGAGGGTGATCTTGGTAATCACACAATGTGGTAGTAACAGGTTCCTATAGTTCTAACTTTGGTCGCTCTTTAGCCAGTTGTGCAGAACAACACATGCTTTCACAACCTCATCAATAGTATCAATTTTTAGATTAATGGCTGTTCCCAAAATGCGCCATTTAGATACCAGCAATCAAAAGGCACACTCTACAATTCTTTGTGCCTTTGTCAGTGGGTAGTTGTAAATCTTTTTTGCGTGATTTAAGTCCCGACTTGAGTATAGTTTTAGGAGATTGACACGGATTTGGAACACTTCATCCCCAACTACAACAAATGGCATTGGTGGTCCTTCAGTGTTGGGAAGAGGTCGTGACTGTGAAAAATTAAAATAATTTCCATACAAGCGTTGGCCCATGTCAGAGTTTTTAAAAGTCTGTGAGTCATTTCCTCATCCAAATGAGAAAATGTCAGCAGTGACAAATCTACAGTCAGCATCTGCAATCGACAATAGAAAAGTATTTTTTATAATTGAAAAACTTGGATCCACTTCCAACTGCTTTCCTAATGCGAATGTGTTTACCGCTCACAGCCTCCAAACAGTTAGGAAAATTACAAATGTCCATAAATTTTTCAGCATTTTCCAGCCACAGTTCAGTTGCGGGTTGGGGGAGGAATTCTGCACGCAGAACGTCACATAACGTACAGCAGGTGTCTGCAACAATCCCAGAAAGGGTGGACACTCCAATCCAGAATTGGAAATGGTGAGATGATAATGTCTCTCCAGTAGCCAGTAATCTACAGAACAGAAAATGGAAAAAAAATCAGTACATGGTTTTAGAAAAAAATGGAAAAAAAAAATCAGTACATAGCTTTTAGGAAAAAATGGAAAAAAAAAACAGTACATAGCTTTTAAAACAAAATGGAAAAAAGTCAGTACAGGGCTTTTAGACAACCATATTAATGACAGGTGTTTCTTTTTCAAAATTACATACCTTAGAGTCACCAACAGATGTTCCTCATCAGGAATTGCTTGTCGTTGCTGTGTGTTGCGCCTGGTGATGGATCCTCGCACACAATGCAGCAACTCATCAAAGCTCTGTTCTGACATGCTCTTGTAGTCGAAAAACTTCTCAGGGTTTGCATTCAGATCGGTGTACAAGGAGTAGTAGGCTCCATGGCTCTCTCGGACTTCAACAATGGGGTGTTGCCAGTAGCGACGACGATGTCTTCTCTGTCTTTCTCTTTTTCTTTCTTCATAGCAAGCAACAGCAAAGGCATAAGCCAAGTTCAAATCCAAATTCAGATTAAGATATAAGCTCTTCATGTGGGGATCCATCTTGCAGCAGGATACAGCAGCAAAAGATAAGGATTTCATCTGTACAAGGGTCTATATAGAGAATGTCCATGAGACACGCCCATTGGACATGGCTTGTGTCAAGGAAATTCTCCGGGAAAAGCATTGTCCTATCGAATGCATGCACATAAATAATGCAAACGCATGCCAAAACGCATACAAATGCAGCATTTTTTTATGTCATGTGTAAAATGATGAGGATACAAAATGCTGTATTAGCATGCATTTGTATGCATTTTTACATGCATTTGCGCATGCAGATGATACGCTGCATGCATATATGCAAACGTGAACCTAGCCTTAGACAGTCTACATCTCTTTGGGAACCTAATATGAATCCTTTCTTGGACTAAAGTCTATATCTCAATGGAGGGGTAGAATCCTGTTGCAATTAAAAATGCCTGAGGCTAAGGGGCGGAGTGCTCAGGCAGAAGGCTAATACAAATATCAAAAAAATGACCGTTACATCCTAACATAAATCAGGACTGAACAGGTGCTTACCAAAGTAACCAAGTAAAATACAGTCATGGCCAAAAGTTTTGAGAATGACACAAATATTATATTTTCACATGATCTGCTGGCCTCTGGTTTTTATGTGTGTTTGTCAGATGTTTTTATCACATACAGAAATATAATTGCAATCATATTATGAGTAGCAAAAGGTTATATTGACAGTTAGAATGAGTTAATGCAGCAAGTCAATATTTGCAGAGTTGACCCTTGTTCTTCAGGACCTCAGCAATTCTCCCTGGCATGCTCTCAATCAACTTCTGGATCAAATCCTGACTGATAGCAGTCCATTCTTGCAAAATCAATGCTTTTATTTTGTCTGAATTTGAAGGTTTTTGTTTGTCCACCCGTCTCTTGATGATTGACCACAAGTTCTCAATGGGATTAAGGTCTGGGGAGTTTCCAGGCCATGGTCCCAAAATCTCTATGTTTTGTTCCCTGAGTCATTTAATTATCACCTTTGCTTTATGGCAAGGTGCTCCATCATGTTGAAAAAGGCATTGTTGATCGCCAAACTGCTCTTGGACGGTTGGGAGAAGTTGCTCTTGGAGGACATTCTGGTACCATTCTTTATTCATGGCTGTGTTTTTAGGCAAGACTGAGAGAGAGCCCATTCCCTTGGCTGAGAAGCAACCCCACACATGAATGGTTTCAGGATGCTTGACAGTTGGCATGAGACAAGACTGGTGGTAGCGCTCACCTGGTCATCTCCGAATAAGCCGTTTTCCAGATGTCCCAAACAATCGAAAAGGGGATTCATCAGAGAAAATGACTTTACCCCAGTCCTCAGCATTCCACTCCCTGTACCTCTTGCAGAATATCAGTCTGTCCATGATGTTTTTTCTGGAGAGAAGTGGCTTCTTTGCTGCCCTCCTTGAGACCAGGCCTTGCTCCAAGAGTCTCCACCTCACAGTGCGTGCAGATGCACTCACACCTGCCTGCTGCCATTCCTGAGCAAGCTCTGCACTGCTGGTAGCCCGATCGTGCAGCTGAAACACTTTTAAGAGACGGTTCTGGCACTTGCTGGTCTTTCTTGGGCGCCCTGGAGCCTTTTTGGCAACAAGGGAACCTCTCTCCTTGAAGTTCTTGATGATGCGATAGATTGTTGACTGAGGTGCAATCTTTCTAGCTGCGATACTCTTCCCTGTTAGGCCATTTTTGTGCAGTGCAATGATGACTGCACGTATTTCTTTAGAGATAACCATGGTTAACAGAAGAGAAACAATGATGCCAAGCACCAGCCTCCTTTTAAAGTGTCCAGTGGTGTCATTCTTACTTAATCATGACAGATTGATCTCCAGCCCTGTCCTCATCAACACCCACACCTGTGTTAATGGAGCAATCACTGAAACGATGTTAGCTGGTCCTTTTAAGGCAGGGCTGCAATGATGTTGAAATGTGTTTTGGGGGATAAAGTTCATTTTCTAGGCAAATATTGACTTTGCAAGTAATTGCTGTTCAGCTGATCACTCTTTATAACATTCTGGAGTATATGCAAATTGCCATTAGAAAAAATTAAGCAGTAGACTTTGTAAAAATTAATATTTGTGTCATTCTCAAAACTTTTGGCCATGACTGTACAATCAAACAAATAAGGCAGCACTCTAGCGCTATAGCATGCAAACATGAAATATGAAAATTGAATTGCATTACTACACTAGAAATATAAAAAATTGAGAATGCTTAGCGCATAAATTGGCCAAAAGTGCTGCCTTATTTGTTTGATTGAATTTGCATTGGTTACACTAGGTAAGCACCTGTTCAGACATGATTTATGTTAAGATGTGACAGTCAGTTTTTTGATATTTGATATTATGAGTTCATAGACACCAAACGTGTATAGATTCTTTTTTATTTAAGTGGTGAAAAAATATTCCAAAGTTTGTTAAAAAAAAATTGTGCCATTTACCAATACCCGTAGTGTTTCCATTTTTTGTGATCTAGGGTTGGGTGAGGGCTTATTTTTTGCATGCCGAGTTGATGTTTTTAATGATACCATTCTGGTACAGTTTATTGTATTTTAATGTAATGTTGTGGTGACCAAAAAAAGCAATTCTGGCGTTTTGACTTTTTTTCTTGTTGCACTGTTTAACTCTTTAATTCTTTTTTATATTGATAGAGTCGGCGATTCTGAATGTAGTGATACCAAATATGTGTAAATGTATATTTGATTTTTTTATTGTTTTATTTAGAATGGGGCGAAAGGGGGGTGATTTGAACTTTTAGATTTTTTTATTTTTTTAATATTTTTAAAAACTTTTTTTACTTGTTGCATGCTTCAATGGTCTCCAAGGGAGACTAGAAGCTGCAGCTGTCTGATAGGCTCTGCTGCATACATGCGATGAACAGATAGCCTGTATGTAGCAGAAATGCTCACTTGCTATGAGCGCTGACCACTGTGTGGCGCTCATTGCAAACTGGCTATGACAACCACAGAGGTCTGCTGAAGACCTCTGGTTGTCACAACCAATCCATCGGCGACCCGCGATCATGTGATGGGGTCCCAGCTGGGTGGATTTAGTGACACGCTACCAATAAGCGCGAGTTAAATGCCGCTGTCAGAGATTGACAGTGGCATTTAACTAGTTAACAGCCACGGCTGGATCGCAATTCCACTCGATGTCGTAAAGGGGTTATATGTTTGGGGTCATTGTCCTGCTGGAAGATCCATGACCAAGGGTCAAGGTACCCAGGGCCAGAGGCAGCAAAGCAACCCCAAAATATCATTGAACCTTCACCATATTTCACTGTAACTACTGTGTTTTTTATTTGTATGACTCATTCCATTTACAGTAAACAGTATAATGATGTGCTTTACAAAAAAAACTTTATTTTGATCTCATCTGTCCACAAGATGCCTGCTGGCCCTCTAAAAATAGTGGGGGGCCACCTGCTGTCCCTCTATAAATTGTGAGGGCTGCCTGCTAGCCCTTCAAGTTTCAAAGCATAGCCATCTACAGGCCCTCCAAAAATACTTAGTGTGGGCTGGCTGCTAGCCCTCTAACTATAGTAAGGGCTGCCTGATGGCCCTCTACAAATAGTGATAGCTATCTGATGGCCTTGAAAATAAAAAGGTGTGGCTTTCAGAGTCTCTTCTTCATAAATTAAGCAAGATGTGTCTGATCATGTCTCACACACCACTTGGAAAGATTAAAACGATAAAATTACATGCCCTGTTGAATATTTTTAATGCAAACTTGCAAAAATGCAGCAAAAACACTGCATGTGAACATGGCCCAAGGTGTGGAGGAGAATTTTATTTTCTCTTATTTATTTTGTCATATATACAAGTCATTATCCAGGAAAGAATGTTTCTTAACATTTTTTCCAGTCAAATCCATTTTAACTGTGGTTTTGTATGTTTTATTGTCAGTCCGTAAATGTGCCATAATACTCTCACAACATTGTTCCCAGCAGCGACCTGGGATTCAGAAATACTTTATCGGGTCTTCCTCATGCTGTTTCTCTGCTAGTTTAGCACTGTTTCCATCATTTTCAACAATTTTTAGACCCCTCCAGATCTCCACGGGGGAAAGGGGTCTGCCGGAAAAATTCTCGAGATTCCCAATGACTTCATTGTATTCGTTACTCGTATCGAGCATCCAAGCATTACAATTTGTTTGACTCGATTAATGAGAAACCAAGCATTTTAGTGCTCGCTCATCACAAATCATAACCATGGATATCTAAGCTACTGCAATGGTCTGTACATGGGGTAAGCGACATAGTGAATGAAAATAACTATACTACATTTCTAATTGTAGGAATTTGCTTACATTCTTAGAATTGCACCTAATACATATTGGGATAGGATATTGTAGATGGTAATACCCCTTTAAGGATCAAGTGACTGCTCTCCTCCTGAGTCTCTAACCCCTTAATGACCGCCAATACGCCTTTTAATGGTGGTAGTTAAGGGTACTTAAACCACAGCGCCGTTAATTAACGGCTCTGTGGAAAAAGTGTATAGCACCCCCCAGAGTCGGATTATCTCCGGGGTTTCAGCTGCCGGGGGTAGCTGAGACCCCAAAGAACATGATTTGGGTCAGTTTTTACCAACCCCGCTTTTGCAATCGCAGTTATTAATCGTATAACGTCAACCGCAAAAAAAAGTCCAATGTGCCATTTAATTTCTCTCTCCTCTGATGTGATCGCACAAAATATATTTATTTTCATTTTTCCATTAGGGTTAGGGTTAGAAATTAGGGTTAGGGTTGGAATTAGGTTTAGGGTTGGAATTAGGGTTAGGGTTGGGATTACGGTTAGGATTAGGGTTAGGAAAAAAGATTACGGTTAGGGTTGAGATTAGGGTTAGGGTTGGGATTAGGGTTAGTGTTATGAGCTCATTTTCTGCTCCACCAGTTGAGAGTTCTCCTTCCGTTCTCCCTCTGGTGGTGACAGGAGGTAGTGAGGTTGGTTTAAGTGGTAGTGATCTGCCACCTGATGAGGAGGATAACAATTGGATCTCTGGACTATCAGACTGGATATAAGACAGCCGACGCCCTATCCTGTGCTGGTGATTCAGTCTGCTTCTCAGGTCTTGGACTTCAGCTCTCTTCCAGTCTTCTCAAGTTAAGTTTGTTTTTTGCTCATGTTCACACTTGCGCTTGTTGGTCAATTCAGTTTCTTGTGTGGTCAGCCTGCCCCTGCTGAGGCTATGCTGAACTTCCACTCCTATTTATCTGTATTTGCCAATTTGCCTTTTTGTCCCTTATTAGATTGGCCTCTCTTTGCTCTGTTTCAGAATGTTTCAGAGTGCTGATATAGTGGGAGAAGTCTAGTGACTTCATTGTTAATTTTGCTATCAGACGTGTTGGACATTATTTTGGTAGGGTTTTTTGGCAGATTGCAGACAGTGGCTTTCCTTTCCTGTCCTTTCTAGTTAGTCGGACCCCATCGTTTGCTCAGCCTATTTTCCTGCCTTTGTTTGTGTTTTCATCTTGCTTCACTGTCAATACATGTGGGGGGCTGTCTTTCCTTTGGGGTCTGCTCTGGGGCAGTTAGTTTTCCTCTTTTCCTGCTTTAGGCTTATGTAGCTCTCTGGTTGTGACGAGGCATCTAGGACCATCGTACGAACGCTCCACGACTGCTGCTAGTTGTGTGGTTAAGATCAGAGATCTGCAATCTGCATAGTTACCAACCTCTCTGGTTTTCTGAGACATAACTTGTTGTTTTTTTTTTCCTCCTCGGTGACCCATTCATAACAGAATCACCAGCCATACTGCAGATTCTAGGGTACTCAAAAGCAGGAAGGAATTGTAGGGGAAAAAAAAGGGGAAAAAATGTGTCAGAATTTTTTTTTTTTTTTTTTTTTTTTTATATATGTATATTTTTTCCTCTTTTTCTCTGAGGCCGTAGGAGGATTTTTTTTTTTCTTAATGGAGATTAAGCAACTGTCTGATCGTGTGGAGCAACTTGCTTCTGAAGTACAGGGAATTTCCACCTACATTATTCAGTCACATGCTGCTGAACCCAAGATTCCTACTCCTGATGTGATTTCTGGAGATCGGTCTAAATTTCTGTATTTTAAGAATAATTGTAAATTATTTCTTGCTTTGAAGCCTAACTCATCGGGGAGCTCTGTGCAGCAGGTTAAAATTGTCATCTCCTTGCTGCGCGGCGATCCCCAGGATTGGGCTTTTTCTCTGACACCTGAAAATCCTATTCTGACTAATGTGGATGCATTTTTTCAGGCCATGGGGTTGTTGTATGATGAACCTAATGCCGTTGATCAAGCTAAGAGAACCCTGTTGGCATTAGACCAGGGTCAGGATCCTGCAGAGTTGTACTGTCAAAAGTTCCAAAAGTGGGCGGTCTTTACTACATGGAATGATAGTGCATTGGCCGCTCTCTTTCGGAAAGATTTGTCAGAGACCGTAAAAGATGTTATGGTGGGATTTCCTGTTCCTTCTGGTCTGGATGGCTCTATGTCATTAGCCATTCAAGTTGATCAGCGTTTACGTTAACGTAAAACTACATGGGAGGCGCTGCCACCTTTTGAACAAATGTCTGAATCTATGCAATGTGATGGGGTTTTGTCTAGGGCGCAACATCGGGAGTTTAGAAGGCGTAATAAGCTGTGTTTTTTCTGTGGAGACGCCTCTCATACTATTTCTGTCTGCCCTAAACGAGAGAAACGTTTTGCACACACATTTGCTGTGGGCAGTATACAACCTAAGTTCCTTTTGGCAATTACTCTGATCTGCTCTTTGTCCACATTTTCCACTAAGGCTTTTGTGGATTCAGGAGCAGCTCTGAATCTGATGGATTTGGACTTTGCTAAACGTTGTGGTTTGTCCATGATGCCTCTGCAGACACCTATTCCTTTGAGGGGTATTGATTCCACTCCTTTGGCGGAGAATAAACCTCAGTTTTGGACCCAGGTGATAGTGCGAGTTACCCCAGACCACCAAGAAAATTGTAAATTTTTGGTGCTGCATAATTTGCACGATACTATTGTTCTGGGGTTCCCCTGGTTGCAAACTCATAACCCAGTTTTGGATTGGAAATCTGTGTCTGTGGTGAGTTGGGGTTCTCATTGTGTTCTTAGGGACGCTCCTGTTTTCTCCACCTCTCCTCAGTCTCATGATATTCCTGATTATCTGGCTGATTTCTCTGATGTATTGAGTGAGAGTAAGTCTGCGTCTTTGCCTCCTCATAGGAGTTATGACTGTGCAATTGAGTTGATGCCTGGGTGTAAATTTCCCAAGGGTCGGCTTTTCAACTTATCTGTACCCGAACATGATGCTATGCGATCCTATATTAAGGAGTCGTTGGAGAAGGGTCATATTAGACCATCCTTGTCACCTTTAGGCGCTGTTTTTTTTGTGGCCAAGAAAGATGGTTCATTAAGACCGTGTATTGATTACACTGGTCAACAGCATTTTTGGTGCCAAAGATATTTCATCGAATTTAGGGTATTTTTGGGGTGCTGATTCTGAATATGTCATCAGTTTTGCCAGATTGGCTCAAGTTTTTGAGATTTTTGGTATCTTATTTATAGCACTTGTTGGTAAATGCGACGCATCATCTCATTAATTTCTTTGGATTAGTACTTGAACTGAGCAGTTCTCAATATAGTTTTGTGTTAATTAGTGTTCTAAAAGTTTGTTCATAGCTTGATTTTTGCACTAACTTTATGTTGTTGTCTGTTTTCCAGTGAAAAGCATGAACTCATCATGAAGAAGTTGTCTTAACGATCCAGACTCATTCTGTTACATTTGTGGTGAATATACACTGCCAAAACATAGAAGAAACATAACACACTTCGTAAAAAAAGTGTATTTTGCCTATTTTGGGGTTATGCTTGGGGACCAAGACAAGTTTTGGGCACCACACATAGTGTGCAAAGCATGTATCGAATTATTACGAAAATGGAGCAAAGGACAAAGAAAAAGCTTCAAATTTGGTGTTCCAATGGTGTGGAGAGAGCCAAAAAATCATCATGATGACTGTTATTTCTGTGCAGTGCAAGTGCAAGGATTCAATAAGCATAAGAAACGAAAATGGGAGTAACATGGAATCTGCAAGAAGGCCTGTCCCTCATTGTGAAGATGTGCCTGTACCTGTGTTTACCATAAATAACAGTCATCATGATGATTTTTTGGCTCTCTCCACACCATTGGAACACCAAATTTGAAGCTTTTTCTTTGTCCTTTGCTCCATTTTCGTAATAATTCGATACATGCTTTGCACACTATGTGTGGTGCCCAAAACTTGTCTTGGTCCCCAAGCATAACCCCAAAATAGGCAAAATACACTTTTTTTACGAAGTGTGTTATGTTTCTTCTATGTTTTGGCAGTGTATATTCACCACAAATGTAACAGAATGAGTCTGGATCGTTAAGACAACTTCTTCATGATGAGTTCATGCTTTTCACTGGAAAACAGACAACAACATAAAGTTAGTGCAAAAATCAAGCTATGAACAAACTTTTAGAACACTAATTAACACAAAACTATATTGAGAACTGCTCAGTTCAAGTACTAATCCAAAGAAATTAATGAGATGATGCGTCGCATTTACCAACAAGTGCTATAAATAAGATACCAAAAATCTCAAAAACTTGAGCCAATCTGGCAAAACTGATGACATATTCAGAATCAGCACCCCAAAAATACCCCAAATTCATTAAAATATTTTGGACACCAGAAAAAAATTTTTTTTTCGTTGACCTGTGTTATCGTTCCCTTAACAAGATGACGGTTAAATATCAGTACCCGTTACCTCTGATGTCTGATTTATTCTCCAGAGTTAAGAGTGCCTGCTGGTTTACTAAGCTTGACCTCAGGGGGGCTTATAATCTTATTCGCATCAAGCACGTGGATGAATGGAAGACGGCGTTTAATACTCCGGAGGGACATTTTGAGTACCTGGTGATGCCTTTTGGGCTCTCTAATGCCCCTCTGTCTTCCAGTCCTTTATGAATGATATTTTCTGAGACTTTGTGGATAAGTTTTTGATCATCTATCTGGATGATATTTTGATCTTTTCTAGTGATTGGGATTCCCATGTGGAACATGTCCGGACTGTGTTCCAGATTTTGAGGGAGAATTCCCTGTTTGTTTGGGGATTGAAGTGTCTCTTTGGTGTACAGAGGATTTCATTTTTGGGATTTATCTTGTCTCCATCGACTATTGAAATGGACCCGGCCAAGGTACAGGCCATTTATGATTGGGTTCAGCCTACTTCTTTGAAGGCTCTCCAGAAGTTTTTGGGTTTTTCCAATTTCTATTGTAAATTTATAGGTAATTTTTGTAGTATTGTCAAACCACTGACTGATCTGACCAAGAAGGGAGCTGATGTGCTGAATTGGTCTCCTGAGGCTGTCTCAGCATTTCAGGAGCTTAAGCGGAGATTTACTTCAGCTCCAGTTTTATGGCAACCTGATGTCTCACTTCCATTTCAAGTTGAGGTAGATGCTTCTAAGATTGGTTCAGGAGCTGTTTTGTCCCAAAAAGACCCTGTGACTTCTAAGATGAATCCCTGTGCCTTCTTTTCTCGAAGGTTTTCCCCATCTGAACGCAACTATGACGTGGGGAATCGGGAATTGTTGGCCATGAAATGGGCATTTGAGGAGTGGAGACATTGGTTGGAGGGAGCTAGACATCAATTTGTGGTCCTCACTGATCACAAGAATCTGATTTATCTGGAGTCGGCCAAACACTTGAATCCTAGACAGGCTAGATGGGCCTTGTTTTTCACGCATTTTAATTTTGTGGTCTCTTTTCTTCCGGGAACTAACAATGTTAAGGCAGACGCCCTTTCTAGGAGTTTCTTTGCTGATTCTCTTAATGTGACCGAGCCTATTACTATCCTAGGTGAGGGGGTAGTTCTTTTTACCATTTCGCCCGATTTGAGACGCGCCCTGGAGGAATTTCAGGAGGATAAACCTGAGCGTTGCCCTATGGGAAGATTGTATGTTCCTGACCAGTGGAGAAAGAGAGTGATGTCTGAAGTCCATTGCTCCGCATTGGCTGGTCATCCGGGTATTTTTGGTACCTGAGATTTGGTGAGTCGGTCGTTTTGGTGGCCTGCCTTACCTCGTGATGTCAGGAATTTTGTACAGTCCTGTGGGACTTGTTCTCGGTCTAAACCCTGTTCTCGTTCTAGTGGGTTGCTGATGCCCCTGCCGGTGCCCAAGAGGCCATGGACCCATATCTGGGTGATTTGTTATCTGGGTGATTTGTGATAGATTTTCGAAGATGGTCCATCTTGTACCACTCCCAAAGTTGCCATCTTCCGCTGATTTGGTACCCTTGTTTTTACAACAGGTGGATCGGTTGCATGGGATTCCTGAGAACATTGTGTCCGATAGAGGGGTCCAGTTTATTTCCAGATTCTGGAACGCCTTTTGTTCCAATCTGGGAATTCAGTTATCCTTCTCCGCGTTTCATCCCCAGAACAATGGGCAGACTGAGAGAAGAAACCAGACCCTGGAGTCTTATTTAAGATGTTTTATATCTGCTGATCAAGATGATTGGGTCTCATTTTTGCCCTTCGCCGAATTTGCGCTGAACAATAGAGCTAGTTCTGCCACTTTGATGTCACCCTTTTTCTGTAATTTTGGGTTTCATCCTCGATTCTCTTCAGGGCAAGTGGAATCTTCATCCTGCCCAGGTGTGGACACTGTGGTTGTGAGAATGCAGCAGATATGGGACCAAGTGGTGGATAAGTTGTCACTTTCTCAGGAAAAGGCCCAGCGTTTTTCCAACCGGCATAGGACCATTGGTCCCCGGTTTAAAGTGGGTGATATGGTTTGGTTGTCGTCTAAGAATATTCCTATGAAGGTTGCATCTCCAAAATTTAAGCCCAGATTTATTGGACCTTTTAAGATTTTGGAGATTCTTAATCCTGTTTCTTTTCGATTGACTCTTCCAGTTACGTTCAAAATCCATAACGTATTTCACAAGTCACTGTTGAAGAGGTTTGTTGAGTCATTAGTTCCTGTGGCGGCACCTCCTGACCCTGTATTGGTTAAAGGCAATGTGGAATATGAGGTAGAGAAAATATTGGATTCTCGTTTTGTTAGACAGAGACTCCAGTATTTGGTCAAATGGAAGGGTTATGGCCAGGAGGATAATTCTTGGGTCTCTGCCTCTGATATTCATGCCAAAAAATTGGTTCGTGCTTTTCACCGGGCCCATCCTGATCGGTATGGTGATATGGATGAGGGTTCGGTGACCCCTCCTCAAGGGGGGTACTGTTATGAGCTCATTTTCTGCTCCACCAGTTGAGAGTTCTCCTTCCGTTCTCCCTCTGGTGGTGACAGGAGGTAGTGAGGTTGGTTTAAGTGGTAGTGATCTGCCACCTGATGAGGAGGAAAGCAATTGGATCTCTGGAGTATCAGACTGGATATAAGACAGCTGGCGCCCTATCATGTGCTGGTGATTCAGTCTGCTTCTCAGGTCTTGGACTTCAGCTCTCTGCCAGTCTTCTCAAGTTAAGTTTGTTTTTTGCTCATGTTCACACTTGCGCTTGTTGGTCAATTCAGTTTCTTGTGTGGTCAGCCTGCCCCTGCTGGGGCTATGCTGAACTTCCACTCCTATTTATCTGTATTTGCCAATTTGCCTTTCCTTTTTGTCCCTTATTAGATTGGCCTCTTTTTGCTCTGTTTCGGAATATTTCAGAGTGCTGATATAGTGGGAGAAGTCTAGTGACTTCAGGGTTAATTTTGCTATCAGACGTGTTGGACATTATTTTGGTAGGGTTTTTTGGCAGATTGCAGACAGTGGCTTTCCTTTCCTGTCCTTTCTAGTTAGTCGGGCTCCATCGTTTGCTCAGCCTATTTTCCTGCCTTTGTTTGTGTTTTCATCTTGCTTCACCGTCAATACATGTGGGGGGCTGTCTTTCCTTTGGGGTCTGCTCTGGGGCAGTTAGTTTTCCTCTTTTCCTGCTTTAGGCTTATGTAGCTCTCCGGTTATGACGAAGCATCTAGGACCATCGTAGGAACGCTCCACGACTGCTGTTAGTTGTGTGGTTAAGATCAGGGATCTGCAATCTGCATAGTTACCAACCTCTCTGGTTTTCTGAGACTTAGCTTGTTTTTTTTCCTCCTCGGTGACCCATTCATAACAGGTTAGGGGTGTGTTGGGGTTAAGGTTGGAGCTAGAATTGAGGGATTTGCACCATTTAGGCTCATCAGAGGGTCTCCAAACGCGACATGGCAGCACCATTGATTCCAGCCAATTTTGCATTCAAAAAGTCAAATGGTGCTCCCTCCTTTCCGAGCCCCGATATGTGCCCAAACAGTGGTTTACCCCAACATTTGGGGCTTCAGCATGCTCAGGACAAATTGCACACCAACTTTTTTGGTCCAATTTCTCCTGTTATCCTTATGAAAATACAAAATAGCAGGCTAAAAATCATTTTTGAGTGAAAAAATGATTTTTTATTTTCACGGCTCTGCGTTATAAACTTCTGTGAAGCACTTGATGGTTCAAAGTGCTCACCACACATCTAGATGAATTCCTTAAGGGGTCTAGTTTAAAAAATGGTGTCACTTGTGAGGGGTTTCCACTGTTTAGGCACATCAGGGGCTCTCCAAATGCAACATGGTGTCTGATCTCATTTCCAGCCAATTCTGCATTGAAAAAGTCAAACGGCACTCCTTCTGTTCCAAGCCCTGCCGTGCGCCCAAACAGTGGTTTACCCCCACATATGGGGTATCGGCATATTCAGGAGAAATTGCACAACAAACTTTGTGGCTCATTTTCTCTTTTTACACTTGTGAAAATAAAAATATTGGTTCTGAAGTAAAATGTTTGTAAAAAAAAAGTTAAATATTAATTTTTTCCTTCCACATTACTTCAGTTCCTGTGAAGCACGTAAAGGGTATTTTCTGTCATATTGACCTGTCAAAGTGACTTCAAATGTGAGGTGGTCCCTAAAAAAAAAGGTTTGTTGTAAGAATGAGAAATCGCTGGTCAACTTTTAACCCTTATAACTTCCTAACGAAAAAAAAGTTGGTTATAAAATTGTGCTTATGTAAAGCAGACATGTGGGAAATGATATTTATTAAGTATTTTTTGTGACATCTCTCTGATTTAAGGGCATAAAAATTAAAAGTTTGAAAATTGCAAAATTTGAAACATTTTCACTATATTTCCATTTTTTTCATGAATAAACGCAAGTCATATCGAATAAATTTTACCACTAATATGAAGTAAAATATGTCATGAAAAAACAGTCTCAGAATCAGCAGGGTCCGTTAAAGCGTTCCAGAGTTATAACCTCATAAAGTGACATTGGTCAGAATTGTAAAAATTGGCCTGGTCATTAAGCAGCAAATTGGCTCCGTCACTAAGGGGTTAAGTAATATGTGTTTGTTGCTGACATGTGCCTACTCTAACTCTAGTCATTGTTTAGTCCAGCTGTGCAACTTCTAAGACATATTGCAATCTTATCAAAGTGTGATTCCTGATGAACATGCTTTTGCTTTACACATATTTGGCTTTGCCATGGCAAGGTACTAGTCTACTGTTTCAGAACTGCTGTTCTAGGTGCTGTGCACACATTTGAGTCTGTTACATCACACAGTAGCTGCCTATCTATTATTTTCTACTGTGCCAAAGGTGCTGTCTGCACACTCAGTACTTCTGCATCAAGATGCCTGCCTACAGTATTTATATTTACTGTTCTAAAGATGCTGTTTAAGCACTTGATGCTGACATACCTGCCTGCCTACTCTAAAATTATAAAGTGCTGTCTAAACACTTGGCTGTGCTGTACCAAGGTTTCTGAATATGTACATTATCCTGCTGCTGAGGGTGCTGTCTAGAAATTCTGCTCTGGTACTCCAAAACAGAGACATATCCAGGGGGGCAGCCGGGGCATCTGCCCCAGGCGCAGCCGACAGGGGGGCGCCATCGGGCCGCCTGTTGCGGCGGTCCCAGGAGGAGGCTCCCCATCAGCGGCATTCTGCCGCCCCCACACAGATTCTCCCTTTCTCTGAACCGGCTCTCAAAACTGAAAGCCGGTTCAGAGAAAGTGCTGCGCGTCGGTCGGTGACTCGGTGTACTAGCGTCTTCAGGTGTCAGATGCTAGTACACGTGACTCACTTGTTATTGTAAGCCCTGACCGTCCCCAGCACTTCCGCATCAATGAATCGCCAGCAGCGTGATCAGGTCACATGATCACGCTGCTGACATCACACGCTGGCTCGGCAGAGGCGAAGACACAAGAAGGGAGGCAGCATTGTGGTTGGTGGTAAGTGCTCCAGCTCCAGAAGGTGTAATGGAGCTGAAGACACCGAAGATTAATGGTGGAAATGTAAGGACATACTCTGGGGGCTAGGAATTGATGGTTGGGGTTGGGGACGCTTTATGGTGTACATGGGTGGATGGGTGCAGATAGATGCATGTGGTGGAGAAATATGAGGAACATATGGGGGGAGGGGGAAGAAATCTGAGGACATTATAGGGGGGATTTAGAGTGGGGATGGGGGATTTAAAGGGAATCTGTCATCCCTTTTTTCGACTATGAGCTGCCGCCACCGATATCATTGGCTTAGCTATAACATTTTGTAATGCTGTAGATAAGCCCCCAATGCAACCTGAAAGAGAAGAAAAATGAGTTATATTATACTCACTGGGTGGCTGTCCGGTCTTGGTCCGATGGTTGTTGCGGTCCAGTGCCTCCCATCTTCATACAATGCCATGCTCTTCTTTCCTTCCTGTCGTGGCTCCTGCGCAGGTGCACTGCTCTGCCCTGTTGAGGGCAGAGCAGAGTCCTGCAGTGCGCAGGTGCCGGGAGAGGTCCGGCGCCTGCGCACTGCAGTATTCTGCTCTGCCCTCAACAGGGCAGAGCAGTGCACCTGCGCAGGAGCCACGACAGGCAGCAAAGAAGAGGTCGTCACTGTTAGAAGATGGGAAGCGCTGGACCGCAACACCCATTGGACCAAGACCGGACCGCCCCCCCCCGGTGAGTATAATATAATTCATTTTTCTTCTCTTCTTCTCTTCGCAGCTCATAGTCGAAAAAAGGTGTGACAGATTCCCTTTGTGTGTGGGGGGATTTAATGTATGTGGGGGGATTTGGAGTTGGGATGGGGGATTTAATGTGTGTGGGGATTTGGAGTGGGGATGGGGGATTTAATGTGTGGGGAGATTTGAGGACACAATGAAGAATATGGATGAGGGCATGTATGAGGAATCAGTATGGGGGATGGGTGCAGACAGTATCCGGAGCAATAGGGTAAATGTATGTGGACACAGTGAGTAGCGATGCAAAAAATGTATGTGGACACAGTATGGGGAGTGAGGGTGATGGGATGTGTGCAGACACAGAATGGGGAGTCAGGGGTATATGTGAGCAGACAGTATAGAGAGTGAGGGGGTAAATATATGTGAAGACAGTATGGTGAACAGGGGGGATGCTAGAGGAGACAGTATGAGGAGGGAGGGGAATCGTGTGAGTCGACAGTAGATTTCAGATATTTTTATTCCAGAGCATTATAATGACACTTCTATCTTTAAGGGCATCATGTGGAGATTTGCTTCAGAAGACCGGAAAAGATGGAAGTCTGTAGAGATGAGATATGGATGAGAAAACTCATCATGGGGTCTGGACAAGAAGAAGAAAAGAAGGAGAACGACTCCAGAGACGACATCATCTATAAGGTACCTGGATGTAAATATTATTTGTGATACTGATTAATTCTCATGTTTTTATTTGTTAGGAGCATTAAAGGGGTTGTCTAGGTTTGTGGTGAGTCTGCAGTCATTCTATGTGACTGCAGACTTCTGAATCCTCACAGTGCTCACTTAACGTTGTTAGGATTCTCTCGAGATGGCGATTTACGTACATGCGGTCACATGCTGACTAGCCATGTGTGGCCTCACTCAATGAAAATGAACTGAGCGAGGCCGGGCACGTCTAGTCGGAATGTGACCAGAAGTTTAAATATCACAAGCTTGTGCTGACATGACTGTACATCGGCAAGGCAGAATCCTAAAAGTGTGCAGTGCATTAGTTGTGAGAATTTAGAAGCCTGTAATGTCAGGATTCAGTTCTGCTAGTTCCAGTAGTCATCACATGGACACTTCACTTATATGCGACTTTCATTCTAATGGTCCTGTGACAACGAGCTTCTCTTCCTGCTTCTCTCAGTTTTTCATTGAACATTGAGAGCATTAGGGAGAGCAGCTCATCGGTACATGACTAAGCGTGCAAATCGCATGTGTGCTTGGGGAGGGTGCCAAACCGAATTCTTGCCCTGGGTGCCAGAAAGCCTAGATACACCTCTGTTCCAAGGTGCCTGTCTTCATTTCCTTCTCTGCTAATTCTTGAACCATCTAGCTCTATTGAGCCAGGTGTCAACCATCATATTCAGCTCTGTTGATTCTCACTGTTCCATGTCCCATATAGACTGTCCAACTTGTCTGTGGTTCGTGCTGCTCACCTTGATTAAATGCTTAGCGAATCAGCATCATTTGGTGAGCCCTGACACTTATGGGTCCAAAGGGAGGTCATATTCATATGATTGACAGTGTTATCTATATGGCTATTCATATATCAGTCAGTCATTAAAAAGGACTCTTAAAGTTAGAAACAGTATTTGAAAATATAACAAATAACTTATACTGAGCTCTCCTCATAAAACTGTAAGTCGTCAATCTACTCCACTTCTACTCTGTACTGCCCAAAGTTAGGACTACTCAGCAGTGTAGATTTCTTATATGTTGCACAAACATGCCTAGCCAAGGATTACCCCAAAGAAGGACAAAGAAACAAAACCTCTGGCAATAGAAATCATGTTACTGTTAAATCTTACCCCTTTGTAGGTGAGCAATTGGAAAGTGGTGGAGTGCTTATCAGCAGATTGATTGGTTTTCAAGTAAAGGTAGTTCTTTGTCTACAGCATTAGGACATGTACGGTAATTTGTTGGGTTTATTAAATACCAGAGTAAATTTACACTCAACATCATTTCTTTCATTCTAAATATTAATGATAAAATCATTTAGCCAATGATAGTTAGTAAAGATCTGATCCCATTTCTTTTTTAAACTATAAACCTTTGTTATTTTAATATTCAACAAGATTTGTATTAAATTAATGTCCATAAAGACGAGCTCTAAGCAGCAATTCAAAAGCACTTTTAATCGGGTAGATAACTTCAGAGTTCAACATAAATCATTGATTCCCAAATGCCCTGAACTCAAGATATTCCTATTCAAAGGCAGTGAACAATCTAGAGCTTGTGTGCAAAGGAATAATTTCAACTCAGTGTCATCTTTTGTTCCATAAGAAAGAATTTATTTCAATTCTCAGCATTTTGTTCAGCTGCAGAAGACAAAACTCTTTTAAATATATGTTTTAACTTTTTTATGGAGCTTCAGCCCAAGAAAGGTTAAATCTTTAAAGTCCTAATATCTGTACTGAAGCTTATTTTTCTCTTGCTACCTGTTTCCATGGCTGCAGTTTTACACCTCAGACTGCACAGACAGTTCAGCCTCCTTCCTAAAACAGCAACAGCAAATGAAAAATCTCCTGAATATATTTAACATTGTAAGTGCCAGATAAGTATGAAGCATAGCCCCGTTCCGATAGTCACCTGGAAGAAATCAAATGGACCAGTGGTGGACATTGGTTGGTGCAGCACGTGCAGTTGCAAGAAGCATGCAGGAATAGGTATGTCACCACGGAGCAGACGGACCAACAGTTAAAGGGGAGGTTTATTTACAGGGAATACTACTGGTAAAGTTAACAGTATAGAAATGAATATAATGTGAACGGGTTTAGCAAACAGCCGAAAAGCATAAACAGAATTCAATGGTAATAAGAGTTATTTTCCTATGGTGAAAACTTATCAGTCTGCAGGGGTCTTGCTTGAAGGGGTCACTCTTCTCCAACATTGGTGCCGAATCACCAGCGGCGCTTGTAGTCTGTAGTCCTCTGTGTCCTGGGCCTTTAACGTTGTCCAGCCAGGGTACGAGGGGTTAATGCGGGAGCCAGAGGGGTATGAGACTGACGATATCCCCTTTGCTCCAAGTCCTTCTCTCTTACTCTGCAGTGGTGCTCTCTCACCGGAATCAGGGGCTCTGCATTAACACATAAGTCACCGCAACCTTGCACGTAGCTCAGTCTCTCTAAGGAGGCCACAGCTCCGTTACTGAATGCAGCCTCTTTGCAGGGAAGTGTCTTACCACATAACACAGTCTCTCTGCAGGGGAGCATCTCATCACAGGAGACAGTCTCTGCGGGGCAGCATCTTATCACAGGGCGGAGTGCGCAACCTTCCTGACACTGCAGTCCCAGGTTTCACGTACTTACGGTCTGCAGTCTTTGTCTGTGGTCTCTCTGACTCTGGTGGCTGTACCAGAGTTCTCTCCTTGCCTGTGTCAGCGTCCTCCTCTGTCTGATGTCTGCGCTGCTCTGAGGAAAGCGCGTGCTGTTTTCCCGCTCTCAGCTCTCCTCCCTTCCTGTTCCTGGCTGCTGAACAGGCTGGTAAAGTGTCCCCCGGGGAACCTGCTGCCCTGCTCAATGGTTCTGGGCACGGAGAAGAGAAGGCAACCCTCCCTTGGCTCCTTCTGTACTTCACCCCCTTACACAGTCATACAGGGACCCAAGAGGTAATGGAGTCCACTGTCACTTTCCAATCAGCAAGCAGGTTCTGCCACAGACACAAAGAAAGCACCATATACTGTTCTTACAAAGAGGCCTGCTGCCGTCTGTAGCCACAACTAAAATGAACATTCAGTGCTAGTGATGTGTAATGACCAGAGGTCCGAAGAAGATCCAGTGGGTCACAAACTGAGACGGAGGCAAAAATAACAACACCTCCTTTACAGAAGTAGGAGTTGAAGTGAGATTCAGTATTGTATAAACAGTCTGAGTTTCCCCTATTAGTTGCACTCACTCAGCAAGGGCTGAAATCAATGTGCCAATCCCAAAGTACCCGATTTACGTGTATTACACTCAGGTTACAGAAGAAATTTACCTAACTAATCAGGGGAAGATATCTTAAGGTATGTTTCCACGGTCAGGATTGCATCAGGATTTGCTCTGGATTTGACGCAGGTAAAAGCTGCACCTGAGGTCACTGGCAGATCACCTGCATTTTTCATGTATTTTTACATGCGTTTTTGACGCCTTTTTTCATGCAGATTTGTATGTGTTTTTTGTAAGCTAAATAAAGATATTATTTAACAAAAAATAGATTTGTGTATCTATCTATCTATCTATCTATCCCATATCTATCTATAGATGATAGATAGATAGATAGATAGATAGATAGATAGATAGATAGATAGATAGATAGATAGAGGAATGAGATATATAGGTAGATAGATATATCTATCTATCTATAGATACATCTATCTATAGATATATCTGTCTATCTATAGAAATACATACAGCTGCATGCTCCTGTCTGAGTGTCGGGGGCAGTGCCGAGTATGGACATTTGAGACTCGTGCGAGTTTCTCACATGTCTGACCCTGGCCTAATATGTAATGTCCTTTCCTTTTTTTTAATAAAAAAATATTTTTTAAAAAAAAGATTGAGTGGACTCTCACCTCCCCCAAAAAATAATGTGGTGGTCCCCTATAATTTGTAGCCAGAAAGGCTATGGAAACAGTTGCGGGCTGATATTCATAGCCTAGAAAGGGTCCATGGATATTGGACTCCCCTGGCCTCAAACACCAGCCTGCAGCCACCCCAGATATGGCACATCTCTAAGATGCACCAATTCCGGCACTTAGCCTCTCTCTTCCCACTGCCGTGTAGTGGTGGCATATGGGGTAATGAGGGGTTAATGTCACCTTTGATTGTAAGGTGACTTTAAGCCCGGTTAATAATGAAGAGGTGTCAATAAGACACCTATCCATTATTAATCCTACAGTTAAAGGGTTAAAAAAGACACAGCAAGAAAAAGTATTTTAATGAAATAAAACACTACACAGTTTTCCATATTTTTATTGCATGCCCAAATCCAAGCGAAGCCATCAATCACCTGAAAAAAAAAATAAAATAACAAGCCAATACAAATACTCCATGTTCTGATGTAGTCTATTTAATCATGAGTGTCCCACGATGAGTCCAGCTCTGCTACATCTGGATGCATGACATCCAGATATAGCAGAGCTTGTAGATGACCACTGGAGATCTCCGGCGGTGACCTACACTGTAGTTCTCTCGGTCAGCTAACCATGAGAACTAGCCTAGATACCGGAGATAACCCCCCGGTCATGTGTATGGTGGTTCTCGAGATAAGCTAAGTTATCGTGAGAACTGCAGTGGACATGGACTTCCGGCGGCGGTACAGGTAAGACATTATGTAAATTAGTAGACGTGCGTAGTAAGCTGCATTTACACAGTTATTACGCATGTCACTAATCATTAGATGCAGTTTTACCACATCTAATGATTGTCTATGGGAAATTTATGGTGTGGCGACAGAGCGTCGTTGCATTGTAAACAACATGCTGTGTTCTGAAAAGAAGCACCACATGTCCGTTTACGCAGGTCTGCTGCCTGCATCTTTTAATGCATAGTGGAGACGGGATTTCACGAAATTCCCTTCACTATGCTGTAACATCTGGAGGCTGCGGGTTTGACGCTGCGGCTATACGCAGTGCCAAACCCGCAGCGTTTCCTGACCATGGAAACATATCCTTATTGGAACCCCTTGGACGGCACACGGAATATAAGCTCATTTAAATACACAATAACAATTTATAAAGATTTAACAGTCGTTCTTATATATCTAACCTAGGAATACCCGGGTATCTATTGTTATGGTACCATTAACCTGTGATGGATCCTCCCACAGGCCTATGATTTGCATTGGCTGCAGCCAGTCCCAAAAATCTTAGGCTCCAAAAACATCTACAGCAAAAACAAGGACCTTTATCTTGTCTGCCGATGCCGAGCCAACACGCTGGGGACTTACAGTTCTGTAGACTCAGGGTACAGTCAAGGGAAAACATTCCAATGGCGCTTGTCAGGATCCTCCTCAATATGGATGGTACAGAATATCGTCTCTTCTCTAGCAGTCACGCACAATTTCCCTGGGAGCAGACTGCCTGAATCTGCACAGGAAAAATGTCTTCCATCACTTTCCAGCTACTGGCCACCTTGTCCGTTCAACGCAAAGGCTCCAGCCAGCACACCATGGACTTCACAGAGCTCCAGAGTCACACAGCTCTCAAATGCTCAACACTTGCTTCAAAGCAGAGGCACAGGTTCACCAGGGGAACAGTTTAGAAACCCTCACAAAACACTGGCAGAGAACACTCTTCTCAAAGTTCAGTCTCCAGAACTCTCACCAGCATCCCCTCCCTGCAGCTTCTCTTTTGCCCCTCCCTTCACCTTCCTTCAGCATCTCCTCCCACAGAGTTTCCTGGGCTCCTGCACTCAGCTCAGATGTGAAAAAGCAGCAGGGTCCTAATGCTCTCCAGATGAAATTACAGCTTACACTCTTACAGATGCGTGAGTTTGCTCAGCACTACAAGGTATCAAGCATTCTGGTTTTCAGGACATTTGGCACTCAATCAAATATCTGGGAACTCAAATGCAATGCTTCAGCCACTAATCATGCAGGGATTGCCTGCCAGTCACTGTAAAAATGATTGATCTGCTAGAAGCTCAATTTCACAGCCACACAGAATCCTATGTATCTGAACTAGCTCACTGACAATCAACCGCCTAGACAATTTTCTGACTATCCAGTAGCAGCAGCCGGAGCAACCTCTCTGCACTGTTGCACTGATAAAATGGTGCCAATACAACTTGCCTGCTCTTTATATAGAGAAGGATATGTGACTTCAGCAGCCAATGACACAAGCCCTTGTGTCTGGATGCTGTGGATGGTTTTTGTATCCTGATTGGCTGCCAGGATCTCCGCACATAAAGTTAAGAAGAAAAACAACAGTCTGCCATTCCTCTATCCTCTCACTAGCGCTTCCCCTCATCTAGACAACTAATGGAGTTGTAAGTTAAGAACAATTCTAGGATTTTGATGGACATTGATAGATCCTTAGAAGAGGCATTTGCCAATGCCAAATAATGCCTTTATTCTGAACAACTCCAGTCCATTGATCCTCAACTTGAGAAACATATTAATCAATGGATTAAGGATATTCGGGCCAAGCAAACTAATAAATTATTAAGGGATCCAAGAGATTTTACCAATGGGAAAATTTATAGATGGCATAAATATCAAGCCAGTGTGAGTACCAGGGATCAGACTATTTCGGTTTAATCTAATCCAGCAGTAGGGGATATTTCTGGAGCCTCCTCTTCCGTCTCTGTCTCTACTTCAATTGCCTCAACTCCAAAGCGCAAACGTGAACCTCGCTATATACCAGCAAAATGTACCTTTAGGTACTCTCCGGAGAATTATAAGAACAACCTTAAGGAGATTAATTTAAGTACACCTGTATTTTCAGATATTTAGATTGATATCCTGAATAAAGGTCTTATGTTTTGTAAAAAAAAGAAAAGTCCAGCTGATAAAAAAAGGCTATTTATTGAAAAAATTCAAGTTAAGATCAGCATCCCGCAGACAATTAGCGGCAACGCAGCTACACGTTTCGAATTTGTCGAATTTGTCAGAGCTGCACAGTGACATTAAGGCTGTGTGCACATGATGCAGATTTGCTGCGGATCCGCAGCGGATTTTTCCACGCAGAAACGCACGGTGATTTACAGTACAATTTAAATCAATGGAAAAAAAAAGCTGTGCAGATGGTGCAGAAAAATCAGTGTGGAATTGCTGCGGATTTAAAAGAAGTGCATGTCACTTCTTTTGTGCGGATCTGCAGCGTTTCTGGACCCCTCGATGATAGAAATCTGCAGTGGCAAAAACTGCAGAAGATCCGCACAAAATCCACGGCAAATCTGCACAAAATCTGCATAAAAACAGCAGCAAATCCGCAGCTGCGGATTCTGCTAGGAGATGCGGATTTTGTGCAGAAAATTCTGCACACTTTTCCTACGTGTGCACATAGCCTTAGAAAAACAATTTATGCATACTCAGTAAAAAAACCACTCCCCCTCATGAATCACACGATTGGAATAACAATTGTAGTGCACCTGAACAATCAATTAAAAACATATGTGATGCAAGAAAACACAGGTTGACATGCAAAAAAAAAAAAAACATGCAAATGTAACAGAGAATCAATAATGAAATAGTAGCTCTCTCCGAAGATTAAGTCCTCAAGGATGGCAGGTGTCCAAATTAAACATCCAGAAAGCCTCACGATCGTGCAGATATTTATGGATGTCACCTCCTCTTGCTGATGAAACAATTTTTTCTATTGCAAAAACTTGAAAAGATGCAGTGTTGCGCTCATGGCATTGTATAAAATGTTTAGAAGCCTGTGACATTGTACGAGAAGAATTAGAGATGTTACCAATATCGATTAAATGTTCAGAAATGCGTTTCTTCAAATTACGAATGGTACATCCAACGTACATTTTATTGCATATGGAACAATTAATTATGTATACCACATATTGACTGTTACAATTCATAAATTGTTTTATACTAAATTGTTCAGAGGAATTTGAGTTAGAAAAATTCTTAGTGTTTGTCACGAATTTGCATATTCTGTACCGGCTTTCACCGCATTTAAAAAAAGCTTTGCAAGCAAGCCATGTAGAACTATCATTTTTTCTCCTATTATTTGGAGCTGATAAAAGACTGCCTAATGTTCTGGCTCTTTTTGCTACTACCACACAACCCGGTTCTAAAATTTTGGATAATATCCTATCTTCCTCCAAAAGGGGTAAATATTTAAGTATAATTTTTTTGATATTACAAAATTGTGTAATTACCAGTGTATTACCTAAATTCGCCAGTTGGAGGCGGCGTATCCAGCTGCACGTTTTATTATTTAAATTCGCCCTACTGGAGGCGGTGTATCCAGGGTCACGTGTGTCATATGGGTTTGCCTTGCAGTACTCGCTGCGTCCAGACACACGCTTGACCATGACAGTGAGCTGGCTTTACTCTATTTCTTTCTTATGTTTTGTCCAACAGCACAATTTGATAAATTTACCGCTATTAAAGATTTACACTTATTTGCTAGGAAATTGATTTTTAAAAGATATTTTCAAAATGAGAGCACATTACAATTATTTCCAACAGAGGCGGAACAGGAGGCACTAGCCACCCTGGATGAACTAGCATAAGAACATAATGATCCACTGGTAGGTAAGATCCCAATGTCCATTCGACCACGGTCGCACAAGTTTCCTCCTTTGTCAGCCTGTCCTATGCTTGATACTTTTGTGAAGACCGTCAGTAAGGATTTTGATAAGATTTGTCGTTTTTCTAATGAGGAAAACTTAAATAAAAAAGAAAAATTAGCCTTGAAGAGAATACAGAGTATGTCTGACGTAATGTTCAAACCAGTTGACAAAGGGGGTAATGTGGTCATTTTGCCCAAACAATTATATGAGAATGAGGCATTTTGGCAATTGAGGGACAGCATATGCTACAAGAAACTAACTTTCAACCAACTTGATAAAATTCAAGCTGAATTTTGTCTATCCTTCGGGGGGCTTTGGACAAAGGAGTTATCTCCAAAGATTTTTTTGCAGCGCTTCAGGTTTCTGAACCCACAAGACCAACATTTTATTCGTTACCTAAAATCCACAAAAATCAGACGATTACCCCTGGCAGGCCTATCATTTCAGGCTGTGGGAATTACCTTGAAAATATTAACAAATTTGCGAATTCTATGTTAAAACCATTGGTAGAGGAATTTCCATCATTTATCAAAGATAGTAATGAGTTCCTAAAAAGATTAGTGTCATTTAAAGTTGAGGCCCTCTATACTAATATACCATAAGGATGGGGTCCAAGCTGCACAATATTTCCTATATATATATATATATATATATATATACACACACACTACCGTTCAAAAGTTTAGGGTCACTTAGAAATTTCCTTAATTTTGAAAGAAAAGCACAGTTTTTTTCCAATGAAGCTAACATTAAATGATTCAGAAATACACTCTATACATTATTAATGTGGTAAATGACTATTCTAGCTGCAAACGTCTGGTTAGTAATGCAATATCACTCCAGTGTTCTTATGGTACTTTGTGTTTGCTAACTTTGTAAGAAGGCTAATGGATAGTTAGAATACCCTTGAAAACCATTGTGCAAGAATGTTAGCACAGTTGAAAACAGTTTGGCTGATTAGAGAAGCTATAAACCTGACCTTCCTTTGAACTAGTTGAGAATCTGGAGCATTACATTTGTTATTTCCATTAAACTCTCAAAATGGCCAGAAAAAAAGAACTTTTATGTGAAACTTGATCGTCTATTCTTGTTCTTAGAATTGAAGGCTATTCCATGGGATAATTCGCCAAGAAACTGAAGATTTCCTACAACGGTGTGAACTACTCCCTTCAGAGGAGAGCACAAACAGGCTATAACCAGAGTAGAAAGAGAAGTGGGAGGCCCCACTGCAAAACTGTGCAACAAGACAAGTACATTAGAGTCTATAGTAATCGACGCCTCACAGGTCCTCAACTGGCAGCTTCTTAAAAAGTACACGCAAAACTCCAGTGTCAACATCTACAGTGAAGAGGCGACTCCGAGATGCTGGCCTTCAGGGCAGAGTGGCAAAGAATAAGCCATATCTGAGACTGGCTAATAAAAGGAAAAGATTAATATGGGCAAAAATCACAGACACTGGACAGAGGAAGATAGGAAAAAAGTGTTATGGACAGACGAATCCAAGTTTGAGGTGTTTGGGTAATAATAATAATAATAATCTTTATTTTTATGTAGCACTAACATATTCCGCAGCGCTTTACAGTTTGCACACATTATCATCACTGTCCCCGATGGGGCTCACAATCTAAATTCCCTATTAGCATGTCTTTGGAATGTGGGAGGAAACCTGAGCGCCCGGAGGAAACCCACACAAACACGGGGAGAACATACAAACTCCCTGGATCACACAAAAGAACATTTGTGAGATGCAGAACAACTGAAAAGATGCTGGAAGAGTGCCTGATGCCATCTGTCAAGCATGGTGAAGGTAATGTCTGGGGTTGCTTTGGCACTGGTAAAGTGGGAGATTTGTACAAGGTAAAAGGGATTTTGAATAAGGAAGGTTATCACTCCATTTTGCAACGCCATGCCATAGCCTGTGGACAGAGCTTGATTGGAGCCAATTTCATCCTACAACAGGACAATGACCCAAAACACACCTCCAAATTATGCAATAACTATTTAGGGAAGAAGCAGGCAGTTGGTATTCTATCTGTAATGGAGTGGCCAGCGCAGTCACCAGATCTCAAACCCATTGAGCTGTTGTGGGAGCAGCTTTACCGTATGGTATGCAAAAAGTGCCCATCAAGCCAAACCAACTTGTGAGAGGGGCTTCTGGAAGCATGGGGTGAAATTTCTCCAGATTACTTAAGCAAATTAACTGCTAGAATGCCAAAGGTCTGCAATGCTGTAATTACTGCAAAGGGAGCATTCTTTGACGAAAGCAAAGTTTGAAGGAGAAAATTATTATTTCAAACAAAATCTTTTTTTAGATCCTTGTCAATGTCTGGACTTGATTTTAAATTCATTTGGCAACTCATTTGATTAAAAAAAGTATGAGTTTTCATGGGAAACACAAAATTGTCTGGGTGACCCCAAACTTTTGAATGGTAGTGTATAGATAGATAGATAGAGAGATAGATAGAGAGATAGATAGAGAGATAGATAGATAGATAGATTTTATATTTTGTGTGGCATCTGGTGTTTCTGTTTTTTTCCAAAAAATAATCTTTTATTAATTAAATACATGTACAGTAAGCTGCACACACTGTACTAATTGTATTTGTCACTGACATCTATATACACATGTAGTCAAAATTGTTGGTACCCCTCGTGTAATGACAGAAAAACCCACAATGGTCACAGAAATTACTTGAATCTGACAAAAGTAATAATAAATAAAACATCTATGTAAATTTACAAATGAAAGTCAGACATTGCTTTTCAGCCATGCTTCCATAGAATTTAAAAAAAATAAAACTCATGAAATAGGCCTGGACATAAATGATGCTACCCTTAACTAAATATTTTGTTGCACAATCTTTTGAGACAATCACTGCAATGAAACGATTCCTGTAACTGTCACTGAGACTTCTGCACCTCTCGACAGGTATTTTGGCCCACTCCTCAAGAGCAAACTGCTCCAGTTGTCTCATGTTTGAAGGTTTCCTTTTCCAGACAGCATGTTTCAGCTCTTTCCAAAGAACTCAATAGGATTAAGGTCAGGGTTTATAGAAGGCCACTTTAGAATAGTCCAATATTTTCTTCTTTGCCATTTTGGGTGTTTTAGGAGTGTGTTTTGGGTCATAATCCCATTGCAAGACCCATGACCTGAGACTGAGACCAAGCTTTCTGATACTGGGCAACACATTTTTCTCTAGAATCTCTTGATAGTCTTGAGATTTCATTGTATCCTTTGCAGATCCTAGACACCCTGTGCCAGATGCAGCAAAGCATCTCCAGAACATGTATTACAGTAGGGACTGGGTTCTTTTCTTGATATGCTTCATTTTTCCATCTGTGAACATAGAGCTGATGAGCCTTGCCAAAAAGTTCCATTTTTGTCTCATCTGTCTATAGGACATTCTCCAGAAGCTTTGTGTCTTGTCAACATGTAGTTTGGCAAATTCCAGTCTGGCTTTTTTATGATTTTTTTTCAACAATGGTGTCCTCCTTGGCTGCCTCCCCATGAAGTTCACTTTGGCTCATACAATGATGGATCGTGCGATCTGACACTGATGTAACTTGAGCTTGAAGTTCACCTTTAATCTGTTTAGAAGTTTTTCTCGGCTCTTTTGTTACCATTCATATTATCTGTCTCTTTGATTTATCATAAATTTTCCTCCTATGGCCACGTCCAGGGAGGTTGGCTACAGTCCCATGGATCTAAAATTTGTGAATAATATGTGCAGCTGTAGTCACAGAACATCAAGCTGTTTGGAGGTGGTTTTATAACTTTTTAACATGTTTGTCTTTTATTTTCTTTCTAATCTCCTGAGACAACTCTTTCCTTCGCTTCCTCTGGTCCATGTTGAGTGTGATATACACAATGTCACCAAACAGCACAGTGAATATCTGTAGCCTTCTATACAGGCACACTCACTGATTCCAAGATTGTAGACACCTGTGACGGTAATTAGTGGACACACCTTGATTTAACGTGTCCCTTTTGTCACATTATTTTCAGAGGTACCGTCATTTCTGTCCAGGCCTATTTCATGAGGGTTTTTTCAAATTATGGGGAAACATGGTTGAAAAGCAATGTCTGAGATTCATGTGTTCATTTTCATAGAATTTTTATTTATTATTACTTTTGTCAGATTCAAGTTATTTATGTGACCATTGTGGGTTTTTCTGTTTTTAAAAGAGGGGTACCAACAATGTTGACCACGTGTGTATCTGCCTATTCCATTTGTATTTACTGTATGTAATCCATCTCTTCTATCCTGTTGGCTCCTGCTGTGATTTTACAGAACCCGACAGATGAATTACCAGCTTTTCTTTTATCTATCTCTCTATGCAATATAAATACATATACAGGGTGGTCCAAAAGTAGGTGGACAGTAAATAACATCTATTTTGATTTATATATAAAATTATATTTACTAACACAAGCATAACATTGACAATTAAATTTTATTCTGAACAATAATACAAAAGCCCTTAAATTTTATCAACGCATGTGCTCAAACTGTTTTCCATCACAATTTGCACATCTTTGAAGTCTGCCTCTTACGCTTTGACAAACATTTTTGCACAAGTCTCTTTGAGTATTAATTTCTTGAAATGCATCTCTTATGTAATTTTTCAAATCACTGACACTTTTTGGTTTTCGACTATAAACTTTGTCCTTCAGTATTCCGCAAAAGAAAAAATCCATTGGGGTCAAGTCTGGTTAACATGCCAGCCAATCAAGTGGGCCTCTTTAGCCAATCCATTTATTAGGAAAAGTTTCATCAAGATACTCGTGGACTACTCTTGAATAATGTGGAGGGGCCCCATCTTGTTGGAAATAAAGGTCATTTGAATTAGGCTGTTGCTGTAACTGGGGAATAACTTGATTCATTAGAATTTCTTTCTCTTCCTCTCTCCTCCTGTACCAGTTATGACTTGTATTGTTTAAGATTATTGTACTTGTTTTTATGTATACCCCTCCTCACATGTAAAGCGCCATGGAATAAATGGCGCTATAACAATAAATAATAATAATAATAATTTTGAGGTATTTATCTTCTGTGACTGTTCCATAAAAAAAAAAAATGGTCCAAAAACACCAAAACTTGAAATACCACCCCAAACACTGACACCAGGCTCATTTAGTTGTTGCTCTAATGTTAAATGCATGTTCTCATTATACCAGTAAATACAATTATGTTTGTTAATATGGACAGATAATTTGAAAGAAGCTTCATCACTCCACATAATGTTATCTAAAATTACTGGATTTTCTTCAATTTCATTAAGCAGAATCTCACTAAATTGCAGCCGCCTGTCTGGATCATCCTCCAATAAACCATGAATTAGACGTGGACGATAAGCTTTCCACCCAGTAGATTTCAGGATTCGCATGATGGAAGATCGTGAAATTCCCTATTCTAAAGAGACTTTTCTGGTGGACTTTTTTGGACTCTGAACAAAAGTTTCAGCATCAAGTTGTTTATCACTTTCTATACAGGCTGTTTTGAGTCAACCATTTTTTGGAGCATTAACCCCTTCCTGACATCCGACGGTATATCCCGTCCATGGGACCTGGGCCCCTATGCCCATGGACGGGATAGTACGTCGGGCGCGATCAGCGGCGCCCACGTGGTGAGCGCCGCTAATCGCGGCCGGGTGTCAGCTGATTATCACAGCTGACACCTGGCACAACGTGTCAGGGGCGGTCACGGACTGCCCCCGACACGTTAACCCCTTGCACACCGCGATCAAACATGATCGCGGTGTACCGGGAGTTAAAGGGAAGCATCGGCAGGGAGGGGGCTCCCTCCGTGCTTCCCTGAGCCCCCCACGGCAGCTCAATGTGCAGTGCTGCTGCGGGGGACTCCTTTCCTCCAGGCCTCCGAATCCAAGATGGCGACGGGGGCCTTCGGGGGCCTGAGGAAGCTGGCTTCCTCAGTGCCTGCAAAGCGCAGGCATGAGGAAGCCTTCTGCAGTGCCTGTGTCAGATCGCTGATCTGTCACAGTGATCTGTGATGTGACAGATCAGCGATCTGTCACAGGACAGTGATGTCCCACCTGGGACTATTTAATAAAGTAAAAAAAAAAATAAAAAAAAGTGTAAAAATAATTAAAAAAAAATCGCCAAATAAATTAGAAAAAAAAAAAAAAATATTCCCCCAATAAATCCATTTTTTGGAAATAATAAAAAAAAAACAATAAAAGTACACATATTAGGTATTGCCGCGTCCGTAACGACCCGCCCTATAAAACTGTCCCATTAGTTAACCCCTTTAGCGAACCCCTTAAAAAATAAAAATAAAAAACGAAGCAAAAAATAATGATTTATTATCATACTGCCAAACAAAAAGTGTAATAACGCGCGATCAAAAAGACGCATATAAATATCCATGGTACCGCTGAAAACGTCATCTTGTCCCGCAAAAAACAAGCCACCACACAGCATCATCAGCGAAAAAATAAAAAAGTTATAGCTCGCAGAATAAAGCGATGCAAAAATAATTATTTTTTATATAAAATAGTTTTCATTGCATAAAACCGACAAAAACATAAAAAAACGACCTAAATGAGGTATCGCTGTAACCGTACTGACCCGAAGAATAAAACCGCTTTATCAATTTTACCGCACGCGGAACGGTGTAAACGCACCCCCCCAAAAGAAATTCATGAAACGCTGGTTTTTCTTCATTCTGCGTCCCAAAAATCGGAATAAAAAGCGATCAAAAAATTTCACGTGCCCGAAAATGGTACCAATAAAAACGTCAACTCATCCCGCAAAAAATAAGACCTCACATGACCCGGTGGGTCAAAATACGGAAAAATTATAGCTCTCAATATGTGGTGATACAAAAACTAATTTTACAATAAAAAGCGTCTTTTAGCGTGCGACAGCTGCCAAAAATAAAAAACGCCATAAATAGTAAATCAAACCCCCCGTTATCAACCCCTTAGTTAGGGAAAAATAATAAAATAAAAAAAATGTATTTATTTCCATTTTTCCATTAGGGTTAGGGCTAGGGTTAGGGCTAGGGGTGTGTTGGGGTAGGGTTAGGGCTAGGGTTAGGGTAGGGTTAGGGTTAGGGCTAGGGTTAGGGTTAGGGCTAGGGTTAGGGCTAGGGTTAGGGTTAGGGCTAGGGGCATGTTGGGGTTCGGGTTGGAGTTAGAATTGGGGGTTTCCACTGTTTGGGCACATCAGGGGCTCTCCAAATGCAACATGGCGTCTGATCTCAATTCCAGCCAATTCTGAGTTGAAAAAGTCAAATGGTGCTCCTTCCCTTCCAAGCTCTGCCATGCGCCCAAACAGTGTTTTACCCCCACATGTAGGGTATCAGCCTACTCAGGACAAATTGCAAAACAATTTTTGGGGTCCAATTTCTCCTGTTACCCTTAGGAAAATAAAAAATTGGGGGCAAAAATATCATTTTTGTGGAAAAAAATGATTTTTTTATTTTCACGCCCAGGCGTTATAAACTTCTGTGAAGCACTTGGGGGTTCAAAGTGCTCACCACACATCTAGATAAGTTCCGTGGGGGGTCTAGTGTCCAAAATGGGGTCACTTGTGGGGAGTTTCAATAGTTTAGGTACATCAGGGGCTCTCCAAACGCACATGACACCCGCAGACCATTCCATCAAAGTCTGCATTCCAAAACGTCACTACTTCCCTTCCGAGCCCCGACGTGTGCCCATACAGTAGTTTTCTCCCACATATGGGGTATCAGCATACTCAGGACAAATTGGACAACAACTTTTAAGGTCCAATTTCTCCTGGTACCCTTGGGAAAATAAAAAAATGGTGACTAAAAGATCATGTTTGTGGAAAAAATACGAATTTTTTATTTTCACGCCCGGGCGTTATAAACTTCTGTGAAGCACTGGGGGTTCAAAGTGCTCACCACACATCTAGATAAGTTCCTTGGGGGGTCTAGTTTACAAAATGGTGTCATTTGTGGGGGGTTTCCACTGTTTAGGTACATTAGGGGCTCTCCAAAGGCAACATGACACCCGCAGACCATTCCATCAAAGTCTGCATTCCAAAACGTCACTACTTCCCTTCCGAGCCCCGACGTGTCCCCATACAGTAGTTTTCTCCCACATATGGGGTATCAGCATACTCAGGACAAATTGGACAACAACTTTTAAGGTCCAATTTCTCCTGGTACCCTTGGGAAAATAAAAAAATGGTGACTAAAAGATCATGTTTGTGGAAAAAATACAAATTTTTTATTTTCACGCATGGGCGTTATAAACTTCTGTGAAGCACTGGGGGGTTCAAAGTGCTCACCACACATCTAGATAAGTTCCTTGGGGGGTCTAGTTTACAAAATGGTGTCATTTGTGGGGGGTTTCCACTGTTTAGGTACATTAGGGGCTCTCCAAAGGCAACATGACACCCGCAGACCATTCCATCAAAGTCTGCATTCCAAAACGTCACTACTTCCCTTCCGAGCCCCGATGTGTGCCCATACAGTAGTTTTCTCCCACATATGGGGTATCAGCATACTCAGGACAAATTGGACAACAACTTTTAAGGTCCAATTTCTCCTGGTACCCTTGGGAAAATAAAAAATGGTGACTAAAAGATCATGTTTGTGGAAAAAATACGAATTTTTTATTTTCATGCCCGGGCATTATAAACTTCTGTGAAGCACTGGGGGGTTCAAAGTGCTCACCACACATCTAGATAAGTTCCTTGGGGGGTCTAGTTTACAAAATGGTGTCATTTGTGGGGGGTTTCCACTGTTTAGGTACATTAGGGGCTCTCCAAAGGCAACATGACACCCGCAGACCATTCCATCAAAGTCTGCATTCCAAAACGTCACTACTTCCCTTCCGAGCCCCGATGTGTGCCCATACAGTAGTTTTCTCCCACATATGGGGTATCAGCATACTCAGGACAAATTGGACAACAACTTTTAAGGTCCAATTTCTCCTGGTACCCTTGGGAAAATAAAAAAATGGTGACTAAAAGATCATGTTTGTGGAAAAAATACGAATTTTTTATTTTCACGCCCGGGCGTTATAAACTTCTGTGAAGCACTGGGGGGGTCAAAGTGCTCACCACACATCTAGATAAGTTCCTTAGGGGGTCTAGTTTCCAAAATGGTGTCATTTGTGGGGGGTTTCCACTGTTTTGGTACATCAGGAGTTTTCCAAACACGACATGGTGTCCGATCTCAATTCCAGCCAAAAACGTCAAATGGCGCTGCTTCCCTTCCGAGCTCTGCCATGCGCCCAAATAGTGGTTTACCCCCACATGTGGGGTATCAGCGTACTCAGGATAAATTGCACAATAACTTTTAGGGTCCTGTTACCCTTGGAAAAATAAGAATTGAGGGTGAAAAGATCATTTTTGTGGAAAAAATATGATTTTTTAATTGTATGGCTTTATGTTATAAACTTCTGTGAAGCCCATGGGGGTTCAAAGTTCTCACCACACATCTAGATAAGTTCCTTAGGGGGTCTAGTTTCCAAAATGGTGTCATTTGTGGGGGGTTTCCACTGTTTTGGTACATCAGGGGTTTTCCAAACGCGACATGGTGTCCGATCTCAATTCCAGCCAAAAACGTCAAATGGCGCTGCTTCCCTTCCGAGCTCTGCCATGCACCCAAATAGTGGTTTACCCCCACATGTGGAGTATCAGCGTACTCAGGATAAATTGCACAATAACTTTTAGGGTCCTGTTACCCTTGGGAAAATAAAAATTGGGGTGAAAAGATCATTTTTGTGGAAAAAATATGATTTTTTAATTGTACCGCTGTACGTTATAAACTTTTGTAAAGCCCTTGTGGGTTCAAAGTTCTCACCACATATCTAGATAAGTTCCTTGGGGGGTCTAGTTTCCAAAATGGGGTCACTTGTAGGGGCTTTTTACTGATTAGGTACATCAGGGACTCTCCAAACGTGACATGGCGTCCAATCTGAATTCCAGCCAATTTTGCATTGAAAAAGTCAAACGGCGCTCCTTCCATTCTGAGCTCTGCCATGCGCCGAAACAGTCATTCCCCCCCACATATCAGGTATCTGCGTACTCAGGACAAATTGCACAATAACTTTTGCAGTCCAATTTCTCCTGTTACCCTTGGTAAAATAAAAAAAATTGAACCTGAATTATTTTTTTTATGAAAAAAAGTTAGATGTTCATTTTTTTTTAAATATTCAAAAAAATTCCTGTGACGCACCTAAAGGGTTAATAAACTTCTTGAATGTGGTTTTGAGCACCTTAAGGGGTGCAGTTTTTAGAATGGTGTCACTTTTGGGTATTTTCTATCATATAGACCCCTCAAAGTGGCTTCAAATGTGATGTGGTCCTAAAAATAAAATGGTGTTGTAAAAATGAGAAATCGCTGGTCAACTTTTAACCCTTATAACTTCCTAACAAAAAAAAATTTTGGTTCCAAAATTGTGCTGATGTAAAGTAAACATGTGGGAAATGTTAGTTATCAAGTTTTTTGTGTGCCGTATCTCTGTGATTTAAGGGCATAAAAATTCAAAGTTGGAAAATTGCGAAATTTTCAAAATTTTCGCCAAATTTCCGTTTTTCTCACAAATAAACGCAAGTTATTTTAATGAAATTTTACCACTAACATGAAGTACAATATGTCACGAGAAAACAATGTCAGAATCACCGGGATCCATGGAAGCGTTCCAGAGTTATGACCTCATAAAGGTACAGTGGTCAGAATTGTAAAAATTGGCCCGGTCATAAACGTGCAAACCACCCTTGGGGGTGAAGGGGTTAAGGATTGAGCCAGTGTCATCGAATTAGTCATGAATGCGGTAAATGGTTTGTCTCTTTGGGGCTTGAGTACCAAATGTTTCAACCCAATTTGCTCTAACTGTTTCAGCATTTTGAGATTTCCAATATTCTTTTCAAATCCATCTTCTTTGATCTGTATTTAAATTATTTGCCATTATTTATCTGAATTATCTGAAAAGAAAACAGATTTGGGAGAGATTTATCTATGAAAACTGGATCTGTGAAACTGACTCAGTTGCCCTTAGCAACCAATCAGATTCCACCATTCATTTTCCAAAGAGTCTGTGAAGAATGAAAAGTGGAATCTGATTGGTTGCTAAGCACAACTGAATCAGTTTCACTTTACACCATGTTTGATAAATCTCCCCCTTCATAACCCTATTACACCTACTTTTGGACCACCCTGTATATACTGCTCAAAGAAATAAAGGGAACACAAACAGCCTGTTGCAAATGGATTAGTGTTTCCTTTTTTTTTTTAGCAGTTTATATATATATATATATAGTGCCTTGCGAAAGTGTTCGGCCCCCTGGAGCTTTTCAACCTTTTCCCACATATCATGCTTCAAATATAAAGATACCAAATGTAAATTGTTGGTGAAGAATCAATAAGTGGCACACAATTGTAAAGTTGAACGAAATTTAATGATTATTTTAAATTTTTGTGGAAATTCAAAAACTGAAAAGTGGGGCGGCCCCTTTAATGTAATACTTTTTTGCGCCATGTTTTGCTGCGATCACAGCTGCAAGTCGCTTGGGGTATGTCTCTATCAGTTTTGTACATCGAGAGACAAATTCTTGCCCATTCTTCCTTGGCAAACAGCTCGAGTTCAGTGAGGTTTGATGGAGATCGTTTGTGAACAGCAGTTTTCAGCTCTTTCCACAGATTCTCGATTGGATTCAGGTCTGGACGTTGACTTGGCCATTCTAACACCTGGATTCGTTTATTTGTGAACCATTCCATTGTAGATTTTGCTTTATGTTTGGGATTATTGTCTTGTTGGAAGACAAATGTCCTCCCAGTCTCAGGTCTTTTGCAGACTCCAACAGGTTTTCTTCAAGAATGGTCCTGTATTTGGCTTCATCCATATTCCCATCAATTTTAACCATCTTCCTTGTCCCTGCTGAAGAAAAGCAGGCCCAAACCATGATGCTGCCACCACCATGTTTGACAGTGGGGATAGTGTGTTCAGGGTGATGAGCTGTGTTGCCTTTACGCCAAACATATCGTTTGGAATTGTTGCCAAAAAGTTTGATTTTTGTTTCATCTGAAAAGAGCACCTTCTTCCACATGTTTGGTGTGTCTCCCAGGTGGCTTGTTGCAAACTTTAAATGACACTTTTTATGGATATCTTTGAGAAATGGCCACTCTTCCATAAAGGCCAGATTTGTGCAGTGTACGACTAATTGTTGTCCTATGGACACTGTCCCACCTCAGCAGTAGTTCATCCAGAGTGATCATGGGCCTCTTGGCTGCATCTCTGATCAGTTTTCTCCTTGTTTGAGATTAAAGTTTAGAGGGACGTCTGGGTCTTGGTAGATTTGCAGTGGTATGATACTCCTTCCATTTCAATACGATCGCTTGCACAGTGCTCCTTGGGATCTTTAAAGTTTTGGAAATCATTTTGTATCCAAATCCAGCTTTAAACTTCTCCACAATAGTATCACAGACCTGCCTGTTTGTTACTTGGTCTTCATGATGCTCTCTGTGCTTCAAACAGAACCCTGAGACTATCACAGAGCAGGTGCGTTTACACGGAGACTTGATTACACACAGGTGGATTATATTTATCATCAATAGTCATTTAGGACAACATTGGATCATTCAGAGATCCACAATGAACTTCTGGAGTGAGTTTACTGCACTGAAAGTAAAGAGGCCGAATAAAATTACACTCCCCACTTTTCAGATTTTGATTTTCTATAAAAATTTAAAATAACCATTAAATTTTGTTCAACTTAACAATTTCGTCCCACTTGTTGTTGATTCGTCACCAAAAATTTACATTTGGTATCTTTATGTTTGAAGCATGATTTATGTGTATACAGTCATGGCCAAAAGTATTGACACCCCTGCAATTCTGTCAGATAATACTCAGTTTCTTCCTGAAAATGATTGCAAACACAAATTCTTTGGTATTATTATCTTCATTTAATTTGTCTTAAATGAAAAAACACAAAAAGAATTGTCCTAAAGCCAAATTGGATATAATTCCACACCAAACATAAAAAAGAGGGTGGACAAAAGTATTGGCACTGTTCGAAAAATCATGTGATGCTTCTCTAATTTGTGTAATTAACAGCACCTGTAACTTACCTGTGGCACCTAACAGGTGTTGGCAATAACTAAATCACACTTGCAGCCAGTTGACATGGATTAAAGTTGACTCAACCTCTGTCCTGTGTCCTTGTGTGTACCACATTGAGTATGGAGAAAAGAAAGAAGACCAAAGAACTGTCTGAGGACTTGAGAAACCAAATTGTGAGGAAGCATGAGCAATCTCAAGGCTACAAGTCCATCTCCAAAGACCTGAATGTTCCTGTGTCTACTGTGCGCAGTGTCACCAAGAAGTTTAAAGCCCATGGCACTGTGGCTAACCTCCCTAGATGTGGCCCGAAGAGAAAAATTGACAAGAGATTTCAATGCAAGATTGTGCGGATGTTGGATAAAGAACCTCCACTAACATCCAAACAAGTTCAAGCTGCCCTGCAGTCCAAGGGTACAACGGTGTCAACCCGTACTATCCGTCGGCATCTGAATGAAAAGGGACTGTATGGTAGGAGACCCAGGAAGACTCCACTTCTTACCCCGAGACATAAAAAAGCCAGGCTGGAGTTTGCCAAAACTTACCTGAAAAAGCCTAAAACATTTTGGAAGAATGTTCTCTGGTCAGATGAGACAAAAGTAGAGCTTTTAGGGCAAAAGCATCAACATAGAGTTTACAGGAGAAAAAAGAGGCATTCAAAGAAAAGTACACGGTCCCTACAGTCAAACATGGCGGAGGTTCCCTGATGTTTTGGGGTTGCTTTGCTGCCTCTGGCACTGGACTGCTTGACCGTGTGCTTAGCATTATGAAGTCAGAAGACTACCAACAAATTTTGCAGCATAATATAGGGCCCAGTGTGAGAAAGCTGGGTCTACCTCAGAGGTCATGGGTCTTCCAGCAGGACAATAACCCAAAACACACTTCAAAAAGCACTAGAAAATGGTTTGAGAGAAAGCACTGGAGACTTCTAAGGTGGCCAGCAATGAGTCCAGACCTGAATCCCATAGAACACCTGTGGAGAGATCTAAAAATGGCAGTTTGGAGAAGGCACCCTTCAAATATCAGGGACCTGGAGTAGTTTGCCAAAGAAGAATGGTCTAAAATTCCAGCAGAGCATTGTAAGAAACTCATTGATGGTTACCGGAAGCAGTTGGTCGCAGTTATTTTGGTTAAAGGTTGTGCAACCAAGTATTAGGCTGAGGGTGCCAATACTTTTGTCCAGCCCATTTTTGAAGTTTTGTGTGAAATGATCAATGTTTTGCTTTTTGCTTCATTCTCTTTTGTGTTTTTTCATTTAAGACAAATTAAATGAAGATAATAATACCAAAGAATTTGTGTTTGCAATCATTTTCAGGAAGAAACTGAATATTATCTGACAGAATTGCAGGGGTGTCAATACTTTTGGCCATGACTGTATATATGTGTGTGTGTGTCATGGACATATATATATATATATATTTAAATATATTTATCTATCTATCTATCTATCTATATATACATCTATTCTTTGTGTATATATCTATTCTATCTATTCTATTCTAGCCTGTCACTCTGTGATTATACTGTACGCGGCAGATCATTTGCCGGCTTTTAATCTATCTATCTATCTAATATATATATACAGTATATATATATGTAATGTGTGTGTGTGCTTTGAAGAATATTTCATTTGAAAATTATGTGTAAATAGAGAATTGCTGTATGTAAAAGCTCATGTTAAAATCGCATTGCAACCAAATGGCAATTGCACTGCATTCTGATGTAAATTGGATGCTAGGTGTGAAAAATCAGATTATACTCGCATAAAAATGCATGGCACTCGCATGACGCTTGCATTACACTCGTCCATCTCTCCTGCATCAATATCGAACCGATTTTAAATTCGCTATTGTGTCTCCAGCCTTTCTGTAGCTCTCCATAGGTGCTCCTTGGCTCTTGGACAACTCTTCTGATAATTCTTTATTGGCAATGGCCAATTTATCATGAAATGATGTTCTTTCCACTTCCATAATATGACCCTAACAGTGCTCACTGGAACCTTCAGTAGTTTAGAAATTCTTCGATAACCAATGCTATCAGTATGTTTTGCTACAATAAGATTGCAAATGTCTTAAGACAGCTCACTGGTTTCACCAATAATAAGATAATTCTTGTGTGGCACCTTGGTGATGCATCAGTTGATTTATTTGCTGTGTGGATTGGTCGGGTTTTTACTGACATATGGTGAGAAGTTCATGTCAATTTAATCTTTAGATCTAAATTTAATATGGAAAATTAGTGATATGTGCAAAACTTATTTCACCCACCGTGTATATACAGTGTATATGTATGAAACACAGAAAAACACAATAAAATGTGAAAATACTCTGTTGTAAAAAATTAACAGTAAACAGCAAGCTCTAGTAAAAAGATCATAAAAAAACAGATCAGGTTTTTAAATACATCATTTAGGGACTGCTCTATTATGGGTTACCTTGAAGTTTGGTAGAGCGGCTTAGTATACAAGTTTTGCAAAAAACGTATCAACCAAATACCCTGTTTTTTATCATCTTTTTACTAGTGTAGGATGGAGGAAAGTGTTTAACCAACAGGGATGGGGGGTGACCCACTTCTTGCCGCAGACAGACACGAGACTGAGACAGAGGTTGTATTCAACAGGTCCATTTTTATTGGCCGTCCTTCTGACGACCACCACAGCTCATCACAGCAGTTTCACACTTCTCTGTGTGCAGGCCCGGGTACCTTCACTTCCTTTGTCACTATAATCGTGGCATCCTCTGTGGCTCTTTTCACTGTGGCTGCCCTAGGCACATCCACAACAGCGCTTCACCAATCTGAGTACACGTCCGTTCAATACCCACAGACCGTCTTCATCTGCGGCTACCGTCCTCTTGGCCACCCCCCTGACCGCCTTAACCATCAGTCCTCTCTGGAGCCTTTCTACTGTCTCTATTTCCACAGCAGAACGTCCTCTCTAGTGTGCTCCCCTCATTGACTGGACTTTCCAGACCCTTCCCTCAGCCTTTTATACTCCCAGTCCTGGTAGCTCCGCCCACTATCACCTGACAGTTTCTCTGACCAATGGCAGTTATTCAGCCCCACTTGTACACTCTCCACTGCCCTCTAATGGTCAAACTATAATACGGCACCCTTTCTCTTTATCTCGGCGCTTTCAAACATACACTGCTCTGTTATGATTGGGTCACCGAGGAGGAAAACAAAACCAAGCTAAGTCACAGAAAACCAGAGAGGTTAGTAACTACGTGGATTGCAGACCCCTGATCATAACCACACAACTAAAAGCAGCCGTTGAGCGTACCTATGATGATTCTAGATGCCTCGTCACAGCCAGAGGACTAAATAAGCCTAAAGCAAGAAAAGGGGAAATCTAAACTGCCCCAGAGCAGACCCCAAAGGAATAGACAGCCCCCACAGTTGTATTGATGGTGAAACAAGATGAATGCACAAACACAGGTAGAAACATAGGCTGAGCAAATGATGGGGCCCACACTAACTAGAAAGGACAGGAAAGGAAAGATACTGTCTGCAATCATGCCAAAAAACCCTGCAAAAAGTCCAACACTTCTGACAGCAAAAAAAACCCTGAAGTCACTAGACTTCACCCACTATATCAGCACTCTGGCATATTCTGAGAACAGAGCAAAAAGAGGCCAAAGTAATAAGGAACAAAAAGCAAACTGGCACATACAGTAAAATAAGACCACACAAAAAACTGAATAGACCAAACCAAATCAAATGTGAATATTAGCAGAGACAATTTAGCTTGAGATGGCAGGAACTGAGCAGGAAACTAAGACCTCAGGAGGCAGGAAAAAATCACCAGCATGGGAATAGGGAGTTGACTGTCTAAAATCCAGTCTAAGACTCCAGATGTCCAATCCTCATCCTCATTATCAGGTGGCAGGTCTCTGTTAATTAGATCAGCTTCATTACCTCCTGCCACCACCAGAGGGAGTCCGGAAAGAGAACTCACAACTTCTCTGTCAGCACAAACAGTTCCCTCACCAGAAACCAGAGGCAGATCAGAAAATGAGTTCACAACATCTATCCCTCTGCGTCTCACTACAGGTATATCTGTCCGTCAGTCCAACTTCCCTACGAGTGTCCTTTATCCATTGTCATCCTCAACAATCTTGTCCTATTCTCCGGGAGTGTACCATCCACCTTTCTCATTGTCTGTGCCCCTTTTTCCATTCGGACTGCCATAACCAAGGCCCTAACCTATCAGGTCATCGTCAGCGTCCTTCTATTCTTCTGGGGATACATGGTACTGGGGGCCTGACTCAAGGACCACTGTCTGTCTACATTCTACTTGTCTCGTCGTCCTGCCAACTTTAGTAAGTCATGGTCGGCATACTCTAAGTACCCGGGACCTGTTGAACACACATTTTTCTTTTTATAACACTTCAACATTTCAAATTTACTACATATATTACCATGTTTACTGCAATACATTTTTATCAGACCATTTTTTTTAGACTTTTACTTTTTTTTATTTAACAAAACAATACACTATTAAAAATGTTAACCATATGAGGACAGGGGGTGCTCTCCCTTCCTTTAAGCAAAGCACTCCCTCTAGGCATCCCTGCTGCACCAGGAGGAGGATATTCTTCCCCATGGGGACACAGAGCAGTCCCCCCATTGTGCAACGGTGCACTGCAGTCCCGGCAGTCCATTGTAATAGGTGCTCCGGGCCACCTCCTGGCGGCCGATGTTTTGCCATAACAGGAGACTCCACAGCTGTGGGGTCTCTGGGATGCTTGTAGTATTTCTGGGCCTTGAGTGTCCCTGATGTTCGAGACCAAGGAGTTCTCGTCTCTCTTTGGGGGCTTGTACCCTGAAGGGTACGTGATGACGGCCACAGCATAGAAGCCGCGGGATCAATACTCTTTGTAATAGGAGACTAGGTCCCCCTCCCATGGAACCCGGCCGTGCTTGATTGAGGCCACGTTCAAATAAATTTTGTAGCCGGTGGTGAGGTCTCGAATAAAGCCGTAGCCCTTGCCAGTATCCATATACACCAGCCGCCCGTACGACTGAGGAGTAGACATGGCGGCCTCTCCTTTCTCATGGAGCAGCGCCCACAATTCCGCTCTTTGGCCTTTTTCTTCTCAATAATCTCCGCAACCCAAGTGGAGGGTCCGGTATAGGTCGCAGAGTCCGGTGGGCGGGCCACAACCAAGAGTGGAGCAGAGGCGGCCGCAGACATTGGGGAGCAGGCCGCAACCAGAGAAGTGGACGGGGCAGAAACGGCCACAGGTGTCATTGGGTAGGCTGTGGAGTTGGCCGCACCCGGGATCAAGGCGACCGTGAGCTCCGGTGAGTAGGCCGCAGCCGAGGCCGCGGATGAGACAGCGGCGACTGCGGATGCTGGTAAGTAGGCCGCGGTGATCTGCGGTGGGCCCGAAGTGACGACAGGCTCCGATGAATAGGCGGCGGCTGGAAGACGCAGCATGACAGGGGCAGCCGCAGGTTGGTTCTGCACCGGCGCCGCCGGGTGGGGCGGTTCGGGATGGTGGTCAAGAGCCATAAAGTCATCCCGGGCCGTGGTTGCTGGAGAGCGGGAGGTCAGCTGAGGGGGCCGAGGGCCGGTGTCAGGGCCCGGGGACATGTCTGGTGTACTGGGCATGGGGGCGGGATCTGTCTGTGGTGCCGCCGGCTGGACCGGGGAAACGCTCACATCCCCCGGCGTCGCGGCTCCCGGCAGGCCTTCCCGAAGCTCTTTTAGTAGCCGTTGGTCTTCACCCTGCCATCTGGCAGGGCAGGCCTCCAGGCCTGATGGTTCTGCGGGGTGAACTCGTGCCGCTTCTTTCAGCGGCGATTCCAACAAGGTCTGGGGTATCGAGAATGGCTCACAGGGGCAGGTATCCTGATGGGATTCAACCTCCTGAAGCCATTTCGACTCCAGGTGTCCGAGGCCACGGCAGCTGCAGCGTCACATCTTGCCCGAGTTCCCGAAGCACAATGGCGCCCAGGAGCTGCACCCAGTCTCTTCACCTGGGCCACTCCCGCTCATGGGTGGGGCGTTGGTCGGCCTCTCCAACAATTTTCCAAGGTCCAGCATGGGAGGGCAGCTGTCTCCTGATGTTGGCCGCTCCCCCCAGGGACGGATGCGACATAGTCCTAGATTGTCCAATACGGCTGAAAACTCCTGTGTCTCTTCCTGACACTGAAATGCCACAGCCACTTTGACAGAACACTTTTCTGCTCCAGTTTCACTTATTAACAGCCAGCAATCCGAAGCACCGTCCCAAATTGTAATCCGCAGGAAAAAATAAAATTCTTCACCCCGTACAGCTTGGGGTCCTTTGGTACTTGGTGGCAGGCTTGCCGCTGAAGATGTTGCATTTGCTGCAATTATCCTGCTGACTACGCCAAATGTAGGATGGAGGAAAGTGTTTAACCAACAGGGATGGGGGTGACCTACTTCTTGCCACAGACAGACACGAGACTGAGACAGAGTTTGTATTCAACAGGTCCATTTTTATTTGCCGTCCTTCTGATTACCACCACAGCTCATCACAGCAGTTTCACACTTCTCTGTGTGCAGGCCCGGGAACCTTCACTTCCTTTGTCACTATAATCGTGGCGTGCTCTGTGGCTCTTTTCACTGTGGCTGCCCTAGGCACATCCACCACAGTGCTTCACCAATCTGAGTACACAGTCCGTTCAATACCCACAAACCATCTTCATCTGCAGCTACCGTCCTCTGGGCCACCCCCCATGACCGCATCAACCATCAGTCTTCTCTGGAGCCTTTCTACTGTCTCTATTTCTGCAGCAGAACTTCCTCACTGACTAGACTTTCCAGACCCTTCCCTCAGCCTTTTATACTCCCAGTCCTGGTAGCTCCGCCCACTATCACCTGACAGTTTCTCTGACCAATGGCAGTTATTCAACCCCACTCATACACTCTCCACTGCCCTCGAATGGTCAAATTATAATACGGCACCCTTTCTCTTTGTCTCGGCGCTTTCACACCTACACTGCTCTATCCCTCTGCCTCTCACTACAGGCAGATCTGTCCATCAGTCCAACTTCCCTACACTAGCACTTGCTGTTTACTGTTACTTTTTTACAACAGGGTATTTTTTCACGTTTTATTGTGTTTTTCTGTGTTTCAGTCTTTTGGTGGTGTGAACACTGTCCTACCGACTTGTTCACTGTGTACATGGTCCATGTGTTTGTATTTAATTGATTTCTTGTTTTTACAAGATTAGGGAGGTTTCCACCCCTTCCTTGTGGGCCATGCACATGAAAGCCGTTCTTTGCAGCGTGTCCACATCGGACATTACCTGTCTGAATCCTGCACATATAGGTACTATACACATGATCAGATTTTTAAAAACATCAGTTAAGGACTGCTCTGATATGGGTTACCTTGACATTTGATAGAGCGGCTTAGTATACATTTTTTTGCAAAAAACGTATCAACCAAATACCCTGTTTTTTATCATCTTTTTACTAGCACTTGCTGTTTACTGTTACTTTTTTACAACAGAGTATTTTTACACGTTTTATTGTGTTTTTCTGTGTTTCAGTCTTTTGGTGGTGTAAACACTGTCCTACAGACTTGATCACTGTGTGCATGGCCCATGTGTTTATATTTAAGTGTATATGTATATATAGGGGGTTAAATAAGTATTAACCCCTTCACCCATAAGCCTGTTTTCATCTTCCTGACTAAGTCAATTTTTTCAGTTCTGACCACTGTCACTTTTTGAGGTCATAACTCTGGAATATCAACACAATTTTTGAATTTTTGGGGGGAGGTAGAGTTATAAGGATTAAAAGTTGACCAGTATTTCTCATTTTTACAACAATATTTGAAAACCATTTTTTGGGAACCAAATCCCATTTAACTTTGAAGGGCCCTATATGACAGAAAATACCCAAAAGTGACATTATTCTAAAACCACATTCAAGAAGTTTATTAACCCTTCAGGTGCCTCACAGGAATTAATGGAATGTGGAAAGAAAAAATAAACATTGACATTTTTTAACTTTTTTTACTTTCACAAGGGTGACAGGGGAAAATAGACCATAAAATTTGTTGTGCAATTTCTCCTGAGCATTCTGATGCCCCATATGTGGGGGAAAACCACTGTTTGGGCACACAGCAGGGCTCGGAAAGGAAGGAGAGTCATTTGACTTTTGAATGTAAAAATTGCTGGCATAATTAGCTGACGCCATTTTGCACATTAAGATTGAAGACTTTAAGTCCATCTAGTTCAACCCATATCCTATCCTAACTTGCCCTAACATGTTGATCCAGAGGAAGGAAAAAAATACCCATGTGGCAAACAGTAAGCTTCACATTGGGGAAAAAATTCTTCCTGACTCCACATACGGCAATCAGACTAGCGCCCTGGATCAATGCAATATGAAGGAAACTAGTGTATATACCCTGTAATATTATACTTTTCAAGAAAGGCTTCCAGTCCCTTCTTAAATTTTAGTAGGGAATCATTCAATAAAACATCATATGGCAGAGAGTTCCATAGTCTCACTGCTTACAGTAAATAATCTGCGTCTGTGAGTATGCTTAAACCTTCTTTCCTCCAGACGTAGAGGATGCCCCCTTGTCACGTCACAGGTCTAAGAGTAAAAAGATCATTAGAAAGGTCTTTGTCCTGTCCCCGCATATATTTTTACATTGTAATAAGATCATCCCTAAGCCTTCGATTTTCCAAACTAAATAACCCTAAGTGTAATAACCTGTCTTGGTATTGCAGACCCCCCAGTTCCCTAATAACCTTGGTCGCTCTTCTCTGCTCCCACTCCAGTTCAGCTATGTCTTTCTTGTACATCGGAGACCAGAACTGTACACAGTATTCTATGTGTGGTCGCACTAGTGACTAATATAGTGGTAAAATTATGTTCTCCTCATAAGCATCTATGCCTCTTTTAATTCCTCCCACTATCTTATTTGCTTCTGCAGCTTTTGCCTGACACTGGCCACTAAATGTGAGTTTGTCGTCCACCCATACACCCAGGTCTTTTTCAGTTTCAGTTTTGCGCAGTGTTTTACAATTAAGCACATAATTATACATCTTGTTTGTTCTACCCAAGTGCATGACCTTACATTTATCCCCATTAAAGCTCATTTGCCATTTATCAGCCCAAGCTTCTAGTTTACATAAATCCTCCTGTAATATAAAATTGTCCTCCCCTGTATTGATTACCCCGCAGAGTTTAGTGTCATCTGCAAATATTGAACTTCTACTCTCTATGCCCCCTACAAGGTCATTAATAAATATGTTAAAATGAAGCGGGCCCAATACTGACCCCTGTGGTACCCCACTGCTAACCGTGACCCAGTCCGAGTGTGTTCCATTAATAATCACCCTTTGTTTCCTATCCCCGAGCCAGCTCTTAACCCACTTATACATATTTTTCCCTATCCCCATTGTTCTCATTTTATGTATCAACCTTTTGTGTGGCACCGTATCAAAGTGACATCTGCAAATATTGAAATTCTACTCTCTATGTCCCCTACAAGGTCATTAATAAATATGTTAAAATGAAGCAGGCCCAATATTGACCCCTGTGGTACCCCACTGTTAACCGTGACCCAGTCCGAGTGTGCTCCATTATTAACCACCCTTTGTTTCCTATCCCTGAGCCAGCTCATAACTCACTTACACATATTTTCCCCTATCCCCATTGATCTCATTTTATGTATCAACCTTTTGTATGACACCGTATCAAAAGGTTTTGAAAAGTCCATGTACACCACATCCACTGCATTTCCTTGGTCCAGTCCAGAATTTACCTCTTCATAAAAGCTTATCAGATTAGTCTGACAGGAACGGTCCCTTGTAAACCCATGTTGATATTGGGTCATGAGGTTATTCTTCTTCAGATACTCCAGTATTGTATCTCTTAGAAAACCCTCCAGGAGTTTACCAAAAGTTGAGGTTAAGCTCACTGGCCTATAATTTCCAAGTTCAATTTTAATCGCCTTTTTGAATATTGGCACCACATTTGCTATACGCCAGTCCTGTGGTACAGACCCTGTTATTATGGAATCTTTAATGATTAAATGTAATGGTCTATCTATGACTCTACTTAATTCCTGCAGTACTCATGGGGTGTATCCCATCTGGGCCTTGGGATTTGTCAATTTTAGTGATTTTTAGACGCCGCCGTACTTCCTGCTGGTTTAAGCGGGTTACATTTAATGGAGAATTTTTTTTATACATGATCAAGTTATCCATCATGGGATTTTCTTGTGTAAATACTGTTGAAAAAAAAGTCATTTAGCATATTGGCTTTTTCCTTATCCTCATCCACCATTTCACCCAGACTATTTTTAACCCTCCGTCAGGAACAATATTCGCACTAACTCGTAATGGAACAATGTGCCTGTCAAGCGCAGGCTAGAAAAATGCCTAGGATATCTATTTTTCTCAATTTCAGTGATCTAAAAGTGATCAGAGACCTTCATAGGGATGTAATAAAAGGGACTACACATTATCAGGTGCAAAACAAACCCATTTACTCAACATAAAAGTAATAACTTTGATATACACAAATTTCAAAACTCCTGAGAAGTACACTTTCATTTGTAAGAAAATCTGCCTTATTTATATGAAATATTCACAAACATTTCTCTATCCATTCATAAAACAAGCTAAATAAACAATAGTAATGACTAAAAACATTACATACCAACCTTATAAAGTGTGATGTGTTCGGGACCAATGAGCCTGAGAAGCCAGCACAGCTATATCTTCCTTCCTGAAGCTCTGCAGACTAACTGTGGTATCAGGTTTCACACAGCAGCTAGAGCCAGGAGACTATCTAGAGGGAGGGGGTTTCCTGAAAATCTGGTGAGAAGGGAGAAATGAAAGTAGAAGAGCTGCGCCTGTCAGATCCATTGTTCCTGACGGAGGGTTAAGGGGGCCAACACTATCATTTTTTAGTTTCTTATTATTTATGTAATTAAAGAATATTTTGGGATTATTTTTACTTTCTCTTCTGTCTCAATCTTTGCTGCCTTGATTTGCTTTTTACAGAATTTATTTTATTTTCAGTAATTATTTAATGCCTCATCACTACCTACTTGCTTTAATTCTCTAAATGCTTTCTTTTTGTCACTTATTGCGCCCCTTACAGCTCTACTTAGCCATAGTGGTTTCCTCCTATTTCTAGCATGTTTATGCACAGGTCCTAGTAAATGTCACAATTGACAGCAGCATCAGAGGGGTTAAATTCCTGCAATTAGTGCTAGCATCAATCATGGGCATTGCTGCAGGGTTTCAGCTCTCACATAGAGATGACACCCACAACTGATCGTGGCGGTGCTCAGCGTCAGCCCCTGCGATCATGGCGACGTACATGTACGTCTCTTTGTGGGAACGCAGCTCCCACAGAGCAGTATATACGGTGCATGTCGGGAAGGGGTTAACCCCTTCACCTCGAAGCCTGTTTTCACTTTCCTGACTGGGCCAAATTCTGACCAGTGTCATTTTATGTAGTAATAACTTTGAAATGCTTCAACGTATCCCATAAATTCTTAAAATATTTTCTCCTGACATATTGTACTTCATGATAGTGATTAAATTTGTTCAGTATGACTTTATTTGTGAAAATATCGAAAATTTGATGAAAATTTTTATGCCCTTAAACCAGAGAGTTGTCACACAAAATTGTTATTAAATAGCATTTCTTACACATCTGCTTTACATCAGTTCAATTTTTGAAACTTATTTTTTTTTTTTTGTTAGAAGTTTAAAAGTTAAAAGTTGACTAGTGACTTCTCATTTTTCCAACAAAATTTACAAAGCCAATTTTTTATGTACCACGTCACATTTGAACTGACTTTGAAGAGCCCATATGATAGAAAATACCCCAAACTGACTCCATTCTGAAATCTGCACCTATGAAGGTGCACAAAACAATATTCAAGAAGTTTATTAACCCTTCTGGTCCTTCACAGGAATTAATGGAATGCAGAAGTAAAAAATTAACATTTAACATTTTTTCAAAACATTTTTATTTAGACACATTTTTTTTTATTTTTGCAAGGGTAATAGAAAAAATTGGACCACAACATTTGTTCTGCAATTTCTCCTGAGTAGGCAGATGTGGGGTATATTGGCACAAGGCAGAGCTTGGAAGGGAACGAGCTCCATTTGACTTTTTGAATGTAAAATTTACTGAAATAATTAGCGGATGTCATGTCACGTTTGGAGAGCCTCTGATGTGCATAAATAGTGCAAACACCCCATAACTGACCCAATTTTGCAAACTATACCCCTCAGGGAACATATCCACATGTGTGTTGAGCACCTTGAACCCCCAGGTGCTTCACAGAAGCTTATTATGCTGAGCTGTAAAAAAAAAAATCTAATTTTTCCAACATAAATGTTCTTTCAGCCCCATTTTTTTATTTTCAGAAGGGTAGCAAGAGAAACTGCACTACACAATTTGTTGCGTAATTTATCCTGAATATGCATATATCATACATGTGGAGGAAAACTATTGTTTGGCACACGTCAGGGCTCAGAGGGGAAGGAGCGCCATTTGCTGGAATCATTAGTGAATGCCATGCTGCATTTTGAGAGCCCCTTATGTGCCTAAAGGGTGGAGACCCCCCACAAATATTCCCATTTTAGAAGCTAGACCCATCAAGGAACTTATCTAAATGTTTGGTGAGGACCTTGAACCCACAGGTGTTTCATAGAAGTTTATAATGTTAAGTTGTGAAAATTAATAAAATCATAAATGTTTTTTAGCCCCAATATTTTTATTTTCACAGGGGTAACAGGAGAAATGGACTCAAAAATTTGTTGTGCAATTTCTCCTGTGTACACAAATACTCCATTTGTGGGGGAAAACTACCTTTTGGGCTCATGGCAGGGCTCAAAAATTATGGAGTGAAGTTTTGCAACTCAGATTTTGATGGAATGTTCTGCGGGTGTCATGTTTGGAGAGCCCCTGATATGCCTAAACACTGGAAACGTCCCACAAGTGTGTCAGCACCACACCAGGTTCCCAGCATGTCAATTCACTCACCCACGTTGCAGTTGGTTCCTCTCTTCCTCATGCTCCGCATGCTCCTAGCAGCACTTCAAGCTGGGTCTCTGGCCATGTTCTAAGGGCATGAGCAACCTGTTTCAGTCTATTTTGTGTAAGGTCGCATACCAGTGCAAGTCTGTTATGAATGGGTCACCGAGGAGAAAAAAAACAAAACAAGCTAAGTCACAGAAAACCAGAGAGGTTGGTAACTATGCAGATTGCAGATCCCTGATCCTAACCACACAACTAGCAGCAGCCGTGGAGCGTACCTATATGGTCCTAGACGCTTCGTCACAGCTGGACGACTAAATAAGCCTGAAGCATGAAAAGGGGAAAACTAACTGCCCCAGAGCAGACCCCAAAGGAAAGACAGCCCCCACACAAGTATTGACGGTGAAACAAGATGAAAGCACAAACACAGGCAGGAAAATAGGCTGAGCAAACGATGGGGCCCAAACTAACTAGAAAGGATAGGAAAGGAAAGACACTGTCTGCAATCTGCAAAAACATGTAAATCAACAGCCGCGGAGACACTATCACATGTTTCTCAATGCAAGCAATGACTAGCCAGGTCTTTCACCGGGAAGGAACAACCACGGGAAGGGCAGTCTCCAATGAAGGAAACCACCTATGCCAAAACATGGTATCCATCCACAGACAGCTGTTTCGGGGTATTGCCCCCCATCAGTGTGGAGTAGGAAACTGGCTAGTAGGAGCAATGCCTAGTAAAAGACTGTGAAAATGAGGAGGAGTGACCTCATGGAGATCAACATCCAACACTGCGGAGACACCATCACATGTTTCTCAGTGCAGTGATGCTAGAGCAATGCCCCCATCCATTATGGGAAATATGCAAAAACATGTAAATCAACAGCCGTGGAGACACCATCACATGTTTCTCAACGCAAGCAATGACTAGCCAGGTCTTTCACCGGGAAGGAACAAACACGGGAAGGGCAGTCTCCAATGAAGGAAACCAACTATGCCAAAACATGGTATCCATCAACAGATTGCTGTTTCGGGGTATTGCCCCTCATCAGTGTGGAGTAGGAAACTGGCTAGTAGGAGCAATGCCTAGTAAAAGACTGTGAAAATGAGGAGGAGTGACCTCATGGAGATCAACATCCAACACTGCGGAGACACCATCACATGTTTCTCAATGCAGTGATGCTAGAGCAATGCCCCCATCCCATATGGGAAATATGCAAAAACATGTAAATCAACAGCCGCGGAGACACCATCACATGTTTCTCAACGCAAGCAATGACTAGCCAGGTCTTTCACCAGGAAGGAACAACCACGGGAAGGGCAATTTCCAATGAAGGAAACCACCTGTGCCAAAACATGGTATCCATCCACAGACAGCTGTTTCGGGGAATTGCCCCTCATCAGTGTGGAGTAGGAAACTGGCTTGTCCTACTCCACACTGATGAGGGGCAATACCCCGAAACAGCTGTCTGTGGATGGAAACCATGTTTTGGCATAGGTGGTTTCCTTCATTGGAGACTGCCCTTCCAGTGGTTGTTCCTTCCCGGTGAAAGACCTGGCTAGTCATTGCTTGCATTGAGAAACATGTGATGGTGTCTCCGCGGCTGTTGATTTACATGTTTTTGCATATTTCCCATAAGGGATGGGGGCATTGCTCTAGCATCACTGCGTTGAGAAACATGTGATGGTGTCTCCGCCGTGTTGGATGTTGATCTCCATGAGGTCACTAATCCTCATTTTCACAGTCTTTTACTAGGCATTGCTCCTACTAGCCAGTTTCCTACTCCACACTGATGAGGGGCAATACCCCGAAACAGCAATCTGTGGATGGATACCATGTTTTGGCATAGGTGGTTTCCTTCATTGGAGACTGCCCTTCCCGTGGTTGTTCCTTCCCGGTGAAACATGTGATGGTGTCCCCGCAGGGTTGGATGTTGATCTCCATGAGGTCACTCATCCTCATTTTGCAATCTGCAAAAAACCCTGCAAAAATAAAGTCCAACATTTCTGATAGCAAAATTAACCCTGAAGTCACTAGACTTCTCCCACTATATCAGCACTCTGAAGTATTCTGAGACAGAGCAAAAAGAGGCCAATCTATTAAGGGACAAAAAGCAAATTGGCAAATACAGATAAACAAGAGTGGAAATTTAGCGCAGCCCCAGCTGGGGCTGGCTGACCACACAAAAAACTGAATAGACCAACAAAATCAAGTGTGAACATTAGCAGAAAAACTTAGCTTTAGATGACTGGAACATAGCTGAAAACCAAGACCTGACAAGCCAGAAGGAATCACCAGCACCAGACTAGGGCGTCGGCTGTCTTAAATCCAGTCTGAGATTCCTGAGGTCCAATCGTCATCCTCATTATCAGGTGACAGATTTCTACTGATTAAATCAGCCTCACTACCTCCAGTTACCACCAGAGGGAGCCTGGAAGGAGAACTCACAACTGGTGGACCGAAAAATGAACTCACAACAGTACCCCCCCTTGAGGAGGGGTCACCGAACCCTCATCCACTCCACCAGGCCGATCAGGATGGGCCCGTTGAAAAGCACGAACCAATCTATTGGCAATATGAGAGGCAGAGACCCAAGAATTATCCACCTGGCCATAACCCTTCCATTTGAACAAATACTGGAGTCTCCGTCTAACCAAACGAGAATCCAAAATTTTCTCTACCTCATATTCCATATTGCCTTCAACCAACACAGGGTCAGGAGGTGCTGCCATAGGAACCACTGGCTCAACAAACCTCTTCAACAGAGACTTGTGAAATAAGTTATGGATCTTGAACGTAACTGGAAGAGCCAATCAAAAAGAAACAGGATTAAGAATCTCCAAAATCTTATAAGGTCCAATAAATCTAGGCTTAAATTTTGGAGATACAACCTTCATAGGAATATTCTTAGACGACAACCAAACCATATCACCCACTTTAAACCGGGGACCAATGGTCCTATGCCGGTTGGAAAATCGCTGGGCTTTTTCCTGAGAGAGTGACAGCTTATACACCACTTGGTCCCTTATCTGCTGCATTCTCTCAACCACAGTGTCCACACCTGGGCAAGACGAAGATTCCACTTGCCCTGAAGAGAATCGAGGACGAAACCCAAAATTACAGAAAAAGGGTTATATCAAAGTGGCAGAACTAGCTCTATTGTTCAGTGCGAATTCGGCCAAGGGTAAAAATGAGACCCAATAATCCTGATCAGCAGATATAAAACATCTTAAATAAGACTCCAAGGTCTTGTTTGTTCTCTCAGTCTGTCCAATGGTCTGGGGATGAAACGTGGAGGAGAAGGATAACTGAATTCCTAGATTGGAACAAAAGGCTTTCCAGAATCTGGAAACAAACTGGACTCCTCTGTCGGACACAATGTTCTCAGGAATCCCATGTAACCGAACCACCTGTTGTAAAAACAAGGGCACCAACTCAGCGGAAGATAGCAATTTTGGGAGTGGTACAAGATGGACTATCTTCGAAAATCTATCACAAATCACCCAGATAACAGTCATTCTCTGAGAGACAAGAAGATCAGAAATAAAATCCATTGAGATATGGGCCCATGGCCTCTTGGGCACCGGCAGGGGCATCAGCAACCCACTAGAACGAGAACAGGGTTTAGACTGAGAAGTCCCACAGGACTGTACAAGATTCCTAACGTCACGAGATAAGGCAGGCAACCAAAAAGACCAACTCACCAAATCTCTGGTACCAAAAATACCTGGATGACCAGCCAATGCGGAGCAATGAATTTCAGACATCACTCTCTTTCTCCACTGGTCAGGAACGTACAATTTTCCCATACGGCAATGCTCAGGTTTATCCTCCTGAAATTCCTCCAGGGCGCGTCTCAAATCGGGCGAAATGGCAGAAAGAACTACCCCCTCACCTAGGATGGTTGCAGGCTCGGTCACATTAAGAGAATCGGCAAAGAAACTCATAGAAAGGGCGTCTGCCTTAACATTGTTAGTTCCCGGAAGAAAAGAGACCACAAAATTAAAACGCGTGAAAAACAAGGCCCATCTAGCCTGCCTAGGACTCAAGCGTTTGGCCGACTCCAGATAAATCAAATTTTTGTGATCGGTGAGGACCACAACTTGCTGTCTAGCTCCCTCCAACCAATGTCTCCACTCCTCAAATGCCCATTTCATGGCCAACAATTCCCGATTCCCCACATCATAGTTGCGTTCAGATGGGGAGAACTTTCGAGAAAAGAAGGCACAGGGATTCATCTTAGAAGTCACAGGGTCTTTTTGGGACAAAACAGCTCCTGCACCAATCTCAGAAGCATCTACCTCCACCTAAAATGGAAGTGAGACATCAGGTTGCCGTAAAACTGGATCTGAAGTAAATCTCCGCTTAAGCTCCTGAAATGTTGAGACAGCCTCAGGAGACCAATTCAGCACATCAGCGCCCTTCTTGGTCAGATCAGTCAGTGCTTTGACAATACCAGAAAAATTACCTATAAATTTACGATAGAAATTGGCAAAACCCAAAAACTTCTGGAGGGCCTTTAAAGAAGTAGGCTGAACCCAATCAAAAATGGCCTGTACCTTGGCCGGGTCCATTTCAATAGTCGATGGAGACAAGATAAATCCCAAAAATGAAATCCTCTGTACACCAAAGAGGCATTTCGATCCCTTAACAAACAGGCAATTCTCCCTCAAAATCCGGAACACAGTCCGGACGTGTTCCACATGAGAATCCCAATCACTAGAAAAGATCAAAATATCATCCAGATAGATGATCAAAAACTTATCCACAAAGTCACAGAAAATATCGTTCATAAAGGACTGGAAGACAGAAGGGGCATTAGTAAGCCCAAAAGGCATCACCAGGTAATCAAAATGTCCCTCCGGAGTATTAAACGCCATCTTCCATTCATCCCCGTGCTTGATGCAAATAAGATTATACGCTCCCTGGGGTCAAGCTTAGTAAACCAGCAGGCACTCTTAACTCTGGAGAATAAATCAGACATCAGAGGTAACGGGTACTGATATTTAAGTCATTTTGTTAAGGGAACGATAATCAATACACGGTCTTAATGAACCATCTTTCTTGGCCACAAAAAAAACCCAGCACCTAAAGGTGACGAGGATGGTCTAATATGACCCTTCTCCAACGACTCCTTAATATAGGACCGCATAGCATTATGCTTGGGTACTGATAAGTTGAAAAGCCGACCCTTGGGAAATTTACACCCAGGAATCAACTCAACTGCACAGTCATAACTCCTATGAGGAGGCAAAGACGCAGACTTGCTCTCACTAAATACATCAGAAAAATCGGCTAGATAATCAGGAATATCATGAGACTGAGGAGAGGTGGAGAAAGCAGGAGTGTCCCCAAGAACACACTGACAACCCCAACTCACCACAGACCCAGACTTCCAATCCAAAACTGGATTATGAGTTTGCAAACAGGGAAAACCCAGAACAATAGTATCATGCAAATTATGCAGCACCAAAAATTTACAATTTTCTTGGTGGTCTGGGGCAACTTGCATTATCACCTGGATCCAAAACTGAGGTTTATTCTCCACCAAAGGAGTAGCATCAATACCCCTCAAAGGAATAGGCGTCTGCAGAGGCGTCATTTAAAAACCACAACGTTTAGCAAAGTCCAAATCCATCAGATTCAACGCTGCTCCTGAATCCACGAAAGCCTTAGTAGAAAACGTGGATAAGGAGCAGATCAGAGTAATTGCCAAAAGGAACTTAGGTTGTACACTACCCACAGCAAATGTGTGTGCAAAACATTTCTCTCATTTAGGGCAGACAGAAATAGTATGAGAGGCGTCTCCACATAAAAAACACAGCTTATTACGCCTTCTAAACTTCTGACGTTGCGCCCTAGACAAAACCCCATCACATTGCACAGGTTCAGACGTTTTTTCAAAAGGTGGCAGCGCCTCCCGTGTAGTCTTACGTTCACGTAAATGCCGATCAACTTGAATGGCTAATGACAAAGAATCATCCAGACAAGAGGGAACAGGAAATCCCACCATAACATCCTTTACGGTGTCTGATAAACCCTTCTGAAAGAGAGCTGCCAATGCACTATCATTCCATGTAGTAAGGACCGCCCACTTTTGGAATTTTTGACAGTATAACTCTGCAGAATCCTGACCCTGGTTTAATGCCAACAGGGTTCTCTTAGCTTGATCAACAGCATTAGGTTCATCATACAACAACCCCAAGGCCTGAAAAAATGCATCCACATTAGTCAGAACAGGATTTTCAGGTGTCAGAGAAAAAGCCCAATCCTGGGGATAGCCGCGCAGCAAGGAGATGACAATTTTAACCTGCTGCACAGAGCTCCCCGATGAGTTAGGCTTCAAGGCAAGAAATAATTTAAAATTATTCTTAAAATTCAGAAATTTAGACCGATCCCCAGAAAACACATCAGGAGTAGGGATCTTAGGTTCAGCAGCATGTGACTGAATGAGGTAGGTGGAAATTCCCTGCACTTCAGCAGCAAGTTGCTCCACACGATCAGACAATTGCTTAATCTCCATTAGGAAAAAAAAAAAATCCTCCTACGGCCCCAGAAAAAAAAGAGGAGAAATAAATTAAAAACAAAAAAATTCTGACACTTTTTTTTTTTTTAACAACTTTTTCCTGCTTTTGAGTACCCTAGAATCTGCGGTATGGCTGGTGATTCTGTTATGACTGGGTCACCGAGGAGAAAAAAAACAAAACAAGCTAACTCACAGAAAACCAGAGAGGTTGGTAACTATGCAGATTGCAGATCCCTGATCCTAACCACACAACTAGCAGCAGCCGTGGAGCGTACCTACGATGGTCTTAGACGCTTCGTCACAGCCGGAGGACTAAATAAGCCTGAAGCGAGAAGAGGGGAAAACTAACTGCCCCAGAGCAGACCCCAAAGGAAAGACAGCCCCGACACAAGTATTGACGGTGAAACAAGATGAAAGCACAAACACAGGCAGGAAAATAGGCTGTGCAAACGATGGGGCCCAAACTAACTAGAAAGGATAGGAAAGGAAAAACACTGTCTGCAATCTGCAAAAAACCCTACAAAAATAAAGTCCAACACTTCTGATAGCAAAATTTTAACCCTGAGGTCACTAGACTTCTCCCACTATATCAGCACTCTGAAATATTCTGAGACAGAGCAAAAAGAGGCCAATCTAATAAGGGACAAAAAGCAAATTGGCAAATACAGATAAATAAGAGTGGAAATCTAGCGCAGCCCCAGCCGGGGCTGGCTGACCACACAAAAACTGAATAGACCAACAAAATCAGTGTGAACATTAGCAGAAAAACTTAGCTTTAGATGACTGTAACAGAGCTGAAAACCAAGACCTGACAAGCCAGAAGGAATCACCAGCACCAGACTAGGGCGTCGGCTGTCTTAAATCCAGTCTGAGCGTCCAATCGTCATCCTCATTATCAGGTGGCAGATTTCTACTGATTAAATCAGCCTCACTACCTCCAGTTACTACCAGAGGGAGCCTGGAAGGAGAACTCACAACTGGTGGACCGAAAAATGAACTCACAAAACAAGTCCTGCCTGTTGTATACTAAATACAAATCCTGCCTGTTGTATACTAAATACAAATCCTGCCTTTTGTACTCCAATCCTGCCTGCTGTATTCTAAGTACAAATCCTGCCTGCTATACTCTAAGTGCAAATTCCGCTTGATGCACTCTGAAACAAATTCTGCCTGCTGCACTCTGAAGCAAATCCCACTTTCTGCACTCTGAAGCAAATCCTGCATGCTGCACTCTGAAGCAAAACTTGTTTGCAGCACTCTGACACAAACTCTGTCTCTGACAAAAACTCTTGAAATATATATATATTCCGGCACTCGTTGCCATTGCTCCAACACCATGCAGGCATGAACAGAGGCTAGATCCCGTTACCTGTAATCCTTTCCTACAGCAGATTCTGCTTGAAAAAGGCATGCTTGTGCCGAAGCGCTGCAGAAGATAATCTGTCTTTCTATTGATTTTTGCCTTTTTGTATGGTGGTGGTATTTGCCTCATTGTTCTTCATCGGACAATAAATTTTTATTTGAGTGCCCAAGCTTTTTTGTTATTTGACAAAAACTCTGTCAGCTGCACTCTGATTTGAACTTGATCAGCTGCACTCTGATACAAGCTCTGCCTGCTGCTCTATCCAGTCGGTCCTTTGGGTCCAGCTGCTGTGCGACAGTTGGTCTGCCCTGGAGTGGCACTTGGCATTCATCGGGAGCCAAGTCCAACCTCACCATCAGAGACTCTAGTGAATAGTCAGGAGATCACTTAGTCACATCCCTCCAGACTCTCTGCGGTTTGTGGCACAGTGGTTCCACAAACCACGACCGTGACAGTTTGTTCAGGCCATGGATCCCGCTGGATCCTGGAACCTGCCTGTACGGACGATGTACCAGGAGCTTTGCCAACAGAAGAACACACAGGAAGAGCTGTCTACACAGTTGCAGTCCTTAAACACTAAGTTGGAGGCCTTAAACATCCCTCCAGAGTTCCAGCAAGTCGAAACAGCGGTGTCTCCTCCAGAGACTTCCCAGACAATTTGCTTAGTTCGAGATCCTGGCCTCCAACTCACATCCCCACCACATTTTGACGGCAATCCAAAGCTTTGCCATGGGTTCATCAACCAGTGCCGGCTACATTTTGAACTTCTTCCACACCACTTCCTGTTGGACCGAGCAAAGGTGGCACTTCTTATGTCGCACCTTTGAGGCGAGGCTCTGGCATGGTTGAACCCATTGTGGGAGAGAGAGGATCTGATCATCTCCAACTTGCATGCATTCTTGGAAGCTTTTTGCAAAGTGTTCGATGAACCAGGGCAAACCACCTCTGCAGCTTTTGCTTTGCTCTGTTTATGTCAGACCAGTTCTTCTGTGCAGCAATTTGCTTTACGGTTTTGCACACTGGCGTCCAAACTCAGATGGAACAATGAAACTTTGCTGGTGACATTCTGGGAGAGGCTTTCCAGAGATATTACGGATGAGCTAGCAGGTCGAGACCTACCAACCACCCTCAAAGACCTGACCTCTCTCGCATCCATATAGACCTCCGATTCCGTGAATGTGCTAGTGAAGTAGCGCGAGAAAGTAAGCCGCAGCACCTGGCTCCATTTTTTCAAGGACTGGAGAAGCTGCGGCATCTTGGGGTGTTAGGAGAGGTCTCTGTAAACAGAAAGGACATCCCTCAACCCCTGATTCTTATTGTGGCTGTGAAAACAGGTGAATCCCAGTTTGTTGAGTCAGCATATTTGGATTCCGGGGCAGCCGTAAATTTCATCCTTCAGGCTGTAGTGGATCGGTTCCAAATCCCAGTTCATCCACTCCAGAACCCCCTGGAAATAACATCTGTCGATGGGAAAACTCTTTGGGAGACGGTTCATTTTGCTACTGAGCAGCTTGAGGTCCATTTTGGGATGCTCCGTACGGAGAAAATGGTCTTCTATGTCCTCTCCAACATGTCTCATGCCTTTCTCTTGGGCCTATCATGGCTATATCAGCACGAACCTTTGTTGAACTGGAGAACTGGAGAGGTGCTCTGCTGGGGTCATTTCTGTCATGGGAGGTATCTGGCTCCCGTACACCCGGCTAAGGCCCCATCTAGTCCGGCATCGCTGCCCTGTTTGACGTCTGCCTATTGGCCCTTTGCCGACTTATTTGACAATAAGGAGGTAGAGATTTTGCGCCCCTTCAGGCTGTATAACTGCCCTATCAGACTGATTCCAGTGTCTACACCCCCTAGTGGCCGAATTTACCCTTTGCCCCAGCTGGGACTAAAGCTATGTCAAACTATTTCCAGGAGAATTTGGCTAGGGGGTTCATTCAGAAATCCTCCTCTACTGCTGGGGCCGGGTTTTTCTTCATCAAGAAGAAGGACGGATCTCTTCGACCTTGTATAGACTGTCGAGGTCTCAACCAGATCACGGTGAAGAATTAATATCCTATCCCACTGATTCCAGAGTTGTTTGACTGATTAAGAGGTGCCAGGATCTTCACCAAATTAGATTTAAGAGGCGCCTACAATCTAATCCGCATTCGCTGGGGAGACGAATGGAAGACGGCTTTCAACACCAGGGACGGACATTATGAATACCAAGTGATGCCCTTCGGTCTCAGTAATGTATCGGCCATTTTCCAAGAGTTTGTCAATGATATCTTCTGGGACCTGCTTTATACCTGAGTTGTGGTGTGCCTGGACGATATCCTGATATTTTCCCCGGATATGGCCCACCACAGACAAGCAGTTCAGCAATTTCTTCAGCATCTTAAGGAGAATTGACTCTACGCCAAGTATGAGAAGTGCATTTTTGACAGTCCTCTCTTCCTTTCTTGGGATACATTGTCTCAGATACTGGACTCAGGAAGGATCCCAAGAAGGTCTCTTCCATCCTTAAATGGCCACTGCCTGTGGGAGTCAAAGCAATCCAAAGATTCCTTGGCTTTGCTAATTATTATCGGCAATTTATTCTGCACTTCTCCACTCTGACTGCTCCCATCTCTGCCATGACCCGAAAGGGAGCCGATCCAAAAAACTGGTCCCCGAAGCTGAAGAGGCCTTCTGCTCTCTCAAACGGTGCTTCTCCACCTCACACGTTCTGCAATGTCCGGATCTGAATAAACAGTTCTTCCTTGAGGTGGAAGTATCCTCATTAGGGGCCAGAGCTGTGCTTACGCAGAAGTCCTCCTCGGGTCGCCGCTTGTCAAGCGGCTTCTTCTCCAAGACTTTCTCTGCTCCAGAATGTGACTACTCCATTGGAGACCGGGAGCTGATTGCCATTAAGATGGCTCTGGAGGAGTGGCGATACCTGGTGGAGGACGCAGTTTATCCAGTAGTGATCTACATGGACCATAAGAACCTGGCATATCTCCAGTCCACTCAGAGACTTAATCCTCGCCAAGCCAGGTGGTCTTTGCTTTTTGCCCTCTTTAACTTTCTTTTTCATTTCAGATCCGGTGACAAGAATGTCAGAGCTGATGCCCTCTCTCGCTCATTTCTGTCTGGGGACCAAGAGAAGGATCCTCAATTTATCATTGAACACTCTAAGGCTAGTTTCACACTAGCGTTACCGGGCGCAGCGCTCGGCCGCCGATAAGCTCCGCCCCGGCCACGCCCCTTCCGGTCAGCTCCTTCTATGGTCGCATGACACTGCATAACAGGAAACAAATATGGATTTCATCTCTTTGGTAGACACTGCTGATGAAAATGATAGTAGTGTAATAATAATATAAAATAATAATATAATTATCCGTCCAGCAGTCAAAGGGGTGGTATAGTTGTGATGAATCATAAAATGTACCAAAACTAGTGTTGAGCGATACCATCTGATATTGTGAAATATCGGATCGGATTGTATCGGACCGATACCCGGGTATCACTGATTCCGATACCGGAAACCAATGGAAGTCTATGGGACAGAAATATCGGAATTAAAAAAAACCCTTTCTTTCCTTGCACATCCAGTTCGGGAGGGGGGAAGAGTGTGGGCGGTGCGTGGGCAGACACTGTGCGTGTCTGTGTGTGCAGGCGGGGTCTGTACGGACAGTAGTAGTCCCATCATCCGGCTAATGTGTTGAATGTAAAAAAAACATACATACTACATACATACTACATATATACAACATTCATGCAACATACATACATACTACATGCATACTTCATATATACAACATTCATGCAACATACATACATACATACTACATGCATACTACATATATACTAAATTCATACTACATACATACTTCATATATACTACATTCATACAACATACATACATACAACATACATACTACATATATACAACATTCATACAACATACTGTACATACATACTACATAATACATGCATACTTCATATATACAACATTCATACAACATACATACATACATGCATACTACATACATACTACATATATACTACATTCATACAACATACATACATACTACATACTACATACATACTTCATATATGCTACATTCATACAACATACATACATACTACATACATACTACATATATACTACATTCATACAACATACATACATACTACATACATACTTCGTATATACTACATTCATACAACATACATACATAGTACATACTACATACATACTACATACATACAACATACATAAAACATGCTACAGACATACAACATACATACTACATACATACAATACATTCATACATTCATACAATACATAGATATAGACAAACAGTACATATAACATAGAGTACATACTCACCATCACTTGTCACTTTGATCCCCGAAGCCAGTGTCATCTGTAAAAAAATATTAAAATAACAAACAACCGATATACTCCCTGATCCACAGAAATCCACGAGTGTCCCATGACGATCTCCCGTGGAGAAGAGCAGCATCAGCTGATACAACCGCGCTCTAGGGGCTCCAGGAACACAATGACGGGAGGTAGGTATCCTTCCGCACTGTATTCCTCCGCCACTGTAAAAAAAATAGTCCCTAGTCTCACTTTTGGCATTGCTGTGTGAGAAAGTTCCCACGCAGCTTTTGCCATAAAGTGAGACCAGTAAGCTATAGAAACTTCTCAGTGATGCACTGCAGGAGATCGTCGTGGGACACTCGTGGATTTCTGCGGATCAGGGAGTATATCGGTTGTTTGGTAGTTTAATATTTTTAACAGTGAGAATGACACTGGCTTCGGGAATCAAAGTGACAAGTGATGGTGAGTATGTACTCTATATTATATGTACTGTATGTCTATATGTATGTATTGTATGAATGTATGAATGTATTGTACGTAGTATGTATGTAGTATGTATGTTGTATGTATGTAGCATGTTGTATGTATGTAGTAAGTATGTAGTATGTAGTATGTATGTATGTTGTATGAATGTAGTATATATGTAGTATGTATGTAGTATGTATGTTGTATGAATGTAGTATATATGTAGTATGTATGTAGTATGTATGTATGTTGTATGAATGTAGTATATACAGTATGTAGTATGTATGTTGCATGAATGTAGTATATATGTAGTATGTATGTATGCTGTATGAATTTAGTATATATCTAGTATGTATGTAGTATGTATGTATGTTGTATGAATGTAGTATATATGTAGTATGTATGTAGTATGTATGTATGTTGTATGAATGTAGTATATACAGTCATATGTTAAAGTTTGGGCACCCCTATTAATGTTAACCTTTTTTCTTTATAACAATTTTGGTTTTTGCAACAGCTATTTCAGTTTCATATATCTAATAACTGATGGACTCAGTTATATTTCTGGATTCAAATGAGGTTTATTGTACTAACATAAAATGTGCAATCTGCATTTAAACAAAATATGACCGGTGCAAAAGTATGGGCACCCTTATCATTTTCTTGATTTGAACACTCCTAGCTACTTTTTACTAACTTCCTGAAGCACTAAATTGGTTTTGTAACCTCATTGAGCTTTGAACTTCATAGCCAGGTGTATCAAATCATGAGAAAAGGTGGCCACTTGCAAGTAGTTCTCCTATTTGATTCTCCTATGAAGAGTGGCATCATGGGCTCCTCAAAACAACTCTCAAATGATCTGAAAACAAAGATTATTCAACATAGCTTTTCAGGGGAAGGATACAAAAAGTTTTCTCAGAGATTTAACCTGTCAGTTTCCACTGTGAGGAACATAGTAAGGAAATGGAAGAACACAGGTACAGTTCTTGTTAAGCCCAGAAGTGGCAGGCCAAGAAAAATATCAGAAAGGCAGAGAAGAAGAATGGTGAGAACAGTCAAGGACAATCCACAGATCACCTCCAAAGACCTGCAGCTTCATCTTGCTGCAGATGGTGTCACTGTGCATCGGTCAACAATACAGCGCACTTTGCACAAGGAGAAGCTGTATGGGAGAGTGATGCGAAAGACGCCGTTTCTGCAAGCATGCCACAAACAGAGTCTCCTGAGGTATGCAAAAGCACATTTGGACAAGCCAGTTACATTTTGGAAGAAGATCCTGTGGACTGATGAAACAAAGATTGAGTTGTTTGGTCATACAAAAAGGCGTTATGCATGGAGGCTAAAAAACACAGCATTCCAAGAAAAACATTTGCTACCCACAGTAAAATTTGGTGGAGGTTCCATCTTGCTTTGGGGCTGTGTGGCCAATGCCAGCACTGGGAATCTTGTTAAAGTTGAGGGTCGCATGGATTCAACTCAGTATCAGCAGATTCTTGACAATAATGTGCAAGAATCAGTGACGAAGTTGAAGTTACGCAGGGGATGGATATTTCATCAAGACAATGATCCAAAACACCGCTCCAAATCTATTCAGGCATTCATGCAGAGGAACAATTACAATGTTCTGGAATGGCCATCCCAGTCCCCAGACCTGAATATCATTGAACATCTGTGGGATGATTTGAAGCGGGCTGTCCATGCTCGGCAACCATCAAACTTAACTGAACTGGAATTGTTTTGTAAACAGGAATGGTCACAAATACCTTCATCCAGGATCCAGGAACTCATTAATAGCTACAGGAAGCAAATAGAGGCTGTTATTTTTGCAAAAGGAGGATCTACGAAATATTAATGTCACTTTTATGTTGAGGTGCCCATACTTTTGCACCGGTCAAATTTTGTTTAAATGCAGATTGCACATTTTATGTTAGTACAATACACCTCATTTGAATAAAGAAATATAACTGAGTCCATCAGTTATTAGATATATGAAGCTGAAATAGCTGTTGCAAAAACCAAAATTGTTATAAAGAAAAAAGGTTAAGATTAATAGGGGTGCCCAAACTTTAACATATGACTGTATGTAGTATGTATGTATGTAGTATGTATGTATGTTGCATGAATGTAGTGTATATGTAGTATGTATGTAGTATGTGGTATGTATGCTGTATGAATGTAGTATATATGTTGTATGTATGTATGTATGTATGATGTATGAATGTAGTATATTTGTAGTATGTATGTATGTTGTATGAATGTAGTATATATGAAGTATGTATGTAATATGTATGTATGTTGTATGAATGTAGTATATATGTAGTATGTATGTAGTATGTTGGCTAATGTGTCAATCACTGTCATTGTAGCAGGCATCGCCTGATGGGACTTGTAGTCCCATCGGACGATGCCTGCACACACACACACAACCCCCGGCAGGCCCGCACAGACCCCCGGCAGCCCGCACAGACACCCGGCAGGCCTGCACAGACCCCCAGCAAGCCCGTACAGACCCCCAGCAGCCCGCACAGACCCCCGGCAGGCCAGTACAGACCCCCGGCAGGCCTGTACAGACCCCCGGCAGCCCACACAGAGCCCCGGCAGGCCCGCACAGACCCCCGGCAGGCCCGCACAGACCCCAGGCAGGCCCGCACAGACCGCGCATCATGATGACATCATTTCAGCAGCCAATCACAGCCATGCCATTAGTTAACATGGCTAACACAACTGGCTCATTGTATTATGGGAACTTCCGATTCCAGTATTCGATATTGTAAAAATATCGGTACTCGGTATCGGAATTCCGATACAGCGAATATCGGCCGATACCCAATATTTGCGGTATCGGAATGCTCAACACTAACCAAAACGAATCCTTGAGGCTTTCAGGCGATACCATCACATACAAACGGATCTCTTCCGACCCTACTTTATTATATATGAAAAAATTTAACTTATTAGCCCTTAAAGGCAAATCCAACGGTAGCTTAAACAAAAAGGAATTCCTATTTATCTATAATAAAACCCCTTCTATAGCAATCTTCTATCATATCCCCAAAATACACAAGAGCATTGAAAACCCCCCCACGCAGACCAATTATATCTGGCATCAGCTGCCTAACCGCGAATTTATCAAAGTATGTGGACACTCACCTACAAAAGTGTATGACTTTGTTACTAGCGTACCTTAACCCCTTTTTGACATTAGATGTACTATCCCATCCACGGTACCCGGGCCCCTATGACCGGGGCTGGGATAGTACATCTAAGCGATCAGAGGCGCTCCCGGGGGGGTGCCTCTGATCGCGGCAGGGGTGTCAGCTGATTATCACAGCTGACACCCGGCACTATGTGTCCGGGGTGGTCATGGAACACCCCCGACACACTAACCCCTGGCACACTGCAATCAAACATGATCGCAGTGTACTGGAGGTTTAGGGAAGCATCGGCAGGGGAGCTTCCCTGACACCCCCACAGCAGCATGATGTGCAGCGCTGTTACGGGGGCCTCCTTCCCGGCAGGTCCCCGGATCCAATATGGCCTTCGGGGGCCTGCAGGGAGGCAGCTTCCTCAGTGCCTTCAGAGAGCAGACTCTGAGAAAGCCTCCAGCAGTGCCTGCAGATCGCCGATCTGACACACTGCTGTGCAAGGTGTCAGATCAGCGATCTGACATATTACAATAATGCCCCCCCCCCGGGACAATATAATAAAGTAAAAAAAAGTGTAAAAATAATTTATAAAATATCGCTAAATAAATTTAAAAAAAAAAATTCCCTAATAAATTCATTTTTTGGAAATAAAAAACAAAATAAAACAATAAAAGTACACATATTTGGTATCACTGCATCTGTAACGACCCACCCTATAAAACTGTCCCACTAGTTAACACCTTTAGTGAACCCCTTAAAAAATAAAAATAAAAAATGAAGCAAAAACAATGCTTTATAATCATACAGCCGAACAAAAAGTGCAATAATGCGCGATCGATCAAAAAGGCGCATATAAATAACCATGGTACCGCTGAAAACGTCATCTTGTCCCACAAAAAATGAGCCACAATATAGCATAATCGGCGAAAAAATAGAAAAGTTATAGCTTGCAGAATAAAGCGATGCAAAAATAATTATTTTATATATAAAATTGTTTTCATTTCATAAAAGTGACAAAACATACAAAAATGGCATAAATGAGGTATCGCTGTAACCGTACTGACCCAAAGAATAAAACCGCTTCATCAATTTTACTGGACACGGAACGGTGTAAACGCACCCCCCAAAAGAAATTCATGAAATGCTGTTTTTTGTTCATTCTGCATCCCAAAAATCGGAATAAAAAGCGATCAAAAAATGTCAACTCGTCCCGCAAAAAATAAAACCTCACATGACTTGGTGGGTCAAAATATGGAAAAATTATAGCTCTCAAAATGTGGTGATGCACAAACTATTTTTACAATAAAAAGCATCTTTTAGCGTATGACAGCTGCCAACCATCAAAAACCCACCATATATAGTAAATCAAACCCCCATTATCACCCCCTTAGTTGGGAAAAAATAATAAAATTAAAAAAATGTATTTATTTCCATTTTCCCACAGGGTTAGGGCTAGGGCTAGGGTTAGGGCTAGGGTTAGGGCTAGGGCTAGAGTTAGGGCTAAGGTTAGGGATACGGCTAGGGTTAGGGCTTCGGTTAGGGCTAGGGCTGAGTTTAGGGTAAGGGGTGTGTTGGGGTTAGGGTTGGAGTTAGAATTGGGGGTTTCCACTGTTTAGGCATATCGGGTGGTCTCCAAACGCAACATGGCGTCAGATCTCAATTCCAGGCAATTCTGTGTTGAAAAAGTCAAACAGTGCTCCTTCCCTTCAAACCTCTGCCATGTGCCCAAACAGTGGTTTACCCCCATATATGGGGTATCAGCCTACTCAGGACAAATTGCACAACAACTTCAATTTCTCCTGATACCCTTAGGAAAATTAAAAATTGGGGCAAAAATGTCATTTTTGCAGAAAAAATATGATTTTTTTATTTTTATGACTCTAGGTTATAAACTTCTGCAAAGCACTTCGGGGGGTTCAAAGTGCTCAACACACATTTAGGTATGTTCCTTGGGGGCTCTAGTTTCCAAAATGGGGTCACTTGTGGGGGGTTTCAACAGTTTAGACACATCAGAGGCTCTCCAAACGTGACATGACACCCGCAGACCATTCCATCAAAGTCTGCATTCCAAAATGTCACTACTTCACTTCCAAGCTCTGACGTGTGCCCATACAGTAGTTTTCTCCCACATATGGGGTACCAGCATACTCAGGACAAATTGGACAACAACTTTTGGGGTCCAATTTCTCCTGTTACCCTTGGGAAAATAAAAAAATTGGGGACTAAAAGATCATGTTAGTGGAAAAAATATGATTTTTTTTATTTTCATGCCGGGAGTTATAAACTTCTGTGAAGCACTTGGGGGTTCAAAGTGCTCACCACACATCTAGATAAATTCCTTGGGGGGTCTAGTTTCCAAAATGGGGCCCGTTCTGGGGGGTTTCAACAGTTTAGGCACATCACAGGCTCTCCAAACGTGACATGACACCCGCAGACCATTCCATCAAAGTCTGCATTCCAAAACGTTACTACTTCACTTCCAAGCCCCGACGTGTGCCCATAGAGTAGTTTTCTCCCACATATGGGGTATCAGCGTTCTCATAACAAGTTGGACAACAACTTTTGGGGTCCAATTTCTCCTGTTACCCTTGGGAAAATAAAAAAATTGGGGACTAAAAGATCATGTTTGTGGAAAAATTATGATTTTTTTTATTTTCACGCCACGACGTTATAAACTTCTGTGAAGCACTTGGGGGTTCAAAGTGCTCACCACACAACTGAATAAGTTTCTTGGGGGGTCTAGTTTCCAAAATGGTGTCATTTGTGGGAGGTTTCCACTGTTTTTGCACATCAGGGGCTTTCCAAACGCGACATGGCGTCCAATCTCAATTCCAGCCAAAAAAGTCAAATGACGCTGTTTCCCTTCCAAGCTCTGCCATGCACCCAAATAGTCATTTACCCCCACATATGGGGTATCAACGTACTCAGGACAAATTTCACAATTAACTTTTGAGGTCCTGTTACCCTTGCGAAAATAAAAATTTGGGGTGAAAAGATAATTTTTGTGGAAAAAATATGATTTTTTAATTGTACTGCTGTACGTTATAAACTTCTGTGAAGCCCTTTGGGGTTCAAAGTTCTCACCACATATCTAGATAAGTTCCTTGGGGTGCCTAGTTTCCAAAATCGTGTCATTTGTGGGGTGTTTCTACTGTTTTGGCACATCAGGGGCTTTCCAAACGCGACATGGCGCCCAATCTCAATTCCAGCCACAAATTAAAATGACGCTGCTTCCCTTCCGAGCTCTACCATGCGCCCAGATAGTCATTTTATCCCCACATATGGGGTATCAATGTACTCAGGACAAATTTCACAATAACTTTTGGGGTCCTGTTACCCTTGGGAAAATAAAAATTGGGGGTGAAAAGATTATTTTTGTGTAAAAAATATGATTTTTTAATTGTACTGCTGTACGTTATAAACTTCTGTGAAGCCCTTTGGGGTTCAAAGTTCTCACCACACATCAAGATAAGTTCCTTGGGGGGTCTAGTTTCCAAAATGGTGTCATTTGTGGGGGGTTTCCACTGTTTTGGCACATCAGGGGCTTTCCAAACACGACATGGCGTTCAATCTCAATTCCAGCCAAAAAAGTCAAAGGGTGCTGCTTCCCTTCTGAGCTCTGCCATGCGCCCAAATAGTCATTTACCCCACATATGGGGTATCGGTGTACTCAGGGCAAACTGCACAATAACTTTTGGGGGCTGTTACCCTTGAGAAGATAAAAATTGGGGGTGAAAAGATCATTTTTATAGAAAAAATATGATTTTTTAATTGTACGGCTGTACATTATAAACTTTTGTGAAGCCCTTGGGGGTTCAAAGTTCTCACCACATATCTAGATAAGTTCCTTGGGGGGGTCTAGTTTCCAAAATGGGGTCACTTGTGGGGGGTTTAAACTGTTTAGGCACATCATGGGCTCTCCAAACGTGACACGGCGTCCGATCTGATTTCCAGCCAATTTTGCATTGAAAAAGTCAAACGGTGCTCATTCCCTTCCGAGCTCTGCCATGCGCCAAAACAGTGGTTCCCCCCACATATCAGGTATCAGCGTACTCAGGACAAATTGCACAATAACAATTTCCTCTTTTACCCTTGGTAAAATGAAAAAAATTGAACCTGAAGTAATTTTTTTGTGAAAAAAAGTTAAATGTTCATTTTTTTATTAAACATTCAAAAAATTCCTGTGAAGCACCTGAAGGGTTAATAAACTTCTTGAATGTGGTTTTGTTTACCATGAGGGGTGCAGTTTTTATAATGGTGTCACTTTTGGGTATTTTCTATCATATAGACCCCTCAAATTGACTTCAAATGTTATGTGGTTCCTAAAAATAAAATGGTGTTGTAAAAATGAGAAATTGCTGGTCAACATTTAACCCTTATAACTTCCTAACAAAAAAAAAAATTTGGTTCCAAAATTGTGCTGATGTAAAGTAAACATGTGGGAAATGTTATTTATTAAGTTTTTTGTGTTCCATATCTCTGTGATTTAAGGGCATAAAAATTCAAAGTTGGAAAATTGCAAAATTTCCGTTTTTTTCACAAATAAACGCAAGTTATTTGAATGAAATTTTACCACTAACATGAAGTACAATATGTCTTGAGAAAACATTGTCAGAATCACCGGGATCCATGGAAGTGTTCCAGAGTTATGACCTCATAAAGGGACAGTGGTCAGAATTGTAAAAATTGGCCCGGTCATGAACGTGCAAACCACCCTTGGGGGTAACGGGGTTAAGGACACTACTCATTCTTTACAAATTCTAGATTCCCTAGAGTGGACGAGCAACTCCATTATGGAAACTCTAGACATCAAGTCCTTGTACACTGTCATTGATCCCCAGCTAGGTTGCCAGGCAGCCAAATTTTTCCTTGATGCTCTAAACATATACAAGGAACTTCAGATACAATTTATCATTGATAGTATCAAATTCATCATGAAACACAATTATTTCCTATATGATAAACAGTTTTACGTCCAAACGCATGGCACTGCGAAGGGCATGCGATTCGCGCCAAGTTTTGCTAATATTTATGTAGGCATGTGGGAACATAATACTATCTATATATATGGCAGTTTACACAAAGGCCTTAGACTCTGGCGTTGACTAATAGACGACATCTTGCTCGTCTGGGATGGTACACTAGGGGATCTACAAATTTTTCTCTCTAACCTTAATTCTATTAACTATGGCCTTGAATTTACACCAACTTATAGCCAGATGAGTGTAAATTTTCTTGATTTGACTATATATGTGGAACATGGCAAAATAATCACAAAGGGGTACCATAAGGATGTTGACTCTAATAGTTTCATCCATATTAGCAGCTGTCATCTGCTAACTTGGCTTACTAATATACCAAACAACCAATATATGAGAATAAGGAGGAACTGTTCCAACATTGAGTACTATAATGGTGAAACAAATTATCTAACCAATCAATTTGTGGAAAAAGGTTATGAACTTGAATCCCTAATCAAAACGAAACAAGAGGTGAAAACTATGTCCAGACCCTCTCTAATTAATTAACCTCCTAAGAACGATACCCCTCCAACCATTCAGGAACAAATAAAACGATTACCCATCATAACCCAATTTCATTCTGTTCACAAATTATTTAATAAAATTGTATCTAAACAGTGGCCACTATTATGCAAGGACAAGTGTATAGGTGATCTGTTACCAAGCCAACCCAGATTCATCTATATCAAGGCCCAGAATCTGGGTCTCCTGCTGGCACCAACTACAATAATGCACAATCCTGTCAAAAAGAGTGCCATTCAACAAACCCTCGTAGAGACCAACACATCGGGTTTTTTATCATGTGGTCGGTGCCCTTGTTGTTTAAGAACGGCAACATCCAAGCAGCTACATAAACACTTTATGGACACTACCAATAAAACTATTGTATCAAAGACAATATTACCTGTCAAACAACAGGAGTTATATATACCATGAAGTGTCCATGCAATAAAATATAAGTCGGGAGAGCTAAAAGATGTTTACAGGATAGAATCAAGGAACATCTTGACAACATAAACAAGGGTTTTAAGGGACACCAACTATCGCGACTTTTTTTAGATAAACATAAACGGTCCTGTCAAGGGGTTTCCTATTATGACATACAAGTAGTCCCGAAAAATCCTAGAAGAGGCGTCTATATAAAAGCCATGTCACACACAGGCACATTCATATTAACTTTTATCTGCATTTTTATCTAGTCAAACTCATGAAAATTTTCATTATTTGAGGCGCATGTGGCTACAAATCAATTAAAAATGCAGCTTATTACCTACAACCAAAGTACTACGTCTATACATCAAACTCATTGACTAATTCTATTCAGGTTAACTAATGAACTAATTTGATCCATAGACCGACACAGGTTTAATCAATTAACAATCAGAGTAGACACTGGTGAGATACAGGGCACTGGTATATAAGGATGAGTGCCCAGAGTTCTGCAGCATATCCCTGATGAAGAGGGGCGACACCCCTTGATACGTGTAGGATTGAGTCTATCGCGCACCCGTCCTGCTTCTTCATGACGTCACAGAAGCTTCTCTCCATGCCGCAACCCTCAGCGCTGCTTCTGGCCGGAAAACGTGAGGAGTCGGGGTGTTTCAAGATCGCACTCTCACTGCTAGCCAGCATCGCCACAGCTCAGCAGCAGCTGCATCCAGCCTACCCATGTAAGTGAATAGGCTTTATAAGTAAGCGCACTATCTTTAGGCATTCAGCCCCATGAGGGATTCCTTTTAATTACCACTATCATTTACCGTATTTTCCAGCATATAAGACGACTTTTTAACCCCTGAAAATTGGCTTAAAAGTCGGGGGTCGTCTTATACGCCGGGTGTCGTCTTATATGGTGAGTGCATATGGGGGGAGTAGTCCCGATGAACAAGGAAGGGTGTAAATGGTGTTATCATCCCCCTTTTACCTCATTGGTGGCAGCGGTGCAGTGGCTCCTCCTTCAGCAGTGTGGCGGCTCTGTGCTGGGGTTGGCGGCGGCTCCTCTTTGTTCAGCGTGGGTGCGCTGTGCTGGGGGGCGGCTGCAGAGGCTTTCTGTCCAGTGTCAGGGCTCCTCCGGCATTTCCCTAAAGAAAATGGCCGCCGGAGCCCACGCATGCTCAGATTCAGATCTCGTCCCAAGATCTCGGGAGATGAGATCTGAATCTGAGCATACATGGGCTCCGGCGGCCATTTTCAGGGAGGCCACCGCATCGCAGCAATGGAGCTGCCTGGGCCTCCAGGCTTTGGGGAAATTGCGGAGGAGCCTCCGCAGCTGCCCCCCAGCACAGCGCCCCCACAGATGGAGTAGCCGCCGGTCCCCAGCACAGAGATCCGCAGACAGCACCGCTGCCACCAATGAGGTAAAAGGGGGATGATAACTCCATGTACACCCTCCCTTTGTCATCAGGACCACTCCCCCGCACCCGGCATATAAGATGACACATGGCATATAAGAAGACCCCTGACTTTTAAGAAAATGTTCTATTTTAGCTGGAAAAGTTGGGGGGTCATCTTATACGCCTGGTCGTCTTATACGCCGGAAAATACGGTATATAGCGCACATTATCAGTGTCTCCACCAGCTGGGCTGCCTTCACCTACAAGTTATTTATACCACTTCCGCCTCTATCACAGTAAGTCTATAATTCTCATGGGCTCACACTAATGCTGTGGGGAACCTATTTAATAATTATTCTGCTATCCCTTGAAGCACATCAAACTCCTTTAACTCAGCGCACTGCTAGCAAACACTTTTATCCCAGTTGTTCAGTCATCTCCATAACCCAGCATCCTGTCCAGGGAGCTCTCCATGGACATTCACATTAATCAGTAAGTACTGGGAATTTTCAGTCAGCAGTACTACTGGCAATTGTATTCATTTTTGTATAGGATTTACACTACTATCGTTTTCATCAGCAGTGTCTACCAAACAGATGAAATCCATATTTGTTTCCTGTTATATGCTCTACATTAACTCAATCACTGAGGGAGTAATTTTTTTTTCTTTTAATCTCAGTATAGCACGGTGATTCGTTATCACGTTTATAGTCCAAAATTTTTCAAAGGAACTGGCACAGAGCCTGTCGTTTTCACCAGCTGCACCTAAGATCTATTAGACATCCATCTCTGAGTGGTAAGCACCAGTGTGTATTACTTTATTTTAAAAAAATATCTTACATTTTTACCACCAAAGTTTTGCTTTAGCCCCAGATTTTACATTTTCAAACTGGGAAATGGATAAAAATGACACCAAAATAAGTCCCATAATTTCTGCTGAATGTGGAAATGTGGCGCCCCTGAGGCTCAGTCGCCACAGAGGTACTGCACCTTCTCCTAAGGTGTACTGCCCCAACATCCAGGTAAGGTGGGAACTCCTTGCCACACTCCAACACCTGCATCCCACACACAGGATAGTTCAGCAGAGGACCAGATTGCAGCTCAATGCTTAGTGGGTAACAGAGCACCTTTCGTGGATCCTTGCTTCGTAACACGAGATGTGCTGGGAGGTGGATGGAGTTAGTATAAAAGAAGGGTAAAGATAGGATTTAGAGGTCAGTCCCTTAGGGAGCCGTCTGACACGGTTCAGTTGGAGTTTTAGTCTGACAGAAGGTCAGTCGGGAAGGAACCCGCTCAGTGAGGAGTGGGGGATCCCTGGAAGAAGGGATGGAAGAAGGAGTGCTGCAGCTGCCTCAGTGACCTGAGCCAGCTGGCACGGGAAAGGAAAGAGAAGGAGAGATGAAGAACTGTAACCTGCATTTCCATAAGAGAGAGAAAGACAAGTACGGAACGAAGAGGAGAGAGAACAGAGAGGAGCAGTGGGTTGGATAGGAACCCTGCCTATAGGTTCTCAGCGCGAGGCCGGGGCCCAGTCCCCGAGGTTGTATGGACACTTATGGTTCTGCAGCAGACACCGGTGGAGTAGTTGGCTGTAAATGCACTACTCCCATCAAAGACTTGGGACACAACAGCAAACGAATAGAGAGCCGGGATTCAAGAGAAGGGAGTCCCCGAAGCAGGCTACAACTGTCTGTCATACAAGTGAGAGTTCTAGGAACATCAGACAGGAGGAACTTCAGGGAACCATGGTACTGGAGTTCTTCACACCAAAAGGCGCAATAGAGGAGTCGTTCAGGTAAGGCACATGTTGGCGGGGTGCTGGCAGGGAGAGTCCTATCTCGCCTGGAGGTTGGCTGGGCCTCTACCCCGGAGGACACGGTACTTAAGCGGGCACCTGTGTGCACTATGAACTGTGAGTAAAGCTTTGAAACTGCAAGCTCTGGTGTCCTCCATTCATTCGTCACTAACACCTTCAGCTCCGCCACATCTGAGTACAAACATCTATACCCGTCTGCGCCTCTCCTCATCCATTGCACCTACACTGCCCTGGGACTACAGCTCCACCTGTGGGGAGCTACACCATCTTTGCTGCATCACACCATCAGTCCCAGTGGATCTGCAAGCAGCGTTGGCTTTACATCTTACTTGCCAAACACCACGGGTGGCGTCACGAACTTTCCATATAAACTACCTTACAAACATCACCGCCATTGATATTGGGCGCCCAGGGCCACGGACCGGGTCACCGCTGCTGTAACACCACATCTCCCCCCTGACACCGGCCAGGTACCGAGTACCCCACAGCCCTGGGACGAGGGGGCGACCCAATTTTGGCGTCATGAACAGGATGACGAGACCCGACACCATCGGGTTCTGTGTGCCTGAAATTTGTTGGACTTTGACTTTTTGAAAACGTGCCGAAGACCTGATTTGATAGACTGTAAAATGGACATTAGAAATGGCCGCTGGCACGGAGAAGAAGGGCGTGAAGAGATGGGAGGTCCTAGGAAAAGACCGCGATGAGTCTTGCGCCTCCCCTGCCTGAATTACTATGTGACAGATACATGGCCCACCCCCCGAGGGGTTCGTATACTGGCTTGGTATGGGGGCGCTGGAAGAAGACGCCGCCCCCGGAAGAAGGGGCAGAAGAAGCCAATGGCAGGAAAGGGGCCGAGGCAGGAAGGAGAACACCAGAGCGCCATTTTGGAAAGAGAGTGAAGGAGGCCTTCGGAGCGCGGGGAAGTGCATATCGCCGGCACCATGGCTGACGGCTCCAACCCTGACCCCGGAATGAACTGCCAGCAACTAGAAGACGAAATTACCGAATTGACCACCCATCTGCAGCTGAGGCAGGAGGCCTTGGAGAAGCTGAGATAGCAGCACGCCCCGGCAGGGCCTACGCCTGCTGTACCCTCTCCATCGGTACCCGCCGCTGTGGCACCGGACCTTTTCTGGGCAGATTTAAAGGGGCATACAGCCGCTGCCAGACCACCGGCAGCACACCTTGCTCCCTCCCTGCCGCCGCTACCGGAGGAGTTGTACACAGCCCAGGGAGCTGAAGCGGAGGAAGAGAAGCTCCCGCCTGGACTTGGCGAGGCTGTGCAGGTCCCGCCAGAGACCCCTGCAGATCCAGAACCGCCGGTAGCTCCACTGCCATCCCCGGTGACAGAGATGGGGAAGTGGGGGAGAGCTTTACTGCGGAAGGTACGGCTGGAGCCGGCCCGCACGATTCGACATCTTTCCTATCAGTGCCGACAAGCAGAGTACATACGGTTAGCCAGCCAGCAACAGGACGAGGACATTTCTAGTACCACGTTTAAAACGGTTCCAGAACCCTAGGAGGGGACCACCATTAGAAGATTTTCCTTTTCAAATCTCGTTACCCAGGAGGGTTTGTTGCACCAGTTGTGCCTTTTTCTATTTTGCGCCATGTTGCCTAGTTTTTGATTGGCTGCGTTGTTTTCTGATTGGAACTGAGGAGATGATGGACGCTGTATGATCCAAAACTTTCTTGGAAATAGTTTGCACCTCTTTAGGTGCCCTTTCTTGGTTTTACATATATAGACACTTTGCGAAGATAATGTTTTTGCATGGACACTTTTCGAAGTTGATGTCTACCTCAAAGGACACTGCAAGAAATCCCAGCTGGGAGCGGTGTCCAGCACTCACAAGAATCTTTGCACTGTTTTACTGAAAAGTATTTGATAATGTGTTTTATAATTGAGAAATAGTTTTTATATAGTGAGAATTAGGAATGTCTGCTATAGAGATGAGCAATGTGAATAAAGAATTGAAAGAGACAGGTGACAGACCAGGTATTTGCGGTCAGTGTCTTGCGTCTAGTAGAATGAGAAACAAGGAAAAATGAGAGTAAACTGACAGAATAAGAGAAAAGTAAAAAAGAAATGTGTTGCAGAGTATAGCACTTTGAATGAGAAAGAATTGCACTTAGATTTAAGAAATAATTGCACTGTTTAACTTAGACTTTTAAATAGGATTGTTGGTAACGTTCAAGATGAGTACCTCCTATATTAGGAAGCTTAGTATAAGAAAAGTTTATTATGCATTACAAAATTTTTGTAAGTTTCTTTGCTGTTTCTTTTGTTTGCCTTGCAGCCCGCGGACGTGCTGTGTTTAATGGGGGGGTATGTGGCGCCACTGAGGCTCAGTCGCCACAGAGGTACTGCACCTTCTCCTAAGGTGTACTGCCCCAACATCCAGGTAAGGTGGGAACTCCTTGCCACACTCCAACACCTGCATCCCACACACAGGATAGTTCAGCAGAGGACCAGATTGCAGCTCAATGCTTAGTGGGTGGCAGAGCACCTTTCGTGGATCCTTGCTTCGTAACACAAGATGTGCTGGGAGATGGGTGGAGTTAGTATAAAAGAAGGGAAAAGATAGGATTTAGAGGTCAGTCCCTTAGGGGGGCCGTCTGACACGGTTCAGTTGGAGTTTTAGTCTGACAGAAGGTCAGTCGGGAAGGAACCCGCTCAGTGAGGAGTGGGGGATCCCTGGAAGAAGGGATGGAAGAAGGAGTGCTGCAGCTTCCTCAGTGACCTGAGCCAGCTGGCACAGGAAAGGAAAGAGAAGGAGAGATGAAGAACTGTTACCTGCATTTCCATAAGAGAGTGAAAGACAAGTACGGAACAAAGAGGAGAGAGAACTGAGAGGAGGAGTGGGTTAGATAGGAACCCTGCCTATAGGTTCTCAGCGCAAGGCCGGGGCCCAGTCCCCATGGTTTTATGGACACTTATGGTTCTGCAGCAGACACTGGTGGAGTAATTGGCTGTAAATGCACTACTCCCATCAAAGACTTGGGACACAACAGCAAACGAATAGAGAGCCGGGATTCAGGAGAAGGGAGTCCCCGAAGCAGGCTACAGCTGTCTGTCATACAAGTGAGAGATCTAGGAACATCTGACAGGAGGAACTTCAGGGAGCCACGGTACTGGAGTTCTTCACACCAAAAGGCGCAATAGAGGAGTTGTTCAGGAAAGGCACATGTTGGCGGGGTGCTGGCAGGGGGAGTCCTATCTCACCTGGAGGTTGGCTGGGCCTCTGCCCCGGAGGGCACGCTACTGAAGCAGGCACATGTGTGCACTACGAACTGTGAGTAAAGCTTTGAAACTGCAAGCTCTGGTGTCCTCCATTCATTCATCACTATCACCTTCAGCTCCGCCACATCTGGGTACCAACATCTATACCCATCTGCGCCTCTCCTCATCCATTGCACCTACACTGCCCTGGGACTACAGCTCCACCTGTGGGGAGCTACACCATCTTTGCTGCATCACACCATCAGTCCCAGTGGATCTGCAAGCAGCGTTGGCTTTACATCTTACTTGCCAAACACCACGGGTGGCGTCACGAACTTTCCATATAAACTACCTTACAAAAATCACCGCCATTGATATTGGGCGCCCAGGGCCACCGACCGGGTCACCGCTGCTGTGACACCACATCTCCCCCTGACACCGGCCCAGTACTGAGTACCCCACAGCCCTGGGACGAGGGGGCGACCCAGAAATACCCCATATGTGGCTGTACAGTACTACTTAGCCATACAACATTTTCCTCCTGGAGTGCAGATTTTCCTAGAATAGTTTGCAGACTCCATATACAGAGTCCCTAAGTGCTAGAAAAACAAATCCCCCTCAAGTGATCTCATTTTGTAAATTATACCCCTTTGGGAATTTATCTACAGGTTTAGTGACAATTTTGCTGAATTTCTTTTGAGTGTTGAGGAACCATTATGCTTTTCCAGAGCCCTTATGATACCAGTAATGTGGAAGCCGGCTATATTTCCGTGAACAGATGATAGACCTAAGTGTGAACTTGCTTTTCTGTGGATTGAGTGGAAGCTTTTATTGGGACCATTTTAAATAACATTTAGGATCACATTTATCCTGCGCTCCAGCGCAGAATTTGTTAGAATAGTTTGCGGACTCCATATACAGAGCCCCTAAGTGCTATAAGAGCAGAATCCCCCTTCAAGTTAAACCTTTTTTGTAAATGATACCCCTGTGGGAATTTTTATATACAGGTGTAGTAACAATTTTGACTCCATGGGTGTTTTCCAGAAACAGGCAGCAGTGGATGTTGCTGACTGAAAATTGCAAACTGCAATTGTAGTGCCCAGTAAGTTGCAGTCACCAGTACATTGTAGTGCCCAGCATATTGTGGTGCCCAGATAATGCTTCTGGAGACACATACCTGTAAATTAGGTTGGCTGTCATCACTATAAAAAATGCCAAATATGTGACCGCTAAAAGTGTTTAGGCACGCTGTGGGGCTCAGAATGGAATGGACATTTGGATTTGGGAGTGCAGAATAAATTTGCTGAATTTCTTTTGGGGGGGCGAGCCTCAGTGAACACCGCTGATATCACTTAGGCTGCGCTGTCTCCCCGCCTCACCCGCGGTGAACTTGACAGCAGGCCCGGATTGATCATTTAGCGAACCGGGCAGATTCCCGGTGGGCTGGCGGCTATGTAACACAAAGTGGGCCGCCGGCCCTTTAAAACATCTGACTAGAGGCCCTGTGTGCGCACACTCTCTCCTTGCAGGCGCTGACGAGCTGCTGTGGCACTTGTCAGTACGTGCTCAACGTGGCGGCCCTCTGTCAGTGTGTGCAAGCATAAGTGCGCGCACACAGGGCCTTCAGTCACAAGTTTGAATAGGCCACAAAGGCGCACGCAGGGCTCTTCAGTCTGACGCTGGCCAGTACGAGTGCAGAGCAGATTTGTTTTTCCCTGCGCTACTCACCACCAGCCCCAGCCAGGGATCCACTCATCTACAGAGGGGCATATGCCCCCCTTGTGACTCCTCCAACAATGTGCAGGGACACAAGCCCAGCTGTTTCTTCCCCTGGGCCAGCACTGCGCTTTTAAATCTTGTGTGCCGGCCCTGTCTGCTACAATGATATAATGCAGCCCCCTGCACTGCTATCATCCTGCTGGAGAGAGGAACATCAAAGGAGCATGCATGTGGGTCAGAGAAAAGTTGGGGGAAGGTAAAAAAATGCTCCCCTAATAAGTGTGTACATGTATGTTGATTCTGTATATTTATATGTCTGTAGATATGAATTTTATAACATTTTTTGTATATAAGTCTTCAAATATGTATGTGACTGCATGTATAAATATCTGTGTATGTGTATGTATATGTGTATGTCTGCATGCGTGTCAGTATGTCTGCAAGCGTGTCTATAAGTGTGTCTTTATGCATGTTGCAAGCGTGGCTGCATGTGTGTTTATAATCATTTCTATAAGCATGCCTGCAAGCTTGACTGCATGTCTGCTTGTGTGCGTGTTTTCTTGCGTGCATATCTGCTTGCGCGTTTGCTTGCGTGTGTGTCTGCTTGCATGCGTGCGAGTCTCCAGGCTATTGTTTATAAGCATGTTTGTCTGTGCGTTTATGAGAGTATCTATAAGCATGTCTATGTACTTATCTAAGTGAGTGTGTGAGCGTCTCTGTGTGCATGTCTGCATGCATGTCTATGAGCGTGTCTGCAAGGGTGAGTCCCACTATATACTATATACACAGCTCCACTCTATATTCCTTATCACAGTATATATTGTGGAGCTGTGTATACTTCTGTCCTGTATACATGATGTAATTCTCAGTATCTTCGCTTATGTGTGTGTCTGTGTGTGTGTATATACAGTATATATATATATATACATATATATATATATATATATATATATGTATACTAGCTATGAACCCGTTCTATGCTCGGGTGGCGAGCATTTTTATTGGTATATGGTCTCCCATCCTGGTATGTGCTGCCCCCTCCTATCCTGATATGTATGGTACCCCTCATCCCTATCCTGGTATGCATGGTACCCCTCATCCATATCCTGGTATGCATTGCACCCATATCCCTATTCTGGTATGTATGCTCCACCCCAATCCTAGTATGCATGGCACCCTATTCCTCATCCTGGTCTGTATGGTTCCCTCACCCCCCAAACCTGGTATACATTGTACCCCCTCATCCATATCCTGGTATTCATGGTTACCTCACCCCCCATCCTGGTATACATGGTACCCCCTCATACCTATCATGGTATGCATGGTTCCCTCACCCCCCAATCTTGGAATGCATGGTCCCCTCACCCCCCAATCCTGGTATGCATGGTCCCCTTACCCCCCAATCCTGGTATGCATGGTCCCCTCACCCCCCAATCCTGGCGTGCATGGTCCCCTCACCCCTCAACTCTGGTATGCATGGTCCCCTCACCACCCAATTCTGGAATGCATGGTACTTTCACCCCTCAATCCTGAAATGCATGGTCCCCTCACCCCCCAATCCTGGAATGCATGGTCCCCTCATCCCACAGTCCTGGAATGCACGGTCCCCTCACCCCCAATCCTGGTATGCATGGTCCCTTCACCCCCAATCCTGGTATGCATGGTCCCCTCACCCCCCAATCCTGGTATGCATGGTCCCCTCACCCCCCAATCCTGGCATGCATGGTCCCCTCACCCCTCAATCCTGGAATGCATGGTCCCCTCACCCCACAGTCCTGGAATGCACAGTCCCCTCACCCCCCAATCCTGGCATGCATGGTCCCTTCACCCCCAATCCTGGTATGCATGGTCCCCTCACCCCCAATCCTGGTATGCATGGTCCCCTCACCCCTCAATCCTGGAATGCATGGTCCCCTCACCCCCCCCCATTGAAGTGAGGTCAGGAGAGGGCAGGATTGTGCTACCGAAATCCTGACCCCGCATCGATACCCGATCATTATTTTGTTGGGCCATGATATCTCTGCTGACATCACATCAAGACGCAAGACCCTGTGGCAACAGCAACACCGGATCGGTAAGGTGTTGCCGAGATCGCGATATGCGTACAGTGCTTACGCATACCGCGATCTCCTGGGTGGATGCGCCACTCTGCGCAGTGTATGAAGGCTTCAGAGTGACGCTCTCACTGTCATATTATATATATATATATTTACTCACTCTGATAAACTGTGAAAAAAGTGGCGGACTCTTTCTTACCCCATGTGGCAACGTTTCAGATCCATAACACAACCTTTCTCTCCTGTGGAACTGAAATGTTGCCACATGGGCTAATAAAGAGTCCACCCCTCCCTACTTGCTCAGGGCCCCGGAACTTGCGATACTCACCTCTTCCCGCTCCTCTGCTGCAGCGCCTTCTGACTGTGACGTTACAGGTCAGAGGGTGCAGTGACGTCACTTCTGTGCATCCTTTGTCTGAACAGTCACAGTGCAGAGAGCCGGAAGATGGTGACACTGTGGTGTCCAGACAAGAGCAGCGACCAGTGAGGAGGGGGGAGGATTTTTTAGGTTAGCATCATATGGGGCCCTTTATATATGGAGCATCATATGGGCTGCATTATATATGGAGCATCACATAGGGCCCATTATATATGGAGCATCATATGAGGCCCATTATACATGGACCATTATATGGAGCCCATTCTGTTTGGAGCAATATATAGGACCCATCATATAAAGTACGGACCATAAATATGGAACTTATTCTGTATGGACCATTATATGGGGGCCCAATCTGTATGGAGCAAGGTATGGGGCTCATTATACTGTATGGAGTATTATATGGGGCTCATTACACTGGAGCATTATATAGGGCTCATTATACTGCTTGGAGCAATATATTGGGATCATTATTCTGTATGGAGCAATATATGAGGCTCATTATTCTGTATGGAGCAATATGTGGGGCTCATTGTACTGTATGGATCACTATGTGGTACCCACAATGCTGTATGGAGCAATATACACTCACTGGCCACTTTATTAGGTACACCTGTCCAACTGTGTGTTAAGACTTAATTTCTAATCAGCCAATCACATGGCGGCAACTCAGTGCATTTAGGCATGTAGACATGGTCAAGACAATCTCCTGCAGTTCAAACCGAGCATCAGTATGGGGAAGAAAGGTGATTTGAGTGCCTTTGAACGTGGCATGATTGTTGGTGCCAGAAGGGCTGGTCTGAGTATTTCAGAAACTGCTGATCTACTGGGATTTTCACGCACCACCATCTCTAGGGTTTACAGAGAATGGTCCGAAAAAGAAAAAAAATCCAGTGAGCGGCAGTTCTGTGGCCGGAAATGCCTTGTTGATGCCAGAGGTCAGAGGAGAATGGGCATACTGGTTCGAGCTGATAGAAAGGCAACAGTGACTCAAATTGCCACCCGTTACAACCAAGGTAGGCAGAAGAGCATCTCTGAACGCACAGTGCGTCGAACTTTGAGGCAGATGGGCTACAGCAGCAGAAGACCACACTGGGTACCACTCCTCTCAGCTAAGAACAGGCATCTGATGGCTACTTTCAGCAGGATAATGCGCCATGTCATAAAGCTCGAATCATCTCAGATTGGTTTCTTGAACATGACAATGAGTTCACTGTACTCAAATGGCCTCCTCAGTCACCAGATCTCAATCCAATAGAGCATCTTTGGGATGTGGTGGAACGGGAGATTCGCATCAGGGATGTGCAGCCGACAAATCTGCGCCAACTGTGTGATGCCATCATGTCAATATGGTCCAAAATCTCTGAGGAATGCTTCCAGCACCTTGTTGAATCTCTGCCACGAAGAATTGAGGCAGTTCTGAAGGCAAAAGGGGGTCCAACCCGTTACTAGCATGGTGTACCTAATAAAGTGGCCAGTGAGTGTATGTGGCTCATTATACTGTATGGAGCAATATATGGGGCTCAATATACTGTATGGAGCACTATGTGGTACTCATAATACTGTATGGAGCATTATATGGGGCTTATTATTTTGTATGCAGCAATATATGGGTATATGGGGCTAATTATTCTGTATGGAGCAATATATAGGGCTCATTATACTGTATGGAGCACTATGTGGTACCCATAATATTGTATGGAGCATTATATGGGGCTCATTCTGTATGGAGCAATATATGGGACTCATTATTCTGTATCGAGCAATATATAGGCCTCATTATTATGCATGGAGCATTATATGGGACTCATTATTCTGTATGGAGGACTACGTAGTACCCAAAATACTGTATGGAGCATTATATGGGGCTCATTATCAGGGCCGGACTGGGACAAAAAACAGCCCTGCCACACAAACCCCACCAGCCCACAAACTATAACTCCTCACCCCGATCAGTGAAAATTACTTTACTTTATCGTGCCCCTCACTCTCCTAAAAGGAGATATTTGAAGAGACACGTGTGAATGGCGCCACAGTGTGCATTATCGACCACTCAACATTTACATGGTGCTCTACCGAGCTCCGATTTTCAGGATCATGGGGGTCCCAGCAGTCGGATCTCCAGCAATTGAAAAGTTATCCCCTATCCAGAGGAGAGCCGATTACTTGAGATAATGCATTTAATCAGCTTTTCCAATAATTTATTTTTATTTGTCCATAGTAATATTTAAAATATTAAACCAATCTTGACCCTCCAATGTCACCTCTTCGACAACAAGACAGGAGAAATGGGTAGTGTGCAAGTTATACATGGCCGGCTCCAAGTTTTTGTGGGCCCCGGGTAAAAAATTTCAGTGGGCCCCTTTAACACATACCACAATTCATAATGCAAAGATACAGCAGAAAAATATAGGTATACAATGCCAAAGATTTCACTTTTTACATTACATGAGTGATAACTATTGTACAATAGGTCAGAAATCGGACAGTATACTGCTCCATACAAAATATGATGGACCCCATATAATGCTCCATACAGAGTAAGATAGACCCCATATAAAGCTCCATACAGAATAATGAGCCCCATATAATGCTCCATACAGTATTATGGGTAACACATAGTCCTCCATACAGTGTAATGAGGACCATATATTGCTCCATACAGAATAATGAACCCCATATAATGCTCCATACAGTATTATGGGTACCATATAGACCTCAATACAGAATAATGAGTCCTATATTATGCTCCATACAGAATAATGAGGCCCATATATTGCTCCATACAGAATAATGAGTCCCATATAATGCTCCATACAGAATAATTAAGCCCATATCTTGCTCCATAAAGAATAGTGAGTCCCATATAATGCTCCATACAGAATAATGAGGCCCATATAATGCTCCATACAGAATAATGAGCCCCATATAATGCTCCATATAGTATTATGGGTACCACATAGTCCTCCATACAGTGTAATGAGGCCCATATATTGCTCCATACAGAATAATGAGTCCCATATAATGCTCCATACAGAATAATGAGGCATATATAATGCTCCATACAAAATAATGAGTCCCATATAATGCTCCATACAGAATATGATGGACCCCAGATAATGCTCTATACAGAATAATGAGCCCCATATAATGCTCCATACTGAATAATTAGCCGAATATAATGCTCCATACAGTATTATGGGTACCACACAGTCCTTCATACAGTGTAATGAGGCGCACATATTGCTCCATACAGAATAATGAGCCCCATATAATGCTCCATACAGTATTATGGGTACCACTTAGTGCTCCATACAGAATAATGAGCCCCATATCTTGCTGCATACAAAATAAAAAGCCCCAAACAATGCTTCATACAGTATTATGGGTACCACATAGTCCTCCATACAGAATAATGAGTCCTATATAATGCTCCATACAGAATAATGAGGCACATATATTGCTCCATCTAATATATAAAGCTCAAAGTGTGTATGTATGTGTGTATGTATGTATGTATGTGTGTGTGTGTATGTCCGGGATAGGCATCCGCACCGTCGCAGCTACAGCCACAAAATTTGGCACAGTCGCACGTCTGGACCCCGAGAGCCTCCTAAGCTATGTTGTGAGGCGAAATTTCAACCCCGCGCGTTCTGGGGAAAAAGTGTGTGCACGTCAAGCCCCGCCCCTCATTATGATGTCACAATGGTTGCCATGGCGACGCTGATGTCATCATAGGTTGCAAACCCTGCCGCCGCTCATTATGATGTCAGAATGGTTGACTATGGATTGGAGGATATGTATGATGGGTATATGGGCACGGGACTATGGGATGGAGGATATGTATGATGTGTATATGGGCACGGGACTATGGGATGGAGGATATGTATATGGGCACGGGACTATGGGATGGAGGATGTATGATGGGTATATGAGCACTGGACTATGGGATGGAGCATATGTTTGACGGGTATATGGGCACGGGACTATGAGATGGCGGATATGTATGATGGGCACGGGACTATGGGATGGAGGATGTGTGATGGGTATATGGGCACTGGACTATGGGATGGAGGATATGTATGATGGGTATATGGGCATGGGACTATGAGATGGCGGATATGTATGATGGGCACGGGACTATGGGATGGAGGATGTGTGATGGGTATATGGGCACGGGACTATGGGATGGAGGATATGTATGATGGGTATATGGGCATGGGACTATGGGATGGAGGATGTGTGATGGGTATATGGGCACTCGACTATGGGATGGAGGATATGTATGATGGGTATATGGGCATGGGACTATGAGATGAGAATATGTATGATGGGTATATGGGCATGGGACTATGGGATGGAGAATATGTATGATGGGTATATGGGCATGGGACTATGGGATGGAGGATGTGTGATGGGTATATGGGCACGGGACTATGGGATGGAGGATAATTATAATTTGCTATAACTAATCACAGTTAGTTACTATGCCCGGGCAGCGCCGGGCTCTTCTGCTAGTACAGAATAATGAGTCCCATAAAATGCTCCATACAGAATAATGAGGCCCATATACTGCTCCATACAGAATAATGAGCCCCATATAATGCTCCATACAGAATAATGAGCCCCATATAATGCTTCATATAGTATTATGGGTATCACATAGTCCTCTATACAGTGTAATGAAGCCCATATATTGCTCCATACAGAATAATGAGTCCCATACAATGCTCCATGCAGAATAATGAGGCCCATATAATGCTCCATACAGAATAATGAGGCCCATATAATGCTCCATATAAAATAATGAGTCCCATATAATGCTCCATACAGAATATGATGGACCCCAGATAATGCTCCATACAGAATAATGAGCCCCATATAATGCTCCATACAGTATTATGGGTACCACATTGTCCTCCATACAGTGTAATGAGCCCCATATATTGCTCCATACAGAATAATGAGCCCCATATAATGCTCCATACAGTATTATTGGTACCACTTAGTGCTCCATACAGTAAAATGAGCCCAATATATTGCTCCATACAGAATAATGAGAACCATATATTGCTGCATACAAAATAAAAAGCCCCATACAATGCTCCATACATTATTATGAGTACCACATAGTGCTCCATACAGTATATTGAGCCCATATATTGCTCCATACAGTATAATGAGCCACATTTATTGCTCCATACAGCATTGTGGGTATCACATAGTCCTCCTTACAGTGTAATGAGGCCCATATATTGCACCATACAGAATAATGTGCCCCAATATAATGCTCCATACAGTATTATGAGTTCCACATAGTCCTCCATACAGTGTAATGAGGCCCATATATTGCTCCAGCCAGAATGAGTCCCATATAATGCTCCATACAGAATAATGAGTCCCATACAATGCTCCATACAGAATAATGAGGCCCATATAAAGCTCCATACAGAATAATTAGGCCCATATATTACTCCATACAGAATAATGAGCCCCATACAATGCTCCCTATAGTATTATGGGTACCACATAGTCCTCGATACAGTGTAATGAGGCCCACATATTGCTCCATACAGAATAATGAGCCCCATATAATGCTCCATACAGTATTATGGGTACCACTTAGTGCTCCATACAGTATGATGAGCCCTATATATTGCTCCATACAGAATAATGAGCCCCATATATTGCTGCATACAAAATAAAAAGCCCCAAACAATGCTCCATACAGTATTATGGGTACCACATAGTCCTCCATACAGAATAATGAGTCCTATATAATGCTCCATACAGAATAATAAGGCGCATATATTGCTCCATACAGAATAATGAGTCCCATATAATGCTCCATGCAGAATAATGAGTCCCATACAATGCTCCATACAGAATAATGAGGCCCATATAATGCTCCATACAGAATAATGAGGCCCATATAATGCTCCATACAAAATAATGAGACCCATATAATGCTCCATACAGAATATGATGGACCCCAGATAATGCTCCATACAGAATAATGAGCCCCATATAATGCTCCATACAGAATAATGAGTCCCATACAATGCTCCATACAGAATAATGAGGCCCATATAAAGCTCCATACAGAATAATTAGGCCCATATATTACTCCATACAGAATAATGAGCCCCATACAATGCTCCCTATAGTATTATGGGTACCACATAGTCCTCGATACAGTGTAATGAGGCCCACATATTGCTCCATACAGAATAATGAGCCCCATATAATGCTCCATACAGTATTATGGGTACCACTTAGTGCTCCATACAGTATGATGAGCCCTATATATTGCTCCATACAGAATAATGAGCCCCATATATTGCTGCATACAAAATAAAAAGCCCCAAACAATGCTCCATACAGTATTATGGGTACCACATACTCCTCCATACAGAATAATGAGTCCTATATAATGCTCCATACAGAATAATAAGGCGCATATATTGCTCCATACAGAATAATGAGTCCCATATAATGCTCCAAACAGAATAATGAGTCCCATACAATGCTCCATACAGAATAATGAGGCCCATATAATGCTCCATACAGAATAATGAGGCCCATATAATGCTCCATACAAAATAATGAGACCCATATAATGCTCCATACAGAATATGATGGACCCCAGATAATGCTCCATACAGAATAATGAGCCCCATATAATGCTCCATACAGAATTATGAGTCCCATACAATGCTCCATACAGAATAATGAGGCCCATATAATGCTCCATACAGAATAATGAGGCCCATATAATGCTCCATACAAAATAATGAGACCCATATAATGCTCCATACAGAATATGATGGACCCCAGATAATGCTCCATACAGAATAATGAGCCCCATATAATGCTCCATACAGTATTATGGGTACCACATAGTCCTCCATACAGTGTAATGAGGCCCATATATTGCTCCAAACAGAATAATGAGCCCCATATAATGCTCCATACAGTATTATTGGTACCACTTAGTGCTCCATACAGTATAATGAGCCCTACATATTGCTCCATACAGAATAATGAGAACCATATAATGCATGCAAAATAAAAAGCCCCATACAATGCTCCATACAGTATTATGAGTACCACATAGTGCTCCATACAGTATATTGAGCCCATGTAATGCTCCATACAGTATAATGAGCCACATTTACTGCTCCATACAGCATTGTGGGTATCACATAGTCCTCCTTACAGTGTAATGAGGCCCATATATTGCTCCATACAGAATAATGAGCCCCATACGATGCTCCATACAGAATAATGTACCCCAATATAATGCTCCATACAGTATTATGAGTTCCACATAGTCCTCCATACAGTGTAATGAGGCCCATATACTGCTCCAGCCAGAATGAGTCCCATATAATGCTCCATACAGAATAATGAGGCCCATATATTGATCCATACAGAATAATTAGCCCATATATTACTCCATACAGAATAATGAGTCCCATATAATGCTCCATACAGAATAATGAGGCCCATATATTGCTCCATACAGAATAATGAGGCCCATATATTGCTCCATACAGAATAATGAGGCCCATATATTGCTCCATACAGAATAATGAGGCCCATATATTGCTCCATACAGAATAATGAGCCCCATATAATGCTCCATACAGAATAATGAGCCCCATTTAATGCTCCATACAGAATATTGAGTCCCAGATAATGCTCCATACAGAATATGATGGACCCCGGATAATGCTCCATACAGAATAATGAGCCCCATAAAATGCTCCATACAGTATTATGGGTACCACATAGTCCTCCATACAGTGTAATGAGGCCCATATATTGCTCCATACAGAATAATGAGCCCTATATATTGCTCCATACAGAATAATGAGAACCATATATTGCTGCATACAAAATAAAAAGCCCCATACAATGCTCCATACAGTATAATGAGCCACATATATTGCTCCATACAGCATTGTGGGTATCACATAGTCCTCCATACAGTGTAATGAGGCCCATATATTGCTCCATACAGAATAATGAGCCCCATACAATGCTCCATACAGAATAATGTGCCCCATATAATGCTCCATACAGTATTATGAGTTCCACATAGTCCTCCATACAGTGTAATGAGGCACATATATTTCTCCAGACAGAATGAGTCCCATATAATGCTCCATACAGAATAATGAGTCCCATATAATGCTCCATGCAGAATAATGAGGTCCATATATTGCTCCATACAGAATAATATAATGAGGCCCATATATTGCTCCATACAGAATAATGAGGCCCATATATTGCTCCATACAGAATAATGAGCCCTATATAATGCTCCATACAGAATAATGAGCCCCATTTAATGCTCCATGCAGAATAATGATCCCCATGGAATGCTCCATACAGAATAATGAGCCCCATATTGTCAGGAACACAGCACTGCACTTGCTCACTGAGCCAGTGCGCGTGTCCTGAGTACAAAAACAGTGCTCAAAGATACCTGAGGAGCGGACAGCAGCGGTGACGATGCATGCTCCAGGACCTGAAGCACGTGACTGCTGGGGGCGTGGCCTAAGCGCCACAGAGCTAGGAGCTGCAGGGAAACTCCTAGAAAGGTAACTACAAGACAATGTAACCAAGGGGCATAGACAGAGACAGAAACCAGATCAAGCTGGGTCAAAGCACAAGATAGCAGGACAGTACCAAAGGGTTAGACAGAGCGAATTGTCAGGACGTAGCAAAGATCAGAAAACCAGAACAGGCAATGGACGGTACAATAGGGACAAACTGCAACGGAGTAACAATAGCCAAGCCGGGAGGTCAGAACCGGAGAAGACAATAGTACCAAAACAAGAGATGGAGTACAGGGTAAGGGAACAGGCCGGGTCATACACGGGAATCAAGCAAGCAATGCAGAATACACGCACACCAAGGGGGGTCAGTCAGACACACAGTCAGAATAACAGTATAGCTGACAGAGAATGCTAGTCTAGAGTGAGTATAAATACCCCTCCCAGATCCAAAGAGAGGCCGGCAAAAGTTAACCCTGTGAGAACAGGACATTAACCATGTCCTAACCATGACAGTACCCCCCTCTTAATGGGGGGCCACTGGACCCCCAGGTTTCTCAGGGTATCTGGCATGAAAAACCCGCACCAGTCGATCAGCGTGCACCGAACTGGCCGGAACCCATGACCGATCCTCCACGGAATATCCCTTCCAATGAATAAGGTACTGAAGTCTTCGGCGCACCCATCGTGAATCAATGATGTGCCCTACCTCGTACTCCAGTTGACCCTCTACCAACACTGGTGGAGCCACAGATGAGGGATCTTCTCTAACTGTCCCCACAGGTTTTAATAGGGACCTGGGGAAGACGTTAGATATTTTGAAGGAGGTGGGCAACTGTACTCTGTATGCCACTGCGTTAATCACCTCAACAATCTTGTATGGGCCAATAAATTTTGGGCCCAACTTCGTAGAGGGTATTTTAAGTTTGATGTTACGGGTGGACAACCAGACTTTTTCCCCCACTGTTAACGCAGGACCCAACCCCCTCCTCCTGTCCGCAAAATGTTTATATGTCTTCTGGGCTTTGGAGATGTTCCCCTGCACCTCCCACCAGAGGGTTTTTAACTGTTGTACCATCCCCTCGGCACCAGGGCAATCCGAATCCATATGGGAAAATTCCCCAAACTGCGGAACGAACCCATAATTGACCCGAAAGGGAGACTTTCCAGTAGACTGATTAATACGACAGTTGAATGCAAATTCTGCCATGGGCAATACCTCACACCAGTTTTCCTGTCTGGAGGAGGCCAGGCATCTCAGAATCTGCTCCAACGACTGGTTGGTGCGTTCAGTCTGTCCATTGGATTCCTGGTGATAGGCAGAGGAGAATGACAACGTGACCCCCAACTTCATACAAAACGCTCTCCAAAACCTGGCCACAAATTGCACACCCCTGTCCGACACCACGTTCACGGGCACTCCATGCAATCGAACAATGTGCTGTATAAACAAGTGGGCCAAGGTTTCAGCAGATGGTAACGCAGGTAATGGCACAAAGTGAGCTTGCTTAGAAAATCTGTCAACCACTACCCATACCACTGAGTTGCCCTTGGAAGATGGGAGATTAGTGATAAAGTCCATGGACAGGTGTGTCCATGGTTTATCTGGAATTGGCAAAGGCACCAATTCCCCGGCCGGCTGGACCTGAGAGCTTTTAGAGCGCACGCACACCCCACAAGAATTTACAAACCTTTTTAAATCAGTACCCATAGAGGGCCACCAAAAACCCCTAGCTACTGCCCCCCGGGTAGCTGCAATAACAGGGTGTGCACTTAACACAGAATCATGAAATTCTTGAAGGAGTGTGAGACGGAATTGTTCAGGTACAAACAATTTACCTGGGGGTTTATTTCTGGGAGCTTGTGCTTGTGCTTCCAGAATCTCTCTCTGTAACTCAGAGGAGATTTCAGCTACAACCACTCCCGGTTGAAGAATGGAAGAAGGAGGTTCTGGAGGGGACATAGAATCAAAACTTCAGGATAAGGCATCTGCCTTTACATTTTTAGACCCTTTTCGGAACGTGATGGTAAAATGAAATCGAGAAAAAAAAAGTGCCCACCGAGCCTGTCTGGGGGTCAGTCTCTTAGCAGACTCGATATAGGCCAGGTTTTTATGATCAGTGATGACAGTAATGGGATCAGCGGCCCCCTCCAAAAAATGCCCCCATTCTTCGAAGGCCAATTTAACCGCTAACAATTCCCTGTTACCGACATCATACTTTCTCTCAGCCGAAGAGAACTTCTTAGAGAAAAAGGCACAGGGTTTGAGGTTAGTCAGGGTAGAGGGGCCCTGTGACAATACTGCCCCCACCCCCACCTCCGAAGTGTCAAACTCGACGCTAAAAGGTCTTGACGAATCGGGTTGTACCAATACAGGGGCTGTGGTAAAACACTTCTTTAGTGTATGGAAGGAATTTTTTGCGGCCAAGGACCAATTTTTTACATCTGCCCCATTAAGAGTGAGGTCCATCAAGGGTTTCACCACCTGCGAGAACCCTTTAATGAACTTCCTATAATAATTAGCGAAGCCCAGAAATCGCTGCAACCCCTTCAGGTCATGAGGCTGCACCCAATCGGTAATGGCCTGAACCTTCCCTGGATCCATGCGGAATCCCTCCCCGGATACAATTACACCCAGAAAAGACAGTTCTTGCATAAAAAATGAGCACTTCTCCAGCTTAGCATACAAATGGTTCTCCCGGAGTCTCATATGAACCATACGTAGTGTAAATGGTGTAAGTGTGACTGACTGTCCTCAGAGTATATCAAGATGTCATCCAAGTAGATGACTACATAACGCCCAATCAAGTCAGAAAAAACAACATTAATGAAGTTCTGAAAAACAGCAGGAGTGTTAGGGAGGCCGAAGGGCATAACCAGGTTCTCAAACAGCCCCTCAGTTGTCAGGAACGCTGTTTTCCATTCGTCCCCCTCCCGGATCCTTATAAGGTTATAAGTCCCTTGTATATAGAGCTTAGAAAACCATTTGGCCCCCGTGAGTTGGTTGCATAGATCAGGAATCAACGGGAGAGGGTACGTGTTCTTAACAGTAATTTTGTTCAGTTACCGAAAGTCGAGGCACGGTCGCATCCCACCATCTTTTTTCTTTACAAAGAAAAACCCCGCTGCAACGGGTGAGACCGAGGGCCGAATATGCCCCTTGCGAAGGCTCTCTTTGATGTACTCTTTCATAGCTTGGCGCTCAGGCCCGGACAAATTAAACAAACGAGCCTTGGGTAATTTGGCTCCAGGTACTAAATCGATAGCACAATCAAATGGTCTATGTGGTGGGAGTGCCTCAGCCTCGCTTTCGGAAAATACGTTTTCAAAGTCTCTCAGGTCCGGAATACCCTCCAGACCAACAGACGACACAGATACAGATCTTATCGGATTGACAAAAGGAACAGGGTTACAACACAGACCATTATCATTACATCCCCATCGGATGATCTCCCCCTTCAACCAATCAATGAGAGGATTGTGGCGTTGCAACCAGGGCATCCCCAATACCAGTCCTGCAGGCAGATTATTCATAATAAAACAACTTAACTTCTCCACATGAGTGGAACCCATTTTCATAGAAAAAACTTCAGACATAAAGCAAATTCCATCCCGAGTAAGAGGGGATGAATCAACAGCCACAATTTTAACAGGGTCTTTTAACCTGACTGTCCCTATCTTATTAAGAGTCACAACTTGGGCATCAATCAGATTAATGGAGGAACCACAGTCAAAAAAGGCGGTAGTCATAACAGAACCGCCAGCAAGTTCCAATTCAACCTGGTGCACCATCTTTGTACATGAGAAAAAATGTACCTGGGAGTCTGGACAACCTCCTTGATTGTTGCCCAGACTCAGTCGCTTCTCTGATGGTTTCTCTTAAGAAGGGCAGGAGGGGCAATTCCTTTTCCAATGTCCAGAGGCTCCACAGTAAAAGCATAGTAGGTTGTCTCTACGGTGCCTTCTCTCTTTCCCCTTAACCGAGACTGACCCAACCTCCATGGACTCAGATACAGGTGCAGTGTCACACAATGTGGGGCACAAGGGAGACTCTTGTTGCATCATTCCTCTAGCACAGAGTCTCCGGTCCATACAGACTGCCTGCATCATGGCATCCTCCAGGGTATCAGAGGGAGGATGTAATGCCAGAGCGTCCTGCAGACGGTCAGACAGGCCCCTGTGGAACAACCCCCTCAGGGCGGCGGCATTCCAGGATACTTCGGTGGTCCAACGTCTAAACTCTGAGCAGAACCATTCAGCAGAGTGCCTCCCCTGTGTCACACTTATCACCATATCCTCTGCCAGACGCACTCTATCAAGCTCATCATAAATGTGCCCCAGAGCCTCAAAGAACAAATTCACAGACATACGTTCAGGAGCAGAGGAAGAGAGAGAGAAAGCCCATGCCTGTGGAGCCCCCCGAAGTAGAGAAATGATGACCCCCACCCTCTGGAACTCATCCCCAGAGGAGCGGGGCCTCAGAGAAAAAAAAAGCTTGCATCCTTCTCTGAACGACCTGAACTCCCTTTTATCCCCTGAGAAGGGGTCTGGCAATTTGACCGGAGATTCGGGGGATGCCAATGACACATCTCTATCCCCAGCACTAGAAGCCCCTGCAGTGACAGCCCCCTGCACAGTATCCACCAACTGTTGCTGGATATGAGCCATCATGCGCTGTTCCACATTAAGTTTGTGGAACATTTGGGTCAGACCTGATCAGCCAAAACTTGTATGGGATCCATGAGGATAACACACTTTTTTTTTCTACAGAGAAAAAAAAAGAGGCTGGTTTCACACTTGCGTTTTTTTGCGCTGTATTTTAGCGCTAAAAAACGCATGCGTTTTTTTCCTATATTTTGCATGGGATGCGCTTACGTGCGCATACACATGCGTTTGTATGCGTTTTTATGCGCATGCTTTTTTGTGGTGTGCACTCGGGCACACAAAATGCATCCTGTTGCATTTTTTGGGCGTCCGACTTGCCTCAAAAAAACGCATGCGCGCGCAATGCGTTTTTTTACGGCAAGACACCCATTATAAGTCTATGGGTTCACATATGTTCGCATTGGCATGCTCATGTATGCTTTTTTTGCGCATGCGTTTTTTTGTTGACCATTAGTTAGACAATGGAAATTAGGGGTTTGGGTTAGAGTTAGGGTTGGTTAAGGGGGTTTAGGGTTAGGGTTTGGGTTAGGGTTAGTATGGTTTGGTTAAGGGTTAGGGTTTAGGGTTAGTTAGGGTTAGGGTTTGGGTTAGGGTTAGTAGGGTTTAGTTAAGGGTTAGGGTTAGTATGGTTTGGTTAAGGGTTAGGGTTAGGGTCAGGGTTAGGGTTAGTAAAGTCATGGTTTGGGTTAGTGTGAGGGGCCAACTAATGTTGGAAAAAAATGCAAACGCGGTAAAAACGCACTAAAAACGCATACAAACGCATAAAAACGCTGCGTTATTTTTCATGCATGCATTTTTGGCAGTATATTTTTTACTTTTAGTTCAGGATATTTGTGTTTTTTGCTTTTCGTTTTCTCTGGTTAATGGTCATGTGTTAATATGCACTTACATTGTGCATACACATTAACTTACTTTTCTCAGTTCAGATTTGTTTTTTATTCATTTCATTGTGCATTCAGTGCATATATGGGTGTGACCGCCCTCTTTCTGAGCTGGGAAAGCCATCCAGTCTGGCCTAAGCTGTTACTAGTGGTTCAGCCGCTCGACCCTTATTCACATTCACGCCACTTGGCAAGTGAAAAGGTTTTAAATACTAGAGTAGGGACTGTCCCACAAGGGTTGCCGTGACGTGGCGGGATGGCTTGTACATTATTTTGATCAAAATTATGTTTACTAAATACCCTTATTATTATTACCTTTATGCATTATTTGCAGTATATTTTTTACTTTTAGTTCAGGATATTTGTGTTTTTTGCTTTTCGTTTTCTCTGGTTAATGGTCATGTGTTAATATGCACTTACATTGTGCATACACATTAACTTACTTTTCTCAGTTCAGATTTGTTTTTTATGCTCATAAAAATGCTTGAAAAAAACGCAGCGTTTGTATGCGTTTGTATGCGTTTTTTCCATGCGTTTTTTTGCAGGAAAAGCGCGCTGCAAAACAAAGCAAGTGTGAAAGTAGCCTGAAAGGGTCAGCTATAATGTCAGGAACACCGCACTGCACTTGCTCACTGAGCCAGTGTGTGTGTCCTGAGTACAAAAACAGTGCTCAAAGATACCTGTGGATTGGGCAGCAGCGGTGACGATGCATGATCCAGGACCTGAAGCATGTGACTGCTGGGGGTGTGGCCTAAGCGCCACAGAGCTAGGAGCTGCAGGGAAACTCCTAGAAAGGTAACTACAGGACAATGTTACCAAGGGGCATAGACAGAGACAGAAACCAGATCAAGCCGGGTCAAAGCACAAGATAGCAGGACAGTACCAAAGGGTTAGACAGAGTGAATAGTCAGGACGCAGCAATAGATCAGAAAACCAGAACGGGCAATGGACGGTACAATATGGACAAACTACAACGGAGTAACAATAGCCAAGCCAGGAGGTCAGAACCGGAGAAGACAATAGTACCAAAACAAGAGACGGAGAACAGAGTGAGGGAACAGGCCGGGTCATACATGGGAATCAAGCAAGCAATGCAGAATACACGCACACCAGGGGGGTCGGTCAGACACATAGCCTGAATAACAGTATAGCTGACAGAGAATGCTAGTCTGGAGTGAGTATAAATACCCCTCCCAGATCCAAAGAGAGGCCGGCAAAAGTTAACCCTGTGAGAACAGGACATTAACCATGTCCTAACCATGACACATATAATGCTCCATACAGTATTATGGATACCACATAGTCCTCCACACAGAGTAAAGAGGCCCTTATATTGCTCCATACAGAATAATGAGTCCCAAATAATGCTCCATACAGAATAATGAGGCCCATATATTGCTCCATACAGAATGATGAGTCCCATATAGTGCTCTATACAGAATAATTAGGCCCATATATTGCCCCATAAAGAATAATGAGTCCCATATAATGCTCCATACAGAATAATGAGCCCCATATAATGCTCCATAAATAATAATGAGCCCCATATAATGCTCCATACAGAATAATGAACCCCATATAATGCTTCATACAGAATAATGAGCCCCATGTAATGCTCCACACAGTATTATGGATACCACATAGTCCTCCATACAGTGTAATGAGGCCCATATATTGCTCCATACAGGATAATGAGTCCCATATATTGCTTCATACAGAATAATGAGTCCCATATAATGCTCCATACAGAATAATGAGGCCCATAAAATGCTCCATACAGAATAATGAGGCCCATATAATGCTCCATACAGAACAATGAGTCCCATATAATGCTCCATACAGAATAATGAGCCCCATATAATGCTCCTTACAGAATAATGAGCACATATAATGCTTCCAACAGAACAATGAGCCCCATATAATGCTCCATACAGAATAATGAGCCCCATATAATGCTTCATACAGAATAATGAGCCTCATATAATGCTCCATACAGTATTATGGGTACCACATAGTCCTCCATACAGTGTAATGAGGCCCATATATTGCTCCATACAGAATAATGAGCCCCATATAATGCTACATACAGTATTATGGGTATCACATAGGGCTCCATACAGTTTAATGAGCCCTATATATTGCTCCATACAGAATAATGAGCCCCATATAATGCTCCATACAGTATTATGGGTACCACATAGTGCTCCATACAGTATAATGAGCCCTATATATTGCTCCATACAGAATAATGAGCCCCATATATTGCTGCATACAAAATAATAAGCCCCATGTAATGCTCCATACAGTATTATGAGTACCACATAGTGCTCCATACAGTATATTGAGCCCCATATATTGCTCCATACAGTATAATGAGCCACATATATTGCTCCATACAGCATTGTGGCTACCACATAATGTTCCATACAGTATAATGAGCCCCATATATTGCTACAGACAGAATAATGAGCCCCATATATTGATCCATACAGAATAATGATCCCCATATATTGCTCCATACAGAATAATGATCCCCATATATTGCTCCAAACAGTATAATGAGCCCTATATAATGATCCAGTGTAATGAGCTCCATATAATACTCCATACAGTATAATGAGCCCCATACCTTGCTCCATACAGAATGGGCCCCATAAAATGCTCGATACAGAATAAGTTCCATATAATGCTCCGTACTTTATATGATGGGCCTTATATATTGCTCCAAACAGAATGGGCTCCATATAATGCTCCATTTATAATGGGCCTCATATGATGCTCCATATATAATGGGCCCTATGTGATGCTCCATATATAATGCACCCCATATGATGCTCCATATATAATGGGCCCCATATGATGCTAACCTAAAAAATCCTCCCCCCTCCTCGCTGGTCGCTGCCCTTGTCTGGACACCTCAGTGTCACCATCTTTGGGCTCTTTGCACTGTGACTGGTCAGGCAAAGAAAGCACAGAAGTGATGTCACTGCACCCTCTTACCTGAAACGTTACAATCAGAAGACACTGCAGCGGAGGAGTGGGAAGAGGTGAGTATTGCAAGTTCCGGGGCCCTGAGCAAGTAGGGAGGGGTGGACTCTTTATTAGCCCATGTGGCAACATTTCAGTTCCACAGGAGAGAAAGGTTATTTTATGGATCTGAAACGTTGCCACATGGACTAAGAAAGAGTCCGCCACTTTCTTCACAATTTATCAGAGTGATTAAATATATATATAAAATATAACGGTGAGAGCGTCACTCTGAAGCCTTTATAAACTGCGCAGAGTGATGCATCCACCGAGGAGATCGCGGTATGTGTAAGCACTGTACGCATACTGCGATCTCGGCAACATCTTACCGATCCGGTGTTGCTGTTGCCTCAGGGTCTTGCATCTTGATGTGATGTCAGCAGAGACATCATCGCCCAATAACGTAATGATCAGGTATTGAAGCGGGATCAGGATTTCGGCAGCACAATCCCACCCTCTCCTGACCTCACTTCATTGGGGGGGTGAGGGGACCATGCATACCAGGATTGAGGGGTGAGGGGACCATGCATTCCAGGATTATGGGGTGAGGGGACCATGCATACCAGGATTGAGGGGTGAGGGGACCATGCATGCCAGGATTGGGGGTGAGGGGAACATGCATTCCAGGATTGGGGGGTGAGGGGAGCATGCATACCAGGATTGGGGGTGAAGGGACCATGCATACCAGGATTGGGAGGTGAGGGGACCATGAATTTCAGGATTGGGGGGTGGGGGGCCATGCATTCCAGGTTTGGGGGTGAGGGGACCATGCATTTCAGGATTGGGGGTGAGGGAACCATGCATACCAGGATAGGTATGAGGGGGTACCATGTATACCAGGATTGGGGGGTGAGGTAACCATGAATACCAGGATATGGATAAGGGGGTACAATGTATACCAGGTTTGGGGGTTGAGGGGACCATGCATACCAGGATGAGGAATAGGGTGCCATGCATACTAGGATTAAGGGGGAGCATACATACCAGAATAGGGATAAGGGTGCAATGCATACCAGGATAGGGATGAGGGGTACCATGCGTACCAGGATAGGGATGAGGGGTACCATGCATACCAGGATAGGGATGAGGGGTGCCATACATACCAGGATAGGAGGGGGCAGCACATACCAGGATGGGAGACCATATACCAATAAAAATGCTCACCACCCAGGCGTAGAACAAGTTCATAGCTAGTATATATATATACAGTATATATATATATATATATATATATATACACACACACACACATACACACACACACACAGACACACACACATAAGCGAAGATACTGAGAATTACATCATGTACAGTATACAGGACAGAAGTATACACAGCTCCACAATACATACTGTGATAAGGAATATAGAGTGGAGCTGTGTATATAGTATACAGTGGGACTCACCCTTGCAGACACGCTCATAGACTTGCATGCAGACATGCACACAGAGACGCTCACACACTCACTTAGATAAGTACATATACATGCTTATAGATACTCTTATAAATGCTTATAAACAAAAGCCTGGAGACCCACACGCATGCAAGCAAGCAGACACACACGCAAGCAAACGCGCAAGCAGATTTGCACACAAGCAATCACGCACACAAGCGGACATGCAGTCTAGCTTGCAGGCATGCTTATAGAAATGATTATAAACACGCATGTAGACACACTTGTGGGTCGCCCTCCCAGGGCTGTGGGGCACTCGGTACCGGGCCAGTCTCTCAAAGGGGAATGTCACAGCAGCGGTGACCCGGTCCGTGTCCCTGGGCACCCATGTAAAAGGGATGAAGTGATGGAATAAAGTTTATGAGTGAATGATTCGTAACGCCACCTGCGGTGTTTAGCAATGAAGGTGTTAAGCCGACCCTGCAGACAGATCCTCTGGCACAGTTGGTGGGGTGCAGCAATGATGGTGTAGCCCTCCACAGGCAGGGCTGTAGTCCCAGGGCAGAGTAGATGAAGAGGGTAGGTGTTGAGGAAGAGGGTGTAGTGTTTGGCACAGAGATGTAGCATTGCTGGAGAGTTTGCAGCAGTGGCGTAGCAACTGTTTGTGGCACCTGGGGCGGTCGAAAATTTTGCCGCCCCTTTGGTCGTTGATATATGGGGGGGATGTACGAGGACACGTATAAGGGGGGAGATGTACGGGGACACTTTATGGGTGGGAGATTTACAAGGACACTTATATGGGGGGATGTACGAGGTCACGTATATGGGGGGATGTCTGTGGTGTGATATCTATGTGGCATTTGACAGCTGTCTGTGGCTTCTCCCGTACAGATGTTTGTGGTGCATTCTCTGGTAATGGCAGCGGTGCACCCAGCAGCCTCTCCCACAAGTCGCCCCCATACCATCCTCCCCAGTATCCCACCTCACTCCGTGCAGTACTGTCCTACCCTTTTCCTCTCGCTCCCAGCCGGGGCAGCAGCACCACCATATTCTTTCCTCCTCCTGGGAGCATCAATAGGGCGGAGCCTCTGCAGCTGCTATGGTGCCAGGATGGGACAGAAAACCTAGGAAAGCAGAGCTGCTGCTGTGCTGACACATGCGCAGAGTGGACTTTACTGTTGCACGCCCGGTGGACATCTTGGACAGATGTAAGAGAATCTCCAGAGACAGAAACAAACCAGAAATCGTACGACAGTCATAGAAAGATGGAAATGTACAGTCAGTGAGTCCAGGCTCTGCGCTTCTCCCACAGAGAAGAGAAATTGCTGCTGCTGCCACGCCGCCCCCACACACATGCCGCCTGGGGCAGACCACCCCCCCTGCTACGCCACTGGTTTGCAGGAAGAAGGCAAGGACACAATAGGGTGCAGTTTCTTTACCTTTACTTTGCTTGGCAAATGCAGTCCAGGGTCCAGATTACAGATGGCACAGGAGCTGGCTAGCCTGGAAGCAACTTAGGAATTTCCCTATGCAGATGGGTTGTGTAATCACCTTCCTAGCGCTTATTTTTAGGTACTTGCAGTACTATGTTACACTGAAGTTCCACTTGCTTATTCTCTTTAGAACTCCCTCGTATGACAGACAGCTGTAGCCTTTCTCTTCTGGCTCACACGTCGTTGTTGTGCCTCCGAGTCTTATGTGGGAATAGAGCATTTAAAGCTTCCTATTCCTCTGGTTTCTGCTGCAGGAACATCAGTATCCATACAACCTTGGGAGACCGGGCTCCAGATCATGCGCTATAGCTAGGAATGAGCCTGAACTCTATGCTCAATCCCCCAGCTCGTCTCCTCATGTCCACACACATTGCCCTCCTCACACGAACTCCTAATTTCCCCTTCCCGGCCCCCAGAGATCAGTTCTTCCCCCAGTTTTTGGGTTCAGAGCTCCCTCTGCTGGCCTGGAGTGGGAGCTGTGTTGTGGTTAACTGCCAGAGAGATCCTCTATTGCATGACATCACACTCCCTAAAAGGAAGGTAATGCCATTGTGGCGACCATACTCCTGGGGGCGCCACATTCCCCCCTAGTGCAATTCAGTACTCCCAGACTGAAGAAAAACATGTAAAACACAATTGTAAATGTAACAAGATTCAAAAAATGAAAAATTACAAAACCAAAGCTCAAAAATAGTCCTTATGATGATTAGTCCATGCGTCAATGTCCATGGTCCATTTCCTGAGCAAGTTGGTAAACTATTTACAAGAAAGTTTTGACCACACATAGTCCTATGGTCCAATTGTCCATCAAAACAAAAGAAAATATCCAAAAAGTCTTACAGAGTCTCTGTAGGCACAAAACTTGAAACGTTGCATATTTACAGATTAACATTTACAAAACTTATCTATATGCAGAACCTTAGGGGTGGAATACCTTGGGTACTACGGACTGACCTACTTAGCACTGGTGTGGGTAAACTGGGTAGTAGCCGTCTGTGAACTCTTAGACTCACTGTGGGCATGACAGATTCACCACTGGCAGGGCAAAGGTTCTCTGGCTCCACTGCTGGTGTAACATCCGTTGCCTGAACTTCCTGATTTTCAGAGTTCTCTTGAGTCTCTGCTACTTCAGTTGCAGTAGGCTGGGGAAAGATTAGGACAGGAACTACGATGGCTTGATCCATTCTTGTCCAATTTGCAGGGAATTCTCCGAGTACAGTGCTGACCTTTTCTTCTTTTTTTATGGGTTGAAGGTTGTTTTGTTCTCCCATCCTTTCCTTTGGCTGGTCAGGGCACAGTTTCAGATGATCTCTCAATACTGCTGATGAGGTTTCGCTGATTGTAGTTCTTTTCCTGTTTTTGTCTTGCCTGAGCTAGACTCTTTTCAACACACTCTTGTACTCTACGGTACTGTTGCTGCCGTTCTGTATCCCAGTCAGCATCTGGTGATGTTACCTCAGGTGTAAGGACTCCCATATCCAAATCAATAGGCAACTTGCCAGGCCTCGCTCTCATTAGGTAGGCTGGAGTGCAGTTGGTGGAATTCACAGGAATGTGATTGTAGAGGTCGACCAGCTCTGGCAACTTTTCTGGCCACAAATTCCTTTCTTCCAAGGCAAGGTCTTCAGTAGGTCGATCACCACCTGATTTATCTTTTCACACATGCCATTGGTCTGTGGATGGTACAGGGTTGTCCTGATCTTCTTGCAACCGTACAAATTACAGAATTCCTGGAACACTTCTGCCTCAAAGGCTGGACCTTGATCTGTAAGCACTCGCTCGGGATATCCGTGTGGTCGACAAAAAGTGCTGTAGGAATGCTCTGGCTGCTGTCCTGGCTGTTTGATCCTTGACAGGCACGACTACCAGGAATCTCGAGTAGTGGTCAACGATGGTAAAAGCATAAATGTAGCCTGAATGGCTTGGAACCAGCTTCACATGGTCCAGGGCTACCAACTCAAATGGCTGTTTGGTTACTATTGGCTGCAAAGGAGCTTGCTGGCTGTTACGGTCCTTCCTGCGCTGGTTGCATTGTCCACACTCCTGGCACCAATCTTCAATGGCTTTCCTCATACCAGCCCATTTGAATCTCTCCAGGAGCAAGGCCTCCAACTTCTTGCATCCGAAGTGTCCAGCTCCATTTTGGTATGCCTCCAAGACCATTGATGCCTCCCTCTTTGGGACTACCACCTGCCAGACCAGCTCATGAGTGCGGGCATTGATACTCCTCCAACACAGCTTTCCCTCATAGATGAACAGCCGGCCTCTTTCCTTCCACAACTGCTGGGTTTCTTCAGGAGCATCTGGACCTGGGCGTGAGTCAGCTTATGACAGTATCTTCTTTACCAGGCGGACTGTGGGGTCGCTATCCTGCGTTTCTGCCCAGTCATGATGAGGCAATGGATTTAGAGTGGCCTCTTTCATGACAGACCATCTGTTTCTCACTCCTTGGGCACGTTGGGCCGCAATTGGCCGGTGGAAGGCAGGTAACTCTATTTCTTCGAGTGCCTCAGGGTCTTCTCCTGCATCTGGCAGATTGGGCATTCTGGACAATGCATCAGCATTGGCATTCTTGTGCCCCGCTCGGTACTTGATGGTAAATTCATAGTTAGACAGCCGGGCCATCCATCGCTGCTCCAGTGCACCGAGTTTGGCAGTTTCCAAGTGAGTCAACGGGTTGTTGTCCGTGAAGATGGTAAACTTGGCTGAAGCTAGGTAATGCTTGAATCATTCAGTCACAGCCCAGACTATGGTGAAGAACTCCAGTTTGAAGGAACTGTAGTTGTCAGGGTTCCTTTCAGTGGGACGAAGCTTCCTGCTGGCGTAGGAGATCACTCTTTCTTTGCCATTCTGTACCTGTGTCAGTACTGCTCCCAGTCCCACGTTGCTGGCATCAGTATACAGAACAAATGGTTGGTCATAATCTGGGTAGGCCAGAACTTCATCTCCTGTGAGAGCCATTTTCAGTCGAGTGAAGTACCTCTCCAGTTCCTCATTCCATTCAAATGTAGAACTCTTCTTTCTGGCTTTCTTGGGCTGGCCCACCAGAAGATTTTGCATAGGCGTGGCTATTTCAGTGAAGCCTTTGATGAACCTTCAGTAGTAGCCTACTAACCCGAGGAATTGACGTACTTCATGGAGGTTGCTGGGTGTCTGCCAGTCCCGGATGACAGAGACTTTGTCAGGATCCGGTGCCACACCTTCTGCACTCACTACATGACCGAGGTACTGTACCTTGGGCTTCAGGTGTTGGCATTTGGATGGCTTCACTTTCAGGCCAAAGTTGGACAAGGCTTCAAACACCTCAGCCAGGTGCTTCAGATGGTCTTCATAATTCTTGGAGAAAACAATGACATCATCAAGGTACAACAGGACTGTCTCGAAGTTCTTGTGTCCAAGACAGCACTCCATTAGCCATTGAAATGTCCCTGGGGCGGTGCAGAGCCCGAATGGCATGTAGTTGAACTTGCAGAGACCCATTGGTGTAGTAAACGCTGTTTTCTCCTTGTCTGCCTCTGCCACGGGAACCTGCCAATACCCACTAGTGAGATCCAAGGTGGAAAAATAGCAGTTTTAAGTGCAGCTTATGACTCTTCAATTCTGGGTAATGGGTAGGCATCCTTATGTGTAATGCTGTTAATTTTTCTGTAATCAACATACATTCTCATGGTACCATCTTTCTTTTTCACAAAGACTATTGGGGCTGCCCAGGGGCTACAACTGTCTCTGATCACCCCAGCCTCTTTCATTTCCCGCAACATTCTTTTGGCACATTGATATTGTGTTGGGGGTATAGGCCTGTACCTTTCTTTAATGGGTGCATGATCTCCAGTGGGGATATGGTGTTGAACCCCTTTTGCCTTCCCAAAGTCTAGGGGGTGTTTACTGAATACCCGCTCATACTCCTGAGTCACTCGGTAAACCCCACTCTTTTGGTACGAAGGGGTGGAGTCAGTACCCACCTGCAGCTGCTGACACCACTCCTCCAGCTGCTTTACAGAGCCATTGTCCTCCACCTGGTCGGATGAGACCAAGGGCTCTGCTGCCCGTATGGCATTGTTACTGACAGTAAGCAGCTTAGCAACTGTGGCATACCGAGGTATTGTGGCCTCCTCCTCCCCACAATTCAAGAGGCGTACAGATACTCTCCTTTTGAGAACATCAACTACCCCTCTGGCTGTCAGGACAGTGGGCTTGCTATCAGAGTACACTGGCTCTACCAATGCTTGGTAATCTTTTCCTCTGAGGCCTACGGCTGCCCGACACCAAATTAACATTTCACATCTGGGGTGTATCGCAATGGGGAAAGGATCACTCACTCTGACGCTGCCAATTTCTCCACCAGACAGTTCTACCTGCTGTCTTTGCATCAGGGCCTTGATCTCCTTCTGCAGGACTCATTGTTCACTGGAACCAGCAGTCTCAGCCACCTCTTGCAACAAAACAATAACCTCGGCAAGATAATTTTCAATCACATTAGTACCTAGGGTCATCATTGGGTTACATTCTCGTTGATCAATGTCTACAACTATCAGACCTTGCGGCAAAGACTGACCATTGCTGGCAACTACTGTCAGTTCATCACTTGGGCCACGGGTAAGTTCAGAGTCAGCCCAATACCGCCTGTAAAGGATATATGGCATAGTTGTCACCTGAGAGCCAGTGTCCAGCAAAGCGTTCATGGGGATGCCGTAAATCACCACTGGGAGGACCGGTCGCCCTCCAACATACTTGGCTCGCCAGGTCTTTGGGCCTTGTGGTCCTACTCCTGGGGATTGGCCCTCTGCCCCAGGGTGGCAGAATCTTGCGATGTGGCCTGCCTTGCAGCAGCGACGACAGATGGGACGTTGTCACTCCCTTGGCGTGATGGGATCCTCTTCTTCCGTAGCCATGGGACATTCTCTGGACTGGAGGGCAGCACGGTGGCTCAGTGGTTAGTCCTGGGTTCGAATCCCACCAAGGGCAACATCTGCAAGGAGTTTGTATGTTCTCCCCGTGTTTGCGTGGGTTTCCTCCGGGCACTCCGGTTTCCTCCCACATTCTAAAGACATACTGATAGGGAATTTAGATTGTGAGCCCCATCGGGGACAGTGATGAAAATGTGTGCAAAAACTGTAAAGCGCTGCGGAATATGTTAGCGCTATATAAAAATAAAGATTATTATTATTATTATTATTATTATTATTATTATTATTATCTTCTCCTTGGATGACACCTGCATGGACTGCACAGTTTTGGCAATTACAGCCATACTTTTGGTCAGCTCCTGGACCTGAAGACACAGTTCGACAGAAGGGTCTTTGTCCAGAGTCTGTGCATCAGCCTCCACCGGGCTGAGAGGGAAAGATGCTGCTTCTTGATGGTATGTGATCGCTGGGTGCCTAGGGGGCACTGGACGGCTGACATTTGGTTCATGCAGCACCCAGATAGCCCTGTCTTTGAAGTCTGCAAAGTCTAGGTCAGGGTTCTGTAGGGCTATGATGCGCAGCTGTGCTCTGTGGGTACTGGATAAGAGTCCCTCAATAAACTGCTCCTTTAACAGTCTGTCTCCATCTTTCACACTGTCTGGGTCAATCTGCTTTATGGCTCGCAGCGCCTCCTGCAGGTTAAGAGCATAGTCCCGTATACTGTCCTGCGCTCTCTGCTTACACCCAAAGAATCTCATCTTTATTTCAGCTGCAGTGCGAGTGTCAAAGGTGCTTTTTAGCTTAGCCAGAATTTTTTTAACAGTCTCTTTATCAGTGTCCTGCCAGGCTTTTACTTCCCTCTGTGCTTCACCAGTTAGCTGCCCAATAAGGATGTTCACTTTTTGGTTTTCAGACAGAGGATACACCTCAAACAAACTGCACATTCTCTCTTTAAATTCACTCAGGGTATGTGACTCCCCTGAGTACTGCAGTAGCCAGGCCGCTCCTGGTATATAGGGCATGGACAGCGGCATTATGGGGACTGCTGCGGTGGGCGCTGATTCTTGCGGTGCTCTGGAGGCAGCGCTGGCTGCTGGATTCTGCGGTGCCATTGGAGCCGCAGCTGCGCTGGCCCCTTCATCTTGTGGCGCTGTGGGGGGTGCGGTGGCGTCCACTGCTGCATCTGCTCTTGCCTCAGACATTCTCCTCCCCCCTAGTTAACGTTTGGCCAGGCCCTGGGTTGTGCTGGCTTACCGGCTGCCGCTCTGCAGGCTGGAGGATCCGGCGATGCCGGGAATGCAGGCCTCTGCTCCTCACTTCCCGCGCGCTGGACTCTTCCCGTGCAGCACTTCACTTTTCCGCGCTTTTCAGCTGGCTCCGCCCACGACAGCCCGCCCCTTTGGCTTCCCGCGCGTGCCAAGCGGCGGGGTAATGGCAGCAATTGCACAAATAGTCTATGGCACAAAACACAGTCTCTGGCACACAGGACCCGGGGACACGGGGCTCCGTAAATCCTGTTCATGACGCCAAAATGGGTCACCCTCCCAGGGCTGTGGGGTACTCGGTACCAGGCCGGTCTCTCAGAGGGGAATGTCACAGCAGCGGTGACTCGATCCGTGGCCCTGGGCGCCCATGTAAAAGGGATGTAGTGATGGAATAAAGTTTATGAGTGAATGATTCGTGACGCCACCTGCGGTGTTCGGCAATGAAGGTGTTAAGCCGACACTGCAGACAGATCCTCTGGGACAGATGGTGGGGTGCAGCAATGATGGTGTAGCCCTCCACAGGCAGGGCTGTAGTCCCAGGGCAGAGTAGATGAAGTCGGTAGGTGTTGAGGAAGAGGGTGTAGTGTTTGGCACAGAGATGTAGCAGTGCTGGAGAGTTTGCAGGAAGAAGGCAAGGACACAATAGGGTGCAGTTTCTTTACCTTTACTTTGCTTGGCAAATGCAGTCCAGGGTCCAGATTACAGATGGCACAGGAGCTGACTAGCCTGGAAGCAACTTAGGAATCTCTCTATGCAGATGGGTTGTGTAGTCTCCTTCCTAGCGCTTATTTTTAGGTACTTGCAGTACTATGTTACACTGAAGTTCCACTTGCTTATTCTCTTTAGATCTCCCTCGTATGGCAGACAGCTGTAGCCTTTCTTTTCTGGCTCACACGTTGCTGTTGTGCCTCCGAGTCTTATGTGGGAATAGAGCATTTACAGCTTCCTATTCCTCTGGTTTCTGTTGCAGGAACATCAGTATCCATACAACCTTGGGAGACTGGGCTCCAGATCATGCACTATAGCTGGGAATGAGCCTGAACTCTCTGCTCAATCCCCCAGCTCTTCTCCTCACGTCCACACACGTTGCCCGCCTCACAAGAACTCCTAATTTCCCCTTCCCCGCCCCCAGAGATCAGCTCTACCCCCAGTTTTTGGGTTCAGAGCTCCCTCTGCTGGCCTGGAGTGGGAGCTGTGTTGTGTGTTGTGGTTAACTGCCAGAGAGATCCTCTATTGCTTCCAAGGATGACATCACACTCCCTAAGAGGAAGGTAATGCCATTGTGGCGACCATACTCCTGGGGACACTACACTTGCAACATGCATAAAGACACACTTATAGACACGCTTGCAGACATACTCACATGCATACAGGCACACAGACACGCATGCAGACATACACATATACAGACACATACACAGATATTTATACATGCAGTCACATACATATTTGAAGACTTATATACAAAAAATGTTATAAAATTCATATCTACAGACATATAAATGTACAGAATCAACATACATGTACACACTTATTAGGGGAGGTTTTTTTTTACCTTCCCCCAACTTTTCTCTGACCCACATGCATGCTCCTTTGATGTTCCTCTCTCCAGCAGGATGATAGCAGTGCAGGGGGCTGCATTATATCATTGTAGCAGACAGGGCCGTGTTTGTCTGCTGGCTGTGATGCGGCCGGGCCGGCACACAAGATTTAAAAGCGCAGTGCTGGCCCAGGGGAAGAAACAGCTGGTCTTGTGTCCCTGCACAGCGTTGGAGGAGTCGCAAGGGGGGCATATGCCCCTCTGTAGAGGAGTGGATCCCTGGCTGGGGCTGGTGGTGAGTAGCGCAGGGAAAAACAAATCTGCTCTGACGCTCGTACTGGCCAGCGTCAGACTGAAGAGCCCTGCGTGCGCCTTCGCGGCCCATTCAAACTTTTGACTGAAGGCCCTGTGTGCACGCACTCATGCTTGCACACACTGACAGAGGGCCGCCGCGGCGAGCACGTACTGACAAGTGCCACAGCAGCTCTTGTCAGCGCCTGCAAGGAGAGAGTGTGTGCACACAGGGCCTCTAGTAAGATGTTTTAAAGGGCCGGCGGCCCACTTTGTGTTACATAGCCGCCAGCCCACCGGGAATCTGCCCGGTTCACCAGATTATCAATCAGGGCCTGCTCATTATCCTGTATGGAGCATTATATGGGGCTCATTATTCTTTATGGAGCATTATATGAGGTCCATCATATTCTGTATGGAGCATTATATATGGGGTCCATCATATTCTGTATGGAGCAGTATACTGTCCGGTTTCTGACCTATTGTACAATAGTTATCACTCATGTAATGTAAAAAGTGAAATCTTTGGTATTGTATACCTATATTTTTCTGCTGTATCTGTGCATTATGAATTGTGGTATGTGTTAAAAGGGCCCACTGAGACTCTTTCGCCCACAAAAACTTGGAGCTGGCCCTGTATGACTTGCACACTACCCATTTCTCCTGTCTTGTTGTCGAAGAGGTGACATTGGAGGGTCAAGATTGGTTTAGTATTTTAAATATTACTATGGACAAATAAAAATAAAATATTGGAAAAGCTGTTTAAATGCATTATCCCAAGTAATCCGCTCTCCTCTGGATAGGGGATAATTTTTCAATTGCTGGAGATTCGACTGCTGGGACCCCCATGATCCTGAAAATCGGAGCTCTGTAGAGCACCATGTAAATGCAGAGTGGTCGATCATACGCACTGTGGCGCCATTCACATGTGGCTCTTCAAATATCTCCTTTTAGGAGAGTGAGGGGCACGGCAAAGTAAAGTCATTTTCATTGATCGGGGTGAGGAATTATAGCTTGTGGGCTGGTGGGGTTTGTGTGGCAGGGCTGCTTTTTTGTCCCTGTCTGGCCCTGCTTGACAGCGAGTGAAAATGTTCAGAAACTTTCCCACACTAATGAGTTCATGTCCGGTCAGGCGGGGAGGCTGTGCAGGCAGCATCTCATTCATTCCTCGGTGGTTTACTGCTGGGCCGGTCGCACAGCTAATGGTTGTAAACTATTTAACCCTTTGAGATGGATTGCAGCATTGGACATGACTATACAGCAGATAGATATGGGATATTGTTGCTTTTTTATTTTTTATTTTTTACAGGAGAACAGTGGCTTCAATTGGATTGGGAGTTTAATAAAGATGGCAAAAATGTGTGTTTAATTATTTCATTAAAATTCTTTATTCTTTATGTGTGTGGGTTTTTTAACCCTTTCATACTAGTGGATTAATAATGGATAGGTGTCTTATTGACACCTCTCCATTATTAACCAGGCTTAATGTCACTTTACAATAGCAAGGGGACATTAACCACTTATTACTAGTGTTGAGCATTCCGATACCGCAAGTATCGGGTATCGGACGATATTAGCTGTATCGGAATTCCGATACTTAGTTCCGATACTTTTTTCATATCGAATACCGGAATCGGAAGTTCCCATAATGCTAGGAGCCCGCTCGATTTGATTCAGCCAATGGGAATCCTCATAAGTGTGGACACATCCTGTTAGGCATGTAGGCATGTTAACTACTGGCATGGCTGTGATTGGCTGCTGAAATGATGTCATGATGCACTATAAAAAGCGCTGCAGCTGCCATTTCTGGTCACTCTGCTGTGAATTCAGTTAGGGACAGGCTGCTGTTGAAGACTGTGAGGGACAGTTAGAAATAGCGATTCCACAAAACATATAGTGCTTAACCCAGGCTACATAAACCACCACTGTAGCTTGCTTTTCCCTAGCAGCGCTGTTTTCACAGCTGTCTGCAAGGGCTGTGTGAGTGCAGACCCACGCTGTGTAGTGTGTCCTGCAGGCACATCTGCTTGTAGGCCGGCCAACGTGTGTCTCTGCCTCATACACATTTTTCTTTTATTGCTGCTTTTTTTTTCTCCTCTATAGTGTGCTTCCATACGTATCCATATACGTTGGTTGCAAACACTAAAGGAGTGGACAGCGGAGCCTTTCAGCAGCCTTTCAGTGCTATAGCCCATTTCTCTGCACTGTTTTTGGCTGTCTGATAGGTCTCTCTGTGTGTGAGTGCAGCTCACGTTGCAGTGTGTTCTACAGCCACCGCTAGCTGTAGTCCGGCTCAGCGTGCGTCACTGCCTCATACATAGTCCTTTTTTTGCAGCTAATTTAGCCAGATTTTTGCTCCTATATTAGTGTGCTTCCAACCGCATCCATTGTCATTGGTTGGTTGCAAACACTATATAGGATTAGATAGAGGAGCCTTTTTGCTGGCTTGTGCCCTTCAGGGCCAGCCAGGCTAGTATCACCCTATTTTTTGGAGCCTCATCAATTGCATTGTAGGTTAGCTTCCTGCATTGTAATCGCTCCAAAAAGTTTGTGATACTATAGCTTTCAAACTTTGGTCACATCCTTTCCTTTCCCCCCACCCAAAAAAAAGGAAATAAAATTCACCAAACACTCCACTTTACAGTTGTCTAGGCCACATTAGATCATATTAAAGTGTAGTACACACACTCTTAGCCAAATTAGTGTTTCTTATACTGGTTAGCAGGTGTTCAGGAATAAGAACACTAAGCCACCCCTTTTTTACTTTTCTGCCTATCTTTATCAGTCTACCAAGATGAAGAAGGCAGGGAGTAAGGCACGTGGTCGTGGCCGTTGAGTTTCAGCAGGGAAAGGACGGGGGGATTCAGCAGGGAGAGGACGTGGGGATTCGGTGTCTGCTGCGGCCCCCGTGACCCGGCATCCCCCACTTTTACCAGGCAACAGTCCTTCATGCGCAGCTTTGTAGGACCTCGCCGTACCCCTCTGCTGTGTGATGAACAAATTGAAGCCGTTGTCGGATGGATGGCAGCTAACGCATCCACTTCATTGACTTCCGCATCCTCCCAAGGCCAGAGCACTGAAGAGCAACCATCTGTCTCTTCACCACCTGCCAAATTGCCCAGGCAGTCTGAGAGCCCTGGACAGGAGCCATCTCAATCTTTACTTCTGTTCTCAGAATCTGTTGGCTTGGAAAGAGGTGGCCAGCCAAGCAGCATTCTAGAGCATGAAGAAGAGGGAGTATGCAGTGATGCGCAACTGCTTTGTCCCTCTGAATCTGAAGAGGCGGGTGGGCCAGTGCCTATGTTCAGCACACCTCAGTATGCATCAGATGATGATGAGACTCGGTTGCCAATTTCTGGTGCGTACGGTGCTGGCGAGACAACCCAGGACCAGCCGGTGCTTGAAGAGGGGAGTGGAGATGATGAGGTCCTTGACCCATCATGGCGTCAGCCACAGGAAGGTGGTGGGAGAAGTTCTGAGGAAGAGATTCCCCGAACGGCCAAAAGAGGAGGGAGAGGGCGGGGGCAGACTTGGTTGCCTGTAGCCTCCACTTTGGCACCTGTGAGGAGCAATCCTCTTCCAAAACACAAAACGGGCGCTCCCAGGACTTGCAGTGCGTGGTATTTTTTTGACACAGTTGGAGATGACATTTGCTTTGTCAAATGCAAGCTGTGTCATCAGAAAGTGAAACGAGGGAAAAATGTGACCAACCTCAATACCACAAATATGTGGAAACATGTGCGTACCAAGCACGAGGTGGAGTTACACAGACACACTGAAGATGTAGGCCAACCTTCAGCAGCACCTACCACCTCTTCAGCTCGTGTTGGGGCCTCTTCCTCCAGCTCACACACAGCTGGTTCGGCTTCCTCACTGGAACGCCATGGAAGAACCACTGCCACTGTTGTCCAGAGACCCAGTGAAATTCCACCCACTGAACCACGTTCGCAGTCATCAGCACACTCCCAGGCCACTCACCAGCAATCGGTAGCACAGGCATGGGAGAAAAAGCGGCCATACTCGGCAAACCATCCCCGAGCACTGGCTCTGAATGCCGGCATTGCCAAACTACTGGCCCTTGAGATGCTGTCATTCAGGCTGGTGGAGACTGACACCTTCCGGAACTTTATGTCATTGGCAGTTCCACAATACAATGTGCCCAGATGCTTTTATTTCAGCAGGCAAGCTGTCCCTGCCCTGCAAAAGCATGTGGAGGGAAAAATTAAAAATGCGCTACTAAATGCCGTCAGTAGCAAGGTCCACCTGACCACCGATGCGTGGACCAGTAGCCATGGACAGGGACGATACCTTTCCCTCACTGCCCATTGGGTCAATGTTGTGGAGCCGGGTACAGATCTGGAGAGTGGCTCTGTACGTATTCTGCCAACTCCAAGGATTGCAGGAATGCAGTCTGTACATATTGAGTCCTCCTCCTACTCTAGTTCCTCGGAATCAGCACTGCGTGAGCCTGTTAGGCCAGATATGAGCACAGGTGTGGCCAAACGTCAACAGGCCGTCCTTAAATTAATTTCTTTGGGGAATCGGAGCCACACAGCACAGGAGCTCTGGAATGCCATCAAACAGGAGAGCGATGTGTGGTTTGTGCCAGCGAATCTCCAGCCAGGTTTGGTAGTGAGTGACAATGGCCAAAATCTAGTGGCAGCTCTGGGCCTAGGCAACCTCACTCACATACCATGTCTGGCACACGTGCTCAATTTGGTCGTGCAGAGCTTTCTGAGGGACTATCCGGATCTTGATGCACTGCTGCACAAGGTTCGCCTAGAGTGTGCTCACTTGCGGCGTTCCAGCATGGCAAGATCGCGCATTGCATCTCTGCAACGCCGATTCCGCCTGCCAGAACATCGCATCATGTGTGACCTCCCCACCAGGTGGAATTCAACGTTACATATGTTGGAGCGGTTGTGTGAGCAGCAGGCAGCAGTAATGGAGTACCAGCTGCATCAGGCGCAAACAAGTCGCACTGTGCGCCGGACACACTTCACCACCACTGAGTGGGCCACTATGAGGGACATCTGCCAAGTTTTGCGTGCCTTCGATGACTCCACGCGGATGGCCAGTGCAGATGATGCACTAATCAGCATGACTGTCCCCCTCATCTGTCTGCTTCAAAAAACCTTACAAGCACTAAGTGAGGAGGTTTTTGAAGAGGTCGAGGATGAGCAGTCAGAAATGCCATCTGCTTCTGGCAAGTCTGCGCAACGTGCTTCCACACAAAAGCCCAGGCAGGGGACACTTAGTGAGGAGGATGACGAGGAGTCAATGGAGGAGGAGGAACACATCTCTCCAGAGGAGGGAGGTACACAAGGCTCTAGTAGTCAGTGTGTACAGCGAGGGTGGGGTGATGCTGAGCAGGCAGAGATGCTGCCTCAAGCTGGGGACAGCGTTTCCGGTCCAGTTGGCAGTCTGCAGCACATGATTGATTTCATGCTGCAGTGCTTGTTAAATGACCGCCGCATCGCCAACATTCTCCACACGGCTGATTATTGGGTGTACACCCTCCTAGATCCTCGCTACCGGGACAACTTACAAAGCCTCATACCACAGTTGAACCGGGAGCGAAAAATGCGGGAGTACCAAGAAACACTTGTGCAGGCCATCATGTTCTCCATTCCCCCCACAAGTGTTGCTGGTAGTGCTTTTCAAAGCAGCCATGTGGGTAGAGGCAGTGGAGGAAGCTCTGCACAAAGAGGTAGCAGAGGCAGTGCCGCAGGACAAGGCAAGGCCAGTATGGCCCAAATGTGGAAAAGTTTTGTGGGACCGCCACAAACGGCTACACCATCACAGACGGCTCCAGTCAGCAGGAGGCAACGTTTCCGTCAGATGGTGACAGACTACTTGTCGTGCCCTGTTAGTGTTCTCCCAGACGGCTCTTCCCCGTTCAAGTATTGGGTCTCTAAGCTGGATACATGGCCAGAGCTTAGCCAGTATGCATTGGAGGTGCTGGCTTGCCCTGCTGCCGGTGTATTATCGGAACGTGTCTTTAGTGCTGCAGGTGGTGTGGTAACAGACCGTCGCACGCGACTATCCGCCGATAATGTTGACCGGCTTACTTTTGTGAAAATGAACAAGGCCTGGATCTCACCTGAATTTGCCAGTCCTCTTCCAGAATAAATAATTGGCTGGCAACAGGATCCAGGTCTCCTGTTGTGTTCATGTTTCTATGACCTGAACTTTATTTCCTGGGCTACAGCAACGCCCGTTGTTGCTCAGAAGTGCTGTCCACACAGACAAAACACTCGCTCATGTGTAAGTGGGGTTCGGTAACGTCAGCTGATCCCCTGCTGTGTGTACGGCAAACTCTCCTGCTGCCTACAACTTCTGACTACCTCTGATTTAATATGTTCTCTGATTTGCCCTCTGTCTCCACTCTGTTTTGAGTATTTCCTCCGGCCTACAACACCGCCTGTTTCTGCTCTCAAGTGCTGTCTGCACAATCCACACTTGTTCCTGTGGTACCTGGGTCCTGTAACATCTGCTCATCTCCAGAGTTGAGCACGGCAATGTCTCCTGCTTTGTCTACATTCCCACTACTTGTAGTGGAAATGTGGACAGAGCAGGAGACATTGCCTGACTCACCTCTAGGGAGAAGCTGCTGTTACAGAACCCCAGTAACACAGGAACAAGTGTGGGTTGTGCAGATGGCATTTCAGAGCAGCAACTGGCGTGGTTGGAAGCCAGAGGAAATACTCGAAACAGAGTGAAGACAGAGGCCTAATTGGAGTACGTTGACAATTAGTAGTAGTCTAGAAACAATCGCAAACTGCCACCAAGTAGGCCTCGGCCTACTACCTGATTTTCCCTGGGCTCCGACACCGCCAGTTGGTGCTCAGAAGTGCTGTCCGCACAGACAAAACACTCGCTCATGTGTAAGTGGGGTTCGGTAACGTCAGCTGATCCCCTGCTGTGTGTATGGCAAAGTGTCCTGCTCCCTCCACAAACAAACTCAGATTTACACCTGGCTCCAAGTAGGCCTCGGCCTACTACCTGATTTTCCCTGGGCTCCGACACCGCCAGTTGGTGCTCAGAAGTGCTGTCCGCACAGAAAAAACACTCACTCATGTGTAAGTGGGGTTCGGTAACGTCAGCTGATCCCCTGCTGTGTGTACGGCAAACTCTCCTGCTGCCTACAACTTCTGACTACCTCTGATTTAATATGTTCTCTGATTTGCCCTCTGTCTCCACTCTGTTTTGAGTATTTCCTCCGGCCTACAACACCGCCTGTTTCTGCTCTCAAGTGCCGTCTGCACAATCCACACTTGTTCCTGTGGTACCTGTGTCCTGTAACATCTGCTCATCTCCAGAGTTGAGCACGGCAATGTCTCCTGCTTTGTCTACATTCCCACTACTTGTAGTGGAAATGTGGACAGAGCAGGAGACATTGCCTGACTCACCTCTAGGGAGAAGCTGCTGTTACAGAACCCCAGTAACACAGGAACAAGTGTGGGTTGTGCAGACGGCATTTCAGAGCAGCAACTGGCGTGGTTGGAAGCCAGAGGAAATACTCGAAACAGAGTGAAGACAGAGGCCTAATTGGAGTACGTTGACAGTTAGTAGTAGTCTAGAAACAATCGCAAACTGCCACCAAGTAGGCCTCGGCCTACTACCTGATTTTCCCTGGGCTCCGACACCGCCAGTTGGTGCTCAGAAGTGCTGTCCGCACAGACAAAACACTCGCTCATGTGTAAGTGGGGTTCGGTAACGTCAGCTGATCCCCTGCTGTGTGTATGGCAAAGTGTCCTGCTCCCTCCACAGTCAAACAAACTCAGATTTACACCTGGCTCCAAGTAGGCCTCGGCCTACTACCTGATTTTCCCTGGGCTCCGACACCGCCAGTTGGTGCTCAGAAGTGTTGTCCACACAGAAAAACACACTCGTTCATGTGAAAGTGGGGTTCGGTAACGTCAGCTGATCCCCTGCTGTGTGGAGGGCAAAGTGCTGCAGCCTCCAAATTGTAACTACTTCAGATTTAAACATTCTCTGATTTGGCCTCTGTCTCCACTCTGTCTCTAGTATTTCCCCGGACCTCCAGCACCGCCAGTTCCTGCTCACAGTTGCCGTCCGCGCATTCCACACTTGTTCCTGTGTTTCTGGTGTTCTGTTACATGAGCAGATCCCCCAATGTGTGTCCACCACTGTCTCCTGCGCTGTCCAACTTCCCACTGCAAGCGGTGGGAATGTGGACAGAGCAGGATACAGGGGCAGACAAACATCAGGGGATCTGCTGACATTACAGAACCCCAGTAACACAGGAACACGTGTGGATTGGGCAGACGGCCGCAGTACGCATAAACTGGTGGTGTTGGTGGTCACGTGAAATCCTGGAAACAGAGTGGAGACAGATGCCTAAATGGAGCACGTTGACAGTCTGTTGTAGCCTACAAACAATCTAAAACTGCGACCAAGTAGGCCTCGACCTACACCATAATTGTCCCTGGGCTCCAACAACGCCAGTTGGTGCTCGGAAGTGCTGTCCACACAGAAAAAACACTTGTTCATGTGAAAGTGGGGTTCGGTAACGTCTGCTGATCCCCTGCTGTGTGTACGGCAAACTCTCCTGCTGCCTCCAAAGTCAAAATACGTCCGATTTACACCTGGCTCCTAGTAGGCCTCGGCCTGCACCCTGATTGTCCCTGGGCTCCAACAACGCCAGTTGGTGCTCGGAAGTGCTGTCCACACAGAAAAAAACACTTGTTCATGTGAAAGTGGGGTTCGGTAACGTCAGCTGATCCCCTGCTGTGTGGAGGGCAAAGTGCTGCTGCCTCCAAATTGTAGCTACTTCAGATTTAAACATTCTCTGATTTGGCCTCTGTCTCCACTCTGTCTCTAGTATTTCCCCTGACCTCCAACACGGCTAGTTCCGGCTCACAGTTGCCGTCCACGCATTCCACACTTGTTCCTGTGTTCCTGGTGTTCTGTTACATGAGCTGATCCCCCAATGTGTGTCCGGCACTGTCTCCTGCGCGGTCCACCTTCCCACTGCAAGTGGTGGGAATATGGACAGAGCAGGAGACATTGGCAGACACACATCAGGGGATCTGCTGACATTACATACAGAACCCCAGTAACACAGGAACACGTGTGGATTGGGCAGACGGCTACTGTACGCATAAACTGGCGGTGTTGGTGGTCACGTGAAATCCTGGAAACAGAGTGGAGACAGATGCCTAATTGGAGCACGTTGACAGTCTGTTGTAGCCTACAAACAATCTAAAACTGCCACCAAGTAGGCCTCGGCCTGCACCCTGGTTCTCCCTGGGCTCCAACAACGCTAGTTGGTGCTCGGAAGTGCTGTCCACACAGAAAAACACACTCGTTCATGTGAAAGTGGGGGTCAGTAATGTCAGCTGATCCCCTGCTGTGTGGAGGGCAAACTGCTGCTGCCTACATATTCAAACAACGTCTTATCTTAAACTGCCTCCAAGTAGGCCTCAGCCTACAAAATGACTATCCCTGGGCTCCAACATCGTCAGTTGTTGCTCGGAAGTGCTGTCCACACAGAAAAACACACTCGTTCATGTGAAAGTGGGAGTCGGTAACGTCAGCTGATCCCCTGCTGTGTGGAGGGCAAAGTGTCCTGCTCCCTCCAAAGTCAAAATACCTCAGCTTTACACCTGGCTCCTAGTAGGCCTCGGCCTGCACCATGATTGTCCCTGGGCTCCAACAACGCCAGTTGGTGCTCGGAAGTGCTGTCCACACAGAAAAACACTCGTTCATGTGAAAGTGGGGTTCGGTAACGTCAGCTGATCCCCTGCTGTGTGGAGGGCAAAGTGTCCTGCTCCCTCCAAAGTCAAAATACCTCAGCTTTACACCTGGCTCCTAGTAGGCCTTGGCCTGCACCATGATTGTCCCTGGGTTCCAACAACGCTAGTTGGTGCTCGGAAGTGCTGTCCACACAGAAAAACACACTCGTTCATGTGAAAGTGGGGTTCGGTAACGTCAGCTGATCCCCTGCTGTGTGGAGGGCAAACTGCTGCTGCCTCCAAATTGTAACTACTTCAGATTTAAACATTCTCTGATTTGGCCTCTGTCTCCACTCTGTCTCTAGTATTTCCCCTGACCTCCAACACCGCCAGTTCCTGCTCACAGTTGCCGTCCACGCATTCCACACGTGTTCCTGTGTTACTGGGGTTTTGTAACGTCAGCAGATCCCCCAATATGTGTCCGCCACTGTCTCCTGCGCTGTCCACCTTCCCACTGCAAGCGGTGGGAATGTGGACAGAGCAGGAGACAGTGGCAGACACACATCAGGGGATCTGCTGACATTACAGAATCCCAGTAACACAGGAACACGTGTGGATTGGGCAGACGGCTGATGTAAGCATAAACTGGCGGTGTTGGTGGTCACGTGAAATCCTGGAAACAGAGTGGAGACAGATGCCTAATTGGAGCACGTTGACAGTCTGTTGTAGCCTACAAACAATCTAAAACTGCCACCAAGTAGGCCTCGGCCTGCACCCTGGTTCTCCCTGGCCTCCAACAATGCTAGTTGGTGCTCGGAAGTGCTGTCCACACAGAAAAACACACTCGTTCATGTGAAAGTGGGGGTCAGTAATGTCAGCTGATCCCCTGCTGTGTGGAGGGCAAACTGCTGCTGCCTACAAATTCAAACAACGTCTTATCTTAAACTGCCTCCAAGTAGGTCTCAGCCTACAAAATGACTATCCCTGGGCTCCAACATCGTCAGTTGTTGCTCGGAAGTGCCGTCCACACAGAAAAACACACTCGTTCATGTGAAAGTGGGGTTCGGTAACGTCGGCTGATCCCCTGCTGTGTGGAGGGCAAAGTGTCCTGCTCCCTCCAAAGTCAAAATACCTCAGCTTTATACCTGGCTCCTAGTAGGCCTCGGCCTGCACCATGATTGTCCCTGGGTTCCAACAACGCTAGTTGGTGCTCGGAAGTGCTGTCCACACAGAAAAACACACTCGTTCATGTGAAAGTGGGGGTCGGTAACGTCGGCTGATCCCCTGCTGTGTGGAGGGCAAAGTGTCCTGCTCCCTCCAAAGTCAAAATACCTCAGCTTTACACCTGGCTCCTAATAGGCCTCGGCCTGCACCATGATTGTCCCTGGGTTCCAACAACGCTAGTTGGTGCTCGGAAGTGCTGTCCACACAGAAAAACACACTCGTTCATGTGAAAGTGGGAGTCGGTAACGTCGGCTGATCCCCTGCTGTGTGGAGGGCAAAGTGTCCTGCTCCCTCCAAAGTCAAAATACCTCAGCTTTACACCTGGCTCCTAATAGGCCTCGGCCTGCACCATGATTGTCCCTGGGCTCCAACAACGCCAGTTGGTGCTCGGAAGTGCTGTCCACACAGAAAAACACACTCGTTCATCTGAAAGTGGGGTTCGGTAACGTCAGTTGATCCCCTGCTGTGTGGAGGGCAAAGTGCTGCTGCCTCCAAATTGTAACTACTTCAGATTTAAACAGTCTCTGATTTGGCCTCTGTCTCCACTCTGTCTCTAGTATTTCCCCTGACCTCCAACACCGCCAGTTCCTGCTCACAGTTGCCGTCCACGCATTCCACACGTGTTCCTGTGTTACTGGGGTTCTGTAACGTCAGCAGATCCCCCAATATGTGTCCGCCACTGTCTCCTGTGCTGTCCACCTTCCCACTGCAAGCGGCGGGAATGTGGACAGAGCAGGAGACAGTGGCAGACACACATCAGGGGATCTGCTGACATTACAGAATCCCAGTAACACAGGAACACGTGTGGATTGGGCAGACGGCCGCAGTACGCATAAACTGGTGGTGTTGGTGGTCACGTGAAATCCTGGAAACAGAGTGGAGACAGATGCCTAAATGGAGCACGTTGACAGTCTGTTGTAGCCTACAAACAATCTAAAACTGCGACCAAGTAGGCCTCGACCTACACCATAATTGTCCCTGGGCTCCAACAACGCCAGTTGGTGCTCGGAAGTGCTGTCCACACAGAAAAAACACTTGTTCATGTGAAAGTGGGGTTCGGTAACGTCTGCTGATCCCCTGCTGTGTGTACGGCAAACTCTCCTGCTGCCTCCAAAGTCAAAATACGTCCGATTTACACCTGGCTCCTAGTAGGCCTCGGCCTGCACCCTGATTGTCCCTGGGCTCCAAAAACGCCAGTTGGTGCTCGGAAGTGCTGTCCACACAGAAAAAAACACTTGTTCATGTGAAAGTGGGGGTCGGTAACGTCAGCTGATCCCCTGCTGTGTGGAGGGCAAAGTGCTGCTGCCTCCAAATTGTAGCTACTTCAGATTTAAACATTCTCTGATTTGGCCTCTGTCTCCACTCTGTCTCTAGTATTTCCCCTGACCTCCAACACCGCCAGTTCCGGCTCACAGTTGCCGTCCACGCATTCCACACTTGTTCCTGTGTTCCTGGTGTTCTGTTACATGAGCTGATCCCCCAATGTGTGTCCGGCACTGTCTCCTGCGCGGTCCACCTTCCCACTGCAAGTGGTGGGAATATGGACAGAGCAGGAGACATTGGCAGACACACATCAGGGGATCTGCTGACATTACATACAGAACCCCAGTAACACAGGAACACGTGTGGATTGGGCAGACGGCTACTGTACGCATAAACTGGCGGTGTTGGTGGTCACGTGAAATCCTGGAAACAGAGTGGAGACAGATGCCTAATTGGAGCACGTTGACAGTCTGTTGTAGCCTACAAACAATCTAAAACTGCCACCAAGTAGGCCTCGGCCTGCACCCTGGTTCTCCCTGGGCTCCAACAACGCTAGTTGGTGCTCGGAAGTGCTGTCCACACAGAAAAACACACTCGTTCATGTGAAAGTGGGGGTCAGTAATGTCAGCTGATCCCCTGCTGTGTGGAGGGCAAACTGCTGCTGCCTACATATTCAAACAACGTCTTATCTTAAACTGCCTCCAAGTAGGCCTCAGCCTACAAAATGACTATCCCTGGGCTCCAACATCGTCAGTTGTTGCTCGGAAGTGCTGTCCACACAGAAAAACACACTCGTTCATGTGAAAGTGGGAGTCGGTAACGTCAGCTGATCCCCTGCTGTGTGGAGGGCAAAGTGTCCTGCTCCCTCCAAAGTCAAAATACCTCAGCTTTACACCTGGCTCCTAGTAGGCCTCGGCCTGCACCATGATTGCCCCTGGGCTCCAACAACGCCAGTTGGTGCTCGGAAGTGCTGTCCACACAGAAAAACACTCGTTCATGTGAAAGTGGGGTTCGGTAACGTCAGCTGATCCCCTGCTGTGTGGAGGGCAAAGTGTCCTGCTCCCTCCAAAGTCAAAATACCTCAGCTTTACACCTGGCTCCTAGTAGGCCTTGGCCTGCACCATGATTGTCCCTGGGTTCCAACAACGCTAGTTGGTGCTCGGAAGTGCTGTCCACACAGAAAAACACACTCGTTCATGTGAAAGTGGGGTTCGGTAACGTCAGCTGATCCCCTGCTGTGTGGAGGGCAAACTGCTGCTGCCTCCAAATTGTAACTACTTCAGATTTAAACATTCTCTGATTTGGCCTCTGTCTCCACTCTGTCTCTAGTATTTCCCCTGACCTCCAACACCGCCAGTTCCTGCTCACAGTTGCCGTCCACGCATTCCACACGTGTTCCTGTGTTACTGGGGTTTTGTAACGTCAGCAGATCCCCCAATATGTGTCCGCCACTGTCTCCTGCGCTGTCCACCTTCCCACTGCAAGCGGTGGGAATGTGGACAGAGCAGGAGACAGTGGCAGACACACATCAGGGGATCTGCTGACATTACAGAATCCCAGTAACACAGGAACACGTGTGGATTGGGCAGACGGCCGCAGTACGCATAAACTGGTGGTGTTGGTGGTCACGTGAAATCCTGGAAACAGAGTGGAGACAGATGCCTAAATGGAGCACGTTGACAGTCTGTTGTAGCCTACAAACAATCTAAAACTGCGACCAAGTAGGCCTCGACCTACACCATAATTGTCCCTGGGCTCCAACAACGCCAGTTGGTGCTCGGAAGTGCTGTCCACACAGAAAAAACACTTGTTCATGTGAAAGTGGGGTTCGGTAACGTCTGCTGATCCCCTGCTGTGTGTACGGCAAACTCTCCTGCTGCCTCCAAAGTCAAAATACGTCCGATTTACACCTGGCTCCTAGTAGGCCTCGGCCTGCACCCTGATTGTCCCTGGGCTCCAAAAACGCCAGTTGGTGCTCGGAAGTGCTGTCCACACAGAAAAAAACACTTGTTCATGTGAAAGTGGGGGTCGGTAACGTCAGCTGATCCCCTGCTGTGTGGAGGGCAAAGTGCTGCTGCCTCCAAATTGTAGCTACTTCAGATTTAAACATTCTCTGATTTGGCCTCTGTCTCCACTCTGTCTCTAGTATTTCCCCTGACCTCCAACACCGCCAGTTCCGGCTCACAGTTGCCGTCCACGCATTCCACACTTGTTCCTGTGTTCCTGGTGTTCTGTTACATGAGCTGATCCCCCAATGTGTGTCCGGCACTGTCTCCTGCGCGGTCCACCTTCCCACTGCAAGTGGTGGGAATATGGACAGAGCAGGAGACATTGGCAGACACACATCAGGGGATCTGCTGACATTACATACAGAACCCCAGTAACACAGGAACACGTGTGGATTGGGCAGACGGCTACTGTACGCATAAACTGGCGGTGTTGGTGGTCACGTGAAATCCTGGAAACAGAGTGGAGACAGATGCCTAATTGGAGCACGTTGACAGTCTGTTGTAGCCTACAAACAATCTAAAACTGCCACCAAGTAGGCCTCGGCCTGCACCCTGGTTCTCCCTGGGCTCCAACAACGCTAGTTGGTGCTCGGAAGTGCTGTCCACACAGAAAAACACACTCGTTCATGTGAAAGTGGGGGTCAGTAATGTCAGCTGATCCCCTGCTGTGTGGAGGGCAAACTGCTGCTGCCTACATATTCAAACAACGTCTTATCTTAAACTGCCTCCAAGTAGGCCTCAGCCTACAAAATGACTATCCCTGGGCTCCAACATCGTCAGTTGTTGCTCGGAAGTGCTGTCCACACAGAAAAACACACTCGTTCATGTGAAAGTGGGAGTCGGTAACGTCAGCTGATCCCCTGCTGTGTGGAGGGCAAAGTGTCCTGCTCCCTCCAAAGTCAAAATACCTCAGCTTTACACCTGGCTCCTAGTAGGCCTCGGCCTGCACCATGATTGCCCCTGGGCTCCAACAACGCCAGTTGGTGCTCGGAAGTGCTGTCCACACAGAAAAACACTCGTTCATGTGAAAGTGGGGTTCGGTAACGTCAGCTGATCCCCTGCTGTGTGGAGGGCAAAGTGTCCTGCTCCCTCCAAAGTCAAAATACCTCAGCTTTACACCTGGCTCCTAGTAGGCCTTGGCCTGCACCATGATTGTCCCTGGGTTCCAACAACGCTAGTTGGTGCTCGGAAGTGCTGTCCACACAGAAAAACACACTCGTTCATGTGAAAGTGGGGTTCGGTAACGTCAGCTGATCCCCTGCTGTGTGGAGGGCAAACTGCTGCTGCCTCCAAATTGTAACTACTTCAGATTTAAACATTCTCTGATTTGGCCTCTGTCTCCACTCTGTCTCTAGTATTTCCCCTGACCTCCAACACCGCCAGTTCCTGCTCACAGTTGCCGTCCACGCATTCCACACGTGTTCCTGTGTTACTGGGGTTTTGTAACGTCAGCAGATCCCCCAATATGTGTCCGCCACTGTCTCCTGCGCTGTCCACCTTCCCACTGCAAGCGGTGGGAATGTGGACAGAGCAGGAGACAGTGGCAGACACACATCAGGGGATCTGCTGACATTACAGAATCCCAGTAACACAGGAACACGTGTGGATTGGGCAGACGGCTGCTGTAAGCATAAACTGGCGGTGTTGGTGGTCACGTGAAATCCTGGAAACAGAGTGGAGACAGATGCCTAATTGGAGCACGTTGACAGTCTGTTGTAGCCTACAAACAATCTAAAACTGCCACCAAGTAGGCCTCGGCCTGCACCCTGGTTCTCCCTGGCCTCCAACAATGCTAGTTGGTGCTCGGAAGTGCTGTCCACACAGAAAAACACACTCGTTCATGTGAAAGTGGGGGTCAGTAATGTCAGCTGATCCCCTGCTGTGTGGAGGGCAAACTGCTGCTGCCTACAAATTCAAACAACGTCTTATCTTAAACTGCCTCCAAGTAGGCCTCAGCCTACAAAATGACTATCCCTGGGCTCCAACATCGTCAGTTGTTGCTCGGAAGTGCCGTCCACACAGAAAAACACACTCGTTCATGTGAAAGTGGGGTTCGGTAACGTCGGCTGATCCCCTGCTGTGTGGAGGGCAAAGTGTCCTGCTCCCTCCAAAGTCAAAATACCTCAGCTTTATACCTGGCTCCTAGTAGGCCTCGGCCTGCACCATGATTGTCCCTGGGTTCCAACAACGCTAGTTGGTGCTCGGAAGTGCTGTCCACACAGAAAAACACACTCGTTCATGTGAAAGTGGGGGTCGGTAACGTCGGCTGATCCCCTGCTGTGTGGAGGGCAAAGTGTCCTGCTCCCTCCAAAGTCAAAATACCTCAGCTTTATACCTGGCTCCTAGTAGGCCTCGGCCTGCACCATGATTGTCCCTGGGTTCCAACAACGCTAGTTGGTGCTCGGAAGTGCTGTCCACACAGAAAAACACACTCGTTCATGTGAAAGTGGGGTTCGGTAACGTCGGCTGATCCCCTGCTGTGTGGAGGGCAAAGTGTCCTGCTCCCTCCAAAGTCAAAATACCTCAGCTTTATACCTGGCTCCTAGTAGGCCTCGGCCTGCACCATGATTGTCCCTGGGCTCCAACAACGCCAGTTGGTGCTCGGAAGTGCTGTCCACACAGAAAAACACACTCGTTCATCTGAAAGTGGGGTTCGGTAACGTCAGTTGATCCCCTGCTGTGTGGAGGGCAAAGTGCTGCTGCCTCCAAATTGTAACTACTTCAGATTTAAACAGTCTCTGATTTGGCCTCTGTCTCCACTCTGTCTCTAGTATTTCCCCTGACCTCCAACACCGCCAGTTCCTGCTCACAGTTGCCGTCCACGCATTCCACACGTGTTCCTGTGTTACTGGGGTTCTGTAACGTCAGCAGATCCCCCAATATGTGTCCGCCACTGTCTCCTGTGCTGTCCACCTTCCCACTGCAAGCGGCGGGAATGTGGACAGAGCAGGAGACAGTGGCAGACACACATCAGGGGATCTGCTGACATTACAGAATCCCAGTAACACAGGAACACGTGTGGATTGGGCAGACGGCCGCAGTACGCATAAACTGGTGGTGTTGGTGGTCACGTGAAATCCTGGAAACAGAGTGGAGACAGATGCCTAAATGGAGCACGTTGACAGTCTGTTGTAGCCTACAAACAATCTAAAACTGCGACCAAGTAGGCCTCGACCTACACCATAATTGTCCCTGGGCTCCAACAACGCCAGTTGGTGCTCGGAAGTGCTGTCCACACAGAAAAAACACTTGTTCATGTGAAAGTGGGGTTCGGTAACGTCTGCTGATCCCCTGCTGTGTGTACGGCAAACTCTCCTGCTGCCTCCAAAGTCAAAATACGTCCGATTTACACCTGGCTCCTAGTAGGCCTCGGCCTGCACCCTGATTGTCCCTGGGCTCCAACAACGCCAGTTGGTGCTCGGAAGTGCTGTCCACACAGAAAAAAACACTTGTTCATGTGAAAGTGGGGGTCGGTAACGTCAGCTGATCCCCTGCTGTGTGGAGGGCAAAGTGCTGCTGCCTCCAAATTGTAGCTACTTCAGATTTAAACATTCTCTGATTTGGCCTCTGTCTCCACTCTGTCTCTAGTATTTCCCCTGACCTCCAACACCGCCAGTTCCGGCTCACAGTTGCCGTCCACGCATTCCACACTTGTTCCTGTGTTCCTGGTGTTCTGTTACATGAGCTGATCCCCCAATGTGTGTCCGGCACTGTCTCCTGCGCGGTCCACCTTCCCACTGCAAGTGGTGGGAATATGGACAGAGCAGGAGACATTGGCAGACACACATCAGGGGATCTGCTGACATTACATACAGAACCCCAGTAACACAGGAACACGTGTGGATTGGGCAGACGGCTACTGTACGCATAAACTGGCGGTGTTGGTGGTCACGTGAAATCCTGGAAACAGAGTGGAGACAGATGCCTAATTGGAGCACGTTGACAGTCTGTTGTAGCCTACAAACAATCTAAAACTGCCACCAAGTAGGCCTCGGCCTGCACCCTGGTTCTCCCTGGGCTCCAACAACGCTAGTTGGTGCTCGGAAGTGCTGTCCACACAGAAAAACACACTCGTTCATGTGAAAGTGGGGGTCAGTAATGTCAGCTGATCCCCTGCTGTGTGGAGGGCAAACTGCTGCTGCCTACATATTCAAACAACGTCTTATCTTAAACTGCCTCCAAGTAGGCCTCAGCCTACAAAATGACTATCCCTGGGCTCCAACATCGTCAGTTGTTGCTCGGAAGTGCTGTCCACACAGAAAAACACACTCGTTCATGTGAAAGTGGGAGTCGGTAACGTCAGCTGATCCCCTGCTGTGTGGAGGGCAAAGTGTCCTGCTCCCTCCAAAGTCAAAATACCTCAGCTTTACACCTGGCTCCTAGTAGGCCTCGGCCTGCACCATGATTGTCCCTGGGCTCCAACAACGCCAGTTGGTGCTCGGAAGTGCTGTCCACACAGAAAAACACTCGTTCATGTGAAAGTGGGGTTCGGTAACGTCAGCTGATCCCCTGCTGTGTGGAGGGCAAAGTGTCCTGCTCCCTCCAAAGTCAAAATACCTCAGCTTTACACCTGGCTCCTAGTAGGCCTCGGCCTGCACCATGATTGTCCCTGGGCTCCAACAACGCCAGTTGGTGCTCGGAAGTGCTGTCCACACAGAAAAACACTCGTTCATGTGAAAGTGGGGTTCGGTAACGTCAGCTGATCCCCTGCTGTGTGGAGGGCAAAGTGTCCTGCTCCCTCCAAAGTCAAAATACCTCAGCTTTACACCTGGCTCCTAGTAGGCCTTGGCCTGCACCATGATTGTCCCTGGGTTCCAACAACGCTAGTTGGTGCTCGGAAGTGCTGTCCACACAGAAAAACACACTCGTTCATGTGAAAGTGGGGGTCAGTAATGTCAGCTGATCCCCTGCTGTGTGGAGGGCAAACTGCTGCTGCCTACAAATTCAAACAACGTCTTATCTTAAACTGCCTCCAAGTAGGTCTCAGCCTACAAAATGACTATCCCTGGGCTCCAACATCGTCAGTTGTTGCTCGGAAGTGCCGTCCACACAGAAAAACACACTCGTTCATGTGAAAGTGGGGTTCGGTAACGTCGGCTGATCCCCTGCTGTGTGGAGGGCAAAGTGTCCTGCTCCCTCCAAAGTCAAAATACCTCAGCTTTATACCTGGCTCCTAGTAGGCCTCGGCCTGCACCATGATTGTCCCTGGGTTCCAACAACGCTAGTTGGTGCTCGGAAGTGCTGTCCACACAGAAAAACACACTCGTTCATGTGAAAGTGGGGGTCGGTAACGTCGGCTGATCCCCTGCTGTGTGGAGGGCAAAGTGTCCTGCTCCCTCCAAAGTCAAAATACCTCAGCTTTATACCTGGCTCCTAGTAGGCCTCGGCCTGCACCATGATTGTCCCTGGGTTACAACAACGCTAGTTGGTGCTCGGAAGTGCTGTCCACACAGAAAAACACACTCGTTCATGTGAAAGTGGGGTTCGGTAACGTCGGCTGATCCCCTGCTGTGTGGAGGGCAAAGTGTCCTGCTCCCTCCAAAGTCAAAATACCTCAGCTTTATACCTGGCTCCTAGTAGGCCTCGGCCTGCACCATGATTGTCCCTGGGCTCCAACAACGCCAGTTGGTGCTCGGAAGTGCTGTCCACACAGAAAAACACACTCGTTCATCTGAAAGTGGGGTTCGGTAACGTCAGTTGATCCCCTGCTGTGTGGAGGGCAAAGTGCTGCTGCCTCCAAATTGTAACTACTTCAGATTTAAACAGTCTCTGATTTGGCCTCTGTCTCCACTCTGTCTCTAGTATTTCCCCTGACCTCCAACACCGCCAGTTCCTGCTCACAGTTGCCGTCCACGCATTCCACACGTGTTCCTGTGTTACTGGGGTTCTGTAACGTCAGCAGATCCCCCAATATGTGTCCGCCACTGTCTCCTGTGCTGTCCACCTTCCCACTGCAAGCGGCGGGAATGTGGACAGAGCAGGAGACAGTGGCAGACACACATCAGGGGATCTGCTGACATTACAGAATCCCAGTAACACAGGAACACGTGTGGATTGGGCAGACGGCCGCAGTACGCATAAACTGGTGGTGTTGGTGGTCACGTGAAATCCTGGAAACAGAGTGGAGACAGATGCCTAAATGGAGCACGTTGACAGTCTGTTGTAGCCTACAAACAATCTAAAACTGCGACCAAGTAGGCCTCGACCTACACCATAATTGTCCCTGGGCTCCAACAACGCCAGTTGGTGCTCGGAAGTGCTGTCCACACAGAAAAAACACTTGTTCATGTGAAAGTGGGGTTCGGTAACGTCTGCTGATCCCCTGCTGTGTGTACGGCAAACTCTCCTGCTGCCTCCAAAGTCAAAATACGTCCGATTTACACCTGGCTCCTAGTAGGCCTCGGCCTGCACCCTGATTGTCCCTGGGCTCCAACAACGCCAGTTGGTGCTCGGAAGTGCTGTCCACACAGAAAAAAACACTTGTTCATGTGAAAGTGGGGGTCGGTAACGTCAGCTGATCCCCTGCTGTGTGGAGGGCAAAGTGCTGCTGCCTCCAAATTGTAGCTACTTCAGATTTAAACATTCTCTGATTTGGCCTCTGTCTCCACTCTGTCTCTAGTATTTCCCCTGACCTCCAACACCGCCAGTTCCGGCTCACAGTTGCCGTCCACGCATTCCACACTTGTTCCTGTGTTCCTGGTGTTCTGTTACATGAGCTGATCCCCCAATGTGTGTCCGGCACTGTCTCCTGCGCGGTCCACCTTCCCACTGCAAGTGGTGGGAATATGGACAGAGCAGGAGACATTGGCAGACACACATCAGGGGATCTGCTGACATTACATACAGAACCCCAGTAACACAGGAACACGTGTGGATTGGGCAGACGGCTACTGTACGCATAAACTGGCGGTGTTGGTGGTCACGTGAAATCCTGGAAACAGAGTGGAGACAGATGCCTAATTGGAGCACGTTGACAGTCTGTTGTAGCCTACAAACAATCTAAAACTGCCACCAAGTAGGCCTCGGCCTGCACCCTGGTTCTCCCTGGGCTCCAACAACGCTAGTTGGTGCTCGGAAGTGCTGTCCACACAGAAAAACACACTCGTTCATGTGAAAGTGGGGGTCAGTAATGTCAGCTGATCCCCTGCTGTGTGGAGGGCAAACTGCTGCTGCCTACATATTCAAACAACGTCTTATCTTAAACTGCCTCCAAGTAGGCCTCAGCCTACAAAATGACTATCCCTGGGCTCCAACATCGTCAGTTGTTGCTCGGAAGTGCTGTCCACACAGAAAAACACACTCGTTCATGTGAAAGTGGGAGTCGGTAACGTCAGCTGATCCCCTGCTGTGTGGAGGGCAAAGTGTCCTGCTCCCTCCAAAGTCAAAATACCTCAGCTTTACACCTGGCTCCTAGTAGGCCTCGGCCTGCACCATGATTGTCCCTGGGCTCCAACAACGCCAGTTGGTGCTCGGAAGTGCTGTCCACACAGAAAAACACTCGTTCATGTGAAAGTGGGGTTCGGTAACGTCAGCTGATCCCCTGCTGTGTGGAGGGCAAAGTGTCCTGCTCCCTCCAAAGTCAAAATACCTCAGCTTTACACCTGGCTCCTAGTAGGCCTTGGCCTGCACCATGATTGTCCCTGGGTTCCAACAACGCTAGTTGGTGCTCGGAAGTGCTGTCCACACAGAAAAACACACTCGTTCATGTGAAAGTGGGGGTCAGTAATGTCAGCTGATCCCCTGCTGTGTGGAGGGCAAACTGCTGCTGCCTACAAATTCAAACAACGTCTTATCTTAAACTGCCTCCAAGTAGGTCTCAGCCTACAAAATGACTATCCCTGGGCTCCAACATCGTCAGTTGTTGCTCGGAAGTGCCGTCCACACAGAAAAACACACTCGTTCATGTGAAAGTGGGGTTCGGTAACGTCGGCTGATCCCCTGCTGTGTGGAGGGCAAAGTGTCCTGCTCCCTCCAAAGTCAAAATACCTCAGCTTTATACCTGGCTCCTAGTAGGCCTCGGCCTGCACCATGATTGTCCCTGGGTTCCAACAACGCTAGTTGGTGCTCGGAAGTGCTGTCCACACAGAAAAACACACTCGTTCATGTGAAAGTGGGGGTCGGTAACGTCGGCTGATCCCCTGCTGTGTGGAGGGCAAAGTGTCCTGCTCCCTCCAAAGTCAAAATACCTCAGCTTTACACCTGGCTCCTAATAGGCCTCGGCCTGCACCATGATTGTCCCTGGGTTCCAACAACGCTAGTTGGTGCTCGGAAGTGCTGTCCACACAGAAAAACACACTCGTTCATGTGAAAGTGGGAGTCGGTAACGTCGGCTGATCCCCTGCTGTGTGGAGGGCAAAGTGTCCTGCTCCCTCCAAAGTCAAAATACCTCAGCTTTACACCTGGCTCCTAATAGGCCTCGGCCTGCACCATGATTGTCCCTGGGCTCCAACAACGCCAGTTGGTGCTCGGAAGTGCTGTCCACACAGAAAAACACACTCGTTCATCTGAAAGTGGGGTTCGGTAACGTCAGTTGATCCCCTGCTGTGTGGAGGGCAAAGTGCTGCTGCCTCCAAATTGTAACTACTTCAGATTTAAACAGTCTCTGATTTGGCCTCTGTCTCCACTCTGTCTCTAGTATTTCCCCTGACCTCCAACACCGCCAGTTCCTGCTCACAGTTGCCGTCCACGCATTCCACACGTGTTCCTGTGTTACTGGGGTTCTGTAACGTCAGCAGATCCCCCAATATGTGTCCGCCACTGTCTCCTGTGCTGTCCACCTTCCCACTGCAAGCGGCGGGAATGTGGACAGAGCAGGAGACAGTGGCAGACACACATCAGGGGATCTGCTGACATTACAGAATCCCAGTAACACAGGAACACGTGTGGATTGGGCAGACGGCCGCAGTACGCATAAACTGGTGGTGTTGGTGGTCACGTGAAATCCTGGAAACAGAGTGGAGACAGATGCCTAAATGGAGCACGTTGACAGTCTGTTGTAGCCTACAAACAATCTAAAACTGCGACCAAGTAGGCCTCGACCTACACCATAATTGTCCCTGGGCTCCAACAACGCCAGTTGGTGCTCGGAAGTGCTGTCCACACAGAAAAAACACTTGTTCATGTGAAAGTGGGGTTCGGTAACGTCTGCTGATCCCCTGCTGTGTGTACGGCAAACTCTCCTGCTGCCTCCAAAGTCAAAATACGTCCGATTTACACCTGGCTCCTAGTAGGCCTCGGCCTGCACCCTGATTGTCCCTGGGCTCCAACAACGCCAGTTGGTGCTCGGAAGTGCTGTCCACACAGAAAAAAACACTTGTTCATGTGAAAGTGGGGGTCGGTAACGTCAGCTGATCCCCTGCTGTGTGGAGGGCAAAGTGCTGCTGCCTCCAAATTGTAGCTACTTCAGATTTAAACATTCTCTGATTTGGCCTCTGTCTCCACTCTGTCTCTAGTATTTCCCCTGACCTCCAACACCGCCAGTTCCGGCTCACAGTTGCCGTCCACGCATTCCACACTTGTTCCTGTGTTCCTGGTGTTCTGTTACATGAGCTGATCCCCCAATGTGTGTCCGGCACTGTCTCCTGCGCGGTCCACCTTCCCACTGCAAGTGGTGGGAATATGGACAGAGCAGGAGACATTGGCAGACACACATCAGGGGATCTGCTGACATTACATACAGAACCCCAGTAACACAGGAACACGTGTGGATTGGGCAGACGGCTACTGTACGCATAAACTGGCGGTGTTGGTGGTCACGTGAAATCCTGGAAACAGAGTGGAGACAGATGCCTAATTGGAGCACGTTGACAGTCTGTTGTAGCCTACAAACAATCTAAAACTGCCACCAAGTAGGCCTCGGCCTGCACCCTGGTTCTCCCTGGGCTCCAACAACGCTAGTTGGTGCTCGGAAGTGCTGTCCACACAGAAAAACACACTCGTTCATGTGAAAGTGGGGGTCAGTAATGTCAGCTGATCCCCTGCTGTGTGGAGGGCAAACTGCTGCTGCCTACATATTCAAACAACGTCTTATCTTAAACTGCCTCCAAGTAGGCCTCAGCCTACAAAATGACTATCCCTGGGCTCCAACATCGTCAGTTGTTGCTCGGAAGTGCTGTCCACACAGAAAAACACACTCGTTCATGTGAAAGTGGGAGTCGGTAACGTCAGCTGATCCCCTGCTGTGTGGAGGGCAAAGTGTCCTGCTCCCTCCAAAGTCAAAATACCTCAGCTTTACACCTGGCTCCTAGTAGGCCTCGGCCTGCACCATGATTGTCCCTGGGCTCCAACAACGCCAGTTGGTGCTCGGAAGTGCTGTCCACACAGAAAAACACTCGTTCATGTGAAAGTGGGGTTCGGTAACGTCAGCTGATCCCCTGCTGTGTGGAGGGCAAAGTGTCCTGCTCCCTCCAAAGTCAAAATACCTCAGCTTTACACCTGGCTCCTAGTAGGCCTTGGCCTGCACCATGATTGTCCCTGGGTTCCAACAACGCTAGTTGGTGCTCGGAAGTGCTGTCCACACAGAAAAACACACTCGTTCATGTGAAAGTGGGGTTCGGTAACGTCAGCTGATCCCCTGCTGTGTGGAGGGCAAACTGCTGCTGCCTCCAAATTGTAACTACTTCAGATTTAAACATTCTCTGATTTGGCCTCTGTCTCCACTCTGTCTCTAGTATTTCCCCTGACCTCCAACACCGCCAGTTCCTGCTCACAGTTGCCGTCCACGCATTCCACACGTGTTCCTGTGTTACTGGGGTTTTGTAACGTCAGCAGATCCCCCAATATGTGTCCGCCACTGTCTCCTGCGCTGTCCACCTTCCCACTGCAAGCGGTGGGAATGTGGACAGAGCAGGAGACAGTGGCAGACACACATCAGGGGATCTGCTGACATTACAGAATCCCAGTAACACAGGAACACGTGTGGATTGGGCAGACGGCTGCTGTAAGCATAAACTGGCGGTGTTGGTGGTCACGTGAAATCCTGGAAACAGAGTGGAGACAGATGCCTAATTGGAGCACGTTGACAGTCTGTTGTAGCCTACAAACAATCTAAAACTGCCACCAAGTAGGCCTCGGCCTGCACCCTGGTTCTCCCTGGCCTCCAACAATGCTAGTTGGTGCTCGGAAGTGCTGTCCACACAGAAAAACACACTCGTTCATGTGAAAGTGGGGGTCAGTAATGTCAGCTGATCCCCTGCTGTGTGGAGGGCAAACTGCTGCTGCCTACAAATTCAAACAACGTCTTATCTTAAACTGCCTCCAAGTAGGCCTCAGCCTACAAAATGACTATCCCTGGGCTCCAACATCGTCAGTTGTTGCTCGGAAGTGCCGTCCACACAGAAAAACACACTCGTTCATGTGAAAGTGGGGTTCGGTAACGTCGGCTGATCCCCTGCTGTGTGGAGGGCAAAGTGTCCTGCTCCCTCCAAAGTCAAAATACCTCAGCTTTATACCTGGCTCCTAGTAGGCCTCGGCCTGCACCATGATTGTCCCTGGGTTCCAACAACGCTAGTTGGTGCTCGGAAGTGCTGTCCACACAGAAAAACACACTCGTTCATGTGAAAGTGGGGGTCGGTAACGTCGGCTGATCCCCTGCTGTGTGGAGGGCAAAGTGTCCTGCTCCCTCCAAAGTCAAAATACCTCAGCTTTACACCTGGCTCCTAATAGGCCTCGGCCTGCACCATGATTGTCCCTGGGTTCCAACAACGCTAGTTGGTGCTCGGAAGTGCTGTCCACACAGAAAAACACACTCGTTCATGTGAAAGTGGGAGTCGGTAACGTCGGCTGATCCCCTGCTGTGTGGAGGGCAAAGTGTCCTGCTCCCTCCAAAGTCAAAATACCTCAGCTTTACACCTGGCTCCTAATAGGCCTCGGCCTGCACCATGATTGTCCCTGGGCTCCAACAACGCCAGTTGGTGCTCGGAAGTGCTGTCCACACAGAAAAACACACTCGTTCATCTGAAAGTGGGGTTCGGTAACGTCAGTTGATCCCCTGCTGTGTGGAGGGCAAAGTGCTGCTGCCTCCAAATTGTAACTACTTCAGATTTAAACAGTCTCTGATTTGGCCTCTGTCTCCACTCTGTCTCTAGTATTTCCCCTGACCTCCAACACCGCCAGTTCCTGCTCACAGTTGCCGTCCACGCATTCCACACGTGTTCCTGTGTTACTGGGGTTCTGTAACGTCAGCAGATCCCCCAATATGTGTCCGCCACTGTCTCCTGTGCTGTCCACCTTCCCACTGCAAGCGGCGGGAATGTGGACAGAGCAGGAGACAGTGGCAGACACACATCAGGGGATCTGCTGACATTACAGAATCCCAGTAACACAGGAACATGTGTGGATTGGGCAGACGGCTGCTGTACGCATAAACTGGCGGTGTTGGTGGTCACGTGAAATCCTGGAAATAGAGTGGAGACAGATGCCTAATTGGAGCACGTTGACAGTCTGTTGTAGCCTACAAACAATCTAAAACTGCCACCAAGTAGGCCTCGGCCTACACCATGATTGTCCCTGGGCTCCAACAACGCCAGTTGGTGCTCGGCAGTGTCTTTGGCATGGGGACTCCCTGTTGCCCAGCCTGGTTCCAGCACGCCTGCTGTTTCCGGGTAGTGTCAAGGTCACTATGCCACCAATCCGTTGTCCTGTCGTCTTGCGGCCGGGTTAGCCGACTCTACGGTGCCTGCAGTTTAGGTGACTCCTATGTGGGCTGCAGGAACTGGCACTGAAGGCTGGATCCGTAGTGCCAATGGGACATGGACCCCCTGTAGGACTGTGGGTTTCGGTAACTGCGGCCGGCTTGCGGCCTGGCTACTTTGCTTTCAATGGGTACCTTCTGCTACCCACCCGGGTTCCAGCACTGTCTGCTGGTTCTCGCCAGAGCCTTTGGCCTAGGTGCCTCCATCTCGGTATCCGAGGTCCAGCACCGTCAGCTGGTCCTTGGTAGTGCTTTCTAGCACAGGTACCTCCTGCCTAGTAACCGTGGTCCAGCACCGTCAGCTGTTCCTCGGTAGTGCCATTGGCTCTTGTAGCTTTTGCTACCCATCTGGGTTCCAGCACCGTCAGCTGGTTCTCGGCAGTGTCTTTGGCACGGGGACTCCCTGTTGCCCAGCATGGTTCCAGCACGCCTGCTGTTTCCGGGTAGTGTCAAGGTCACTATGCCACCAATCCGTTGTCCTGTCATCTTGCGGCCGGGTTAGCCGACTCTACGGTGCCTGCAGTTTCGGTGACTCCTATGTGGGCTGCGGGAACTGGCACTGAAGGCTGGATCCGTAGTGCCAATGGGACGTGGACCCCCTGTAGGACTGTGGGTTTCGGTAACTGCGGCCGGCTTGCGGCCTGGCTACTTTGCTTTGAATGGGTACCTTCTGCTACCCACCCGGGGTTCCAGCACTGTCTGCTGGTTCTCGCCAGAGCCTTTGGCCTAGGTGCCTCCATCTCGGTATCCGAGGTCCAGCACCGTCAGCTGGTCCTTGGTAGTGCTTTTTAGCACAGGTACCTTCTGCTTAGTAACCGTGGTCCAGCACCGTCAGTTGGTCCTCGGTAGTGCCATTGGCTCTTGTTCCTTCTGCTACCCATCCGGGTGCCAGCACTGTCTGCTGGTTCTCGCCACAGCCTTTGGCCTAGGTGCCTCCATCTCGGTATCCGAGGTCCAGCACCGTCAGCTGGTCCTTGGTAGTGCTTTTTAGCACAGGTACCTTCTGCTTAGTAACCGTGGTCCAGCACCGTCAGTTGGTCCTCGGTAGTGCCATTGGCTCTTGTTCCTTCTGCTACCCATCCGGGTGCCAGCACTGTCTGCTGGTTCTCGCCACAGCCTTTGGCCTAGGTGCCTCCATCTCGGTATCCGAGGTCCAGCACCGTCAGCTGGTCCTTGGTAGTGCTTTTTAGCACAGGTACCTTCTGCTTAGTAACCGTGGTCCAGCACCGTCAGTTGGTCTTCAGAAGTGCCATTGGCTCTTGTTCCTTCTGCTACCCATCCGGGTGCCAGCACTGTCTGCTGGTTCTCGCCAGTTTCTCAGCCTTCTTGTACCTTCTGCTACATTTCCAAGATCAAGCTTTTTGAAATTGTCTTTGGTAATCCTTATTGATCTCCATGACGACGACCCTGATGACGACGACCCTGAAGACCACACCAAAGAAGACCAGAAATATGACCCTAAATAATAAGACCAAGAGGACAAAGAACATGAAGACAACCACCAAGATACAGAACAAAAGACAGAAGAACAAGAAGCAGAAGAAGCAAAAGCAGAAGAACAGAAAGCAGTAGAACATTAAGCGTAAGACTAAAAATCAGCATAGAAGAAATCAAAATTATAAGCAGAAGAAGACTAAGCAGTAAATGGGGGTGAGTCCGTTCCTCCTCGTGGTGCCCCTGGAAAATGCCTGCTGCTGCAGGCCAAACTGAACGCGGACAAATCCTGTTGTAAATCTTTAGTGACAGGCAGAACGTATGGTGTAATCTTATAACTTTTATAGATAAGTACTACAGGAATGCCTGTCACCATAAGAAAATGAAGACAAAGAAGAATAGGAAGAAGATGAAGAAATAGCATATTAAAATTGATAGTAGCTGAATAAGAAGAATATGAAGAATGGAAAAAAAAATTAATGGGAAGAAGATGAAGAAGAAGAAGATGAATAAGGTGAAGAAAAAGTTGATGAAAAAAATGCTACTGCTGCGGATCATGAAGGAGAAAGTGTGGGAGAAGTACAAAAGAACGTGAAGAGCATGGAAGTTGTGAAACATACATATCTGACAAAATATAAAAAAGGTTAACATAGTCAATATCTTTTTAACTCCGAACGTACTGAAAAAAAAATTGGAATTAATGCTATGCCATGTGATTTGAATAAACCACTATGCTTTTAATGTCTCCTCCACCTCCCACAATACATTCTACATGATTCTTATTTGTTTTCAATTATGTAGAATTAGCCAACAAGGAAATAAAGGGCTTTTTTTAATTCCGATACCGGAAGTCCCATTGACTTGAATGGGACTTCCGGTATCGGAATCGGCGATACCCGATATTTTTTTCGTATCGGGCGATACCATCCGATACGATATTTTTGGGTATCGAACGGTATCGCTCAACACTACTTATTACCCTATATGCCACCCACTACAGGGCAATGGGAAGAGAGAGGCTAAGTGCCAGAATAGGTGTATCTTACAGATGCACCTTTACTTGGGTGGCTGGGGACAGATGTTTTTAGCCTGGGGGGCCAATAACCATGGTCCCTCTCTAGGCTATTAATATCTGCCCTCAGTCACTGACTTTCCCTCTCTGGTGGAGAAAATTGCGCAGGAGCCCACGACAGTTTTTTCCGTGATTTTATTTTTTAATTTAACACCTACAGCTCCAAAATTTGACACACACACACACAACTAACATTATTAGTGAGGGACATACTGTATATAAATCTAACGGATATGCAATGTTTTACTGTATGTAAACCATGTCTCTTATCCTGTCGGGTTCTGTAATGATTTTACAGAAGCTGACAATTGAATTATCATCTATTCTGCTATCTATATCTATGAAATATAAATATATATATATATATATATATATACAGTACAGACCAAAAGTTTGGACACACCTTCTCATTCAAAGAGTTTTCTTTATTTTCATGACTATGAAAATTGTAGATTCACTCTGAAGGCATCAAAACTACATATGTGGAATAATATAATTAACAAAAAGTGTGAAACAACTGAAAATATGTCTTATATTCTAGGTTATTCAAGTATATATATATATGTGTGTCAATGACATATACAGTTAGGTCCATATATATTTTGAAAAAGAGAGAACATTTTTCTAATTTTGGTTCTAGACTTTACCACAATGAATTATAAACAAAACAATTCAGATGCAGTTGAAGTTCAGACTTTCAGCTTTCATTTGAGGGTATCCACATTAAAATTGGATGAAGGGTTTAGGAGATTCAGCCCCTTAACATGTGCCACCCTGTTTTTAAAGGGACCAAAAGTAATTGGACAAATTAAATAACTGTAAATAAAATGTTCATTTTTAGTACTTGGTTGAAAACCCTTTGTTGGCAATGGCTGCCTGAAGTCTCGAACTCATGGACATCACCAGACGCTGTGTTTCCTCCTTTTTGATGTTCTGCCAGGCCTTCACTGCAGTGGTTTTCAGTTGCTGTTTTGTTTGTGGGCCTTTCTGTCTGAAGTTTAGTCTTTAACAAGTGAAATGCATGCTCAATTGGGTTGAGATCAGGTGACTGACTTGGCCATTCAAGAATATTCCACTTCTTTGCTTTAATAAACTTCTTGGTTGCTTTTGCTTTATGTTTTGGGTCATTGTCCATCTGTAGTACGAAACGACGACCAATCAGTTTGGCTGCATCTGACTGGATCTGAGCACACAGTATGGCTCTGAATACCTCAAAATTCATTCGGCTGCTTCTGTCCTGTGTCACATGATCAATAAACACTAGTGACCCAGTGCCACTGGCAGCCATGCATGCCCAAGCCATCACACTGCCTCCGCTGTGTTTTACAGATGATGTGGTATGCTTTGGATCATGAGTTGTACCACGCCTTCACTATACTTTTCTCTTTCCATCATTCTGGTAGAGGTTGATCTTGGTTTCATCTGTCCAAAGAATGTTCTTCCAGAACTGTGCTGGCTCTTTTAGATGTTTTTTAGCAATGTCCAGTCTAGCCTTTTGATTCTTGATGCTTATGAGTGGCTTGCACCGTGCAGTGAACCCTCTGTATTTACTTTCATGCAGTCTTCTCTTTATGGTAGATTTGGATATTGACACGCCTACCTCCTGGAGAGTGTTGTTCACTTGATTGGCTGTTGTGAAGGGGTTTCTCTTCACCATGGAGATTATTCTGCGATCATCCACCACTGTTGTCTTCCGTGGGCACCCAGGTCTTTTTGCATTGATGAGTTCACCAGTGCTTTCTTTCTTTCTCAGGATGTACCAAACTATAGATTTTACCACTCCTAATGTTGTAGCCATTTCTCGGATTGGTTTTTCTGTTTTTGCAGCTTGAGGATGGCTTGTTTCACCTGTATGGAGAGTTCCTTTGACCGCTTGTTTCCTTCACAGCAAAACCTTCCAAATGCAAGCACCACACCTCAAATCAACTCCAGGCCTTTTATCTGCTTAATTGAGAATTACATAGCGAAGGGATTGCCCACACCTGTCCATGAAATAGCCTTGGAGTCAATCGTCCAATGACTTTTGGTCCCTTTAAAAACGGTGGCACATGATAAGGAGCTGAAACTCCTAAACCCTTCATCCAATTTTAATGTGGATACCCTCGAATGAAAGCTGAAATTCTGAACTTCAACTGCATCTGAATTGTTTTGTTTAAAATTCATTGTGGTAATGTCTAGGACCAAAATTAGAAAAATGTTGTATCTGTCCAAATATATATGGACCTAACTGTATGCATATATATATATATACCTATACTATGTGCATACATGTATTCTATCTATTCTATTTTAAGCTGTCAGTGTGAGTTTACTGTATAGCGCACTGAATTGCCAGCTTTTCTAAAGGACACCGGTGCTTATTTCTCACAAGTCACAAGAATGGTCCATGTGTAATCCGTTTTTTTCTCGCACCCATAGACTTACATTGGCGAGTCTCAGGTGTAATACGGTGCAAATCACAGCATGCTGCGATTTCTCTCACTCGTATAATACAGCTGAGAAAAAAACGGATGATGGGAGCTGCCCCATAGATTAACATTGGTCCAAGGGCTATGCAATTTTTTGTTGCATAGCACTCGTCCATTTTTCTCTCTAGTGTGACTCCGGCCTTAACAGGTGACGATGCTGAACGAGGACTCTCTTTTCTTGTGGATTGAGATGGAGCTCCAGTTGGTAACATTTTACATAACATTTGGGATCAGATTTATCCATTAGTCTGTGCTGAGCACTTACATCAGTGTTTACATCTAAATCTCCAAGTGACGTGATTTAGATGAAACCCCGAGGGTTCCATTCACTATAATGCAGCAGCAGAGTTACGCTCAGTCCACCTGGCCTTATTCAGCATTGTCCTTCTTTTCAGAGGTGCACAAAACTGTGGTGGACCATGCTTTCATGTACACCTAAAAAGACGAATATCGCTGGATCATAGGCAGCCAGACAGTGTCCACAATGCCTCCATATGCCTCATTATAGGGAATCTTTTGCAGGGGTTCCTTCTGAATCACGTATTTCAGAGATATACAAGGAAGTGCACAGTGCAGAGAACAGGATACACGTGAGCTGAGCCTTACTACGATCTTTGGAAGGCAGAATGAACAAATTAACAGCAGGTGATGAATTGCTTTTATTTATTTTTAATGGCTTTTATCATGCGGCATACAGTATAATTTTTCCATATTTCTGCTGATAAAGTCATATATGGCTTGTTTTTTGCGGGATGTGTTGACGTTTTTATTGATATAACTTTAGGGCCATGACTTTTTTTTATCGCTTTCTATTCCAATCTTTGGGAGGCACAGTGAACAAAAACCAGCAATTCAGGAACTATTTTTTAGAGTTTTATTTATGCCACTCTGCGTGTGGTAAAATTGATAAGGCAGCTTTATTCTTTGGGTCAGGACCATTACAGTGATACCACATCTATAGGTTGTTCTTTTTAGCACTTTTGCATAATAAAAGCTATTAGAAAGAAAAAATAGAGCTCATCTTCATTGGTCAGCAATTGCAAAAGAAGCTGCCAACAGTGGAACTTGATGACTTGTGATCTTAAGTGCATTCAAGGTGTAAAAACATTCCACAACCATTTATAACAACATTGAAAGCACGCCAAGATGTGTTATGGTGTGCAGTGTGCAGCGCTCATACTTGATACTGAATAAATAGAACTATTTAGGCTGTGTACCCACATAAGCGTTTTTTGCATTTTTTTAAGCGTTTTTACCGGCAAAAACGCTTACAAGAAGCACCCCATTCATTTTAATGAATTCCACACTTTTTGTGCATATTGATGCGTTTTTTCCGCGAAAAAAAGCATCGCGGTAAAAAACGCCGCATGCTCATTAATTTTGCGGAAAAATCTGCATTTCTAACAATATTCTATGAGCAGGAGGATGCTCCTGTAAAAAACACATAAAAAATCGCACAAAAACTGCAAAAAAAGCACAAAAATGTGCGTTTTTCCTGGGAAGGAGTCCGTTTTTTTCTGCGTACGTGGGTACATAGCCTTAGAAAATGTCATTTAATGTTTCTCACCATTTGTAGATAGATAGACAGATAGAAAACAATAAAATAGAAAGAGGCAGCACTCAAATAAATTATAAAAAAATGGACTTTTATTAGCTCATGTTGCAATGTAGACAGACAGATAGATAGATATGGGATAGATAGATAGATAGATAGATAGATAGATAGATAGATAGATAGATAGATAGATAGATAGATAGATATGGGATAGATAGCTAGATAGATATGAGATAGATAGATAGATAGATAGATAGATAGATAGATAGATAGATAGACAGATAGATATTGGCCGATGTTGTATGACAACAGTGATGACGCGTTGAAACATGCGCAGTAGAACTAGGAGGATGCTGGAAACAGCGTTCATGGCGTCCTCCTTGTGGTGGTCTGTAAACTGAAGGGGCGATATTGGACACCGTATTACTGTATGATAAATGTAAATGTGGAATGATAACACTTTAAATGATATAAAGCAACAAGATTTGTATAAGTCATGGAGCACTTTGGCACTATTTGCACGGAAGAATTGTTATGTGAATTATATGTAAAATGAAACGAATATTATGCACTTTATATATATACTGCACTGTATTATGTAAAATGATTGGCACTAATTGGAGATTGTCAATTGGGTCTATAAAAAGTCACCATTGTGTAAGACTCACTGCTTGAGGAAGGCTCACTTTGAGCCAAAACGTTGTGGGTCTAATAAATTCACTATTGCTTGAAAGATATACCATGGAATGCTGCCTTCATTTGGAATGATGGATAGATAGATAGATAGATAGATAGATAGATAGATAGATAGATATGGGATAGATAGATAGATAGATATGGGATAGATATGGGATAGATAGATAGATAGATAGATAGATAGATAGATAGATAGATAGATAGATATGAGATAGATAGATAGATAGATAGATAGATAGATATGGGATAGATAGATAGATAGATAGATAGATAGATAGATAGATAGATAAACATGGGATAGATA